>NW_020450796.1:23959-114088 GCF_003343035.1 Apteryx rowi | reverse complement strand
GGGTGGCGCGGCGGGACGTGGTGCTGGGCCGGGCGCTGGTGCTGCCCCTGGCGTCGCTGGTCGCGCTGCAGAGCCTGTGCCGCGCCTGCCTCCCGCTGCCCCTGGGGCTCGCGCTGGCCGCCGCCGCCGCCTGCCTGCTCCTGCGGCGGGCCCCGCCGCGCAGGCTGCTCCCGGTGGCGGGCAGAGCCGTCCTCGTCACAGGTGAGTGCCCCGGCCCCCTGCCCCGCTGGCCTGGGGGAGCCTCAGCCTCGATGCCCCGAAGGCCCCCGGTGTGGAGCCGCCGTGGTGCTGGGGTCGCTGAGGTGGTGGGGAGCGTGGCCTGCGGGTGCTGCCGAGGCTCGGCCCGCGGCTGCCTGCCTGGCTCTCTGAGCGGGCTGCGAGGTGCCTGGGGCAGTGCTGAAGGAAGGATGGCAGCAAGGTCTTCAGCTTTTGTGCTCTTCCAACCTTCTCTGTGCCCAAACAGAAAAGGCCAGGCGGTGCCTGCCCTTGGCCCCCTGCCCCCAAATAAGCAGGACTTTGGGATGTTACATGGGCCCCTAGAAGTGGTTCCTTGGCTCAAGCTCTGACTGCCAGTCCCAGTGTAACAGCATGAGTTGCTTCCTCTGAAAAACAGGATATTGACTGGGATGCATGGCTAGTCTGGAGTAGGACTGGCCCTCTGGTTTGGGAGTGCTTTGGCTGGCCTGGAAGCTGCTCTCACCTCTCCTCCAGAGCTGTGCTGGTTCTTAGAAGGCTGAAAGCTTCTTGTGGCATGTCTGGCCTACAGGCTATGGTGAACACCAGCTCCCCTAGGGCTGAGCACCACTAATCTGTGCAGAGATGTCCTAGGGGCAAATGAGGCCACTTCTCTTTGCAGGGGAATCCCTGAGCACACCTGCTCTGCTGCTGGTGCCCACCTCCTCTCAGGGCTGCCTGGCACATGGTGGAGTTGGTGAGATGCCCTTTTGCGGGGGGCATTGTGTTCTCCCAGTCCAGGATTGCACAACCGTGGCTTGGCTTGTGGCTGAATTTCTTTAGGGTGTTAGTTTCCAGTGTACAAGTGCTTTACCCTCTCCTTTCTCTTGGCAGTTGTGCCAGAGGCACCTCTTCAGGGTGGTGAGGATGACTGAGGTCAGCGTCTGCAGGTACTTTGCTCTGAGACAGTGGCAGCAGGCACAAAATGAGTAGGGAACACCCAAGTCAGAGTTCTCATTAATGCTGATGTGCTGAGGAGGGGATCTGCCAGTTCTCTGACATTTCTGTGCAGCTGCAAAGATGTATCTGCTCAGCAGGAGTTGCAAGCCTGTGGGCATGACTGTGGCACTGGTCCTGAGAATGCACTGCCCATGTCTTGGTGGGAAGGTCTGGACTGGCTTCAGAGAGCCCTGAGTCTGTGCTCAGAGTGAGAGCTGGGAGCTGGAGAAGGGGATGTACATGCTTTCTGGGAAAGATCATCTTATGATGGGGAAAGTTCCTATGAGAGAGAGAGGTGAGAGTCCAATCTCATTTGCAGGTTGAAGGCCTTTGTAGTGCAGCTGGGAGGTGGGAAGCAGAGCTGCTCCTAGGTGCAGAGTGGAGGGCAGCCTCTCTGAAGGAGGAAGCTTGGAGGATCGGGGCAGGAGCTGGTGAATGAATGGATGATTCACCTGAGTGAAGGTCACAGTAGCAGTGGGGCAGGGCTGGTTGGGGAGGGCTTCTTGTTGGGAAGACATGTATGGCAGCCATATGCTTGTGAACATGTGTGCTGTCTTGCTGATGCACTCTGGCATACCTGGTGTATGGCACACCAGGTCAAGCCAGCCCTGTGGCTGTGGCATTGCCTGTGTAATTAGTGAATCAGCAACTGGAACAAGGTGTTCTTGCCCTGGTGCATGGAAATGACACCTCTGCAGCTCTGGTGTTTGCTTTTAGCAGTAAATACTTTGTGGTTTTACAGGTTCAAGTTGCAGCTTGTGATGCGGGTCAGTGTCTCCTTACTGAGCTGCTTGAACAGGTGCTTTTGAAGGTACAAATGCAAAGGGCTGCTCTCAGGTTGGACAGCTATCCAGTCATTTGCCTATTTGCATAATAATTAGCCTGATTCCTTTGTGGGTTAATTCAAGGCACCTCCTGGCAACTGAGTATTGAGTAGCTCCTGGTGTCTCCTCTAGGAAGGCTGTGCTGTCTGCCAGGCACAGGGCAGCCAGGGAATGCCTGCAGGCCTCTCTTTGAGAAAGGCCATCTGTCCTTCTTCCTTTTGCCTGCTGGAAGTAAAACGCTGCAGAGAGAAATGTGGAGGTGGGTCACCGATGCTGGGCCGGGGGCAGATCACATGAACTGAAGGTTCTGGCTGTTGGTCAGAATGTGCCTGCGGTGGTCCTTGCTCTCTGTATTGCTTTGGATCAGTTTAAAAAATGAACAGGGTTTTCCTGAGGTGAGCTGCAGGCCAGGACCAGCACAATATGCTGGACAGATCAGGATTGGACCTGTCCTTCAGAGCAGGGAAGAGCAGCGTGGGAATGGTTGTGGCTGACTTCTGGCAGGGATGGAGGGGCATCAGTGGAGGTGTGCAGGGTCCAGGATTGGGCTCCTACTGTGCTGGGTGTTATGCTAGACCCTGCAGGGTGATGGTCGCTATTCTGTGCTCTGTAATTAACCAAGAAGCACAACAAAGCCTCTTCCTAATCCCTTCTCATCTGTTAATGCCTGCTCCTGAAACAGCATGGGTCCCAGCTCAAAAAGCTGCATTGCATTGTTTCTTCTGACCACTCCTGGGCTGCTGGCTTAATCCTGTGGCAAGGAGTTGCACAGGTCTAATTTAAGAGTGCTTGCCTGGAGCATGGGAATGTGGCTGCAGCACTGGTGCATCTCCCAGTCAAAGCTTCACCACAGCTCTTCTAGCCATCTGCTTTTGCAGACTCCTCTGGAAAAAAACTCAAACTGAGCCCTACCTACAGTGCCCTTGCTCCATGTGCCAATCTCGACCTTGATGGCTAGTCGGAGCACTCTAGTTTATAGACCAATTGAAGGAAAAACTAGCCTTGCATCCTGGTGGAAGATTAGAATAGATGTGTGCTCCAGAGTGAAGCTGCTGACCCTGTGGAAGTTTTGAGGACTAGAAAGTCTTGTGCCCAAAGTGAGACTAGAAGGTTGTGGTGTTTCCCATCTGTGTTGCATGTTTGCATTTCAGGTGTCACACAACTGGCTGGGACTTGACCAGAGCAGAGAGTAGGGACAGGCATACAGCTGCATCAGCCTATTGCTGGAGGGGAGTGATGTGACAGGTGATGCAAGCTTCTGTGGAGCATCCTCTGGGCTAGTGGCATCTGCGGCCACTAGTCTGTGCCATGGTGCTGGTGTGGTTTATATCTGTGGCTGTGACTCTGGGGTCTTGATTTCTATCCTGACTGCTTGTCCTCTCTGGGACTGTGGCTTCGGAGTATGCAGCCCCTATTCAGGGGCAGGGAAAGTGTTAATCCTGCCTTCTGAGGAAAGGTCATAACTATTTGCACTGAGTGTGAGGACACAGAAGGAGGTGGCTGGCAGAGGAGAATGCCTTCCTGTGCAGCACAGATTAGCAAGAGATCAGCTCCAAGAGGATGGAACAGCGTGAGGAGGTGTGAAGGGTTCAGCTGCTCAAGCCCTGTGCTGGGAGACCTTGCGGAGCTAAACCTGCAAGACCATGTAGTGTGTCCATGCTTCCCCTTCAACGGGGCTCTGAACCATTCAATGAGCCCAAACCTGCCTCAAAGAGAAGCCCACAGTCAGGTGCCTGCTTTGGTCAAGCTCAGGATGTTTCACTGACTCTGGCACATCCCTCTTGCAGTGTGGGAAGACTGTGTATGGGCAGCTGCCCTGGCTGCTTGACTTGAGGCTGATCTGGAGTGGCTAAGCTATGGAGCCTTATCTCAGAAGGACCCAGTACCCTGCATGCCTCACTGCTGATGTTTGGTCAGGCTGTCCTATGGCACTGTAACTAATCATAGGTTGATGGGCACCCAAAGGCCAATGATGCATGTGAGGGGGGCAGTGACTCACTGGGAGCAGAATTGGTCTGAGTGCTGCAGCAAAGGGCTAGTTTGTATGTGCATGTGCCACGTCTTCCCAAATCTAAACTGCATGAGTAAGTGGGTGCTATTCTGTGTCTTAAGGCTGCATCAGAGTAGTTCTGTGCCATGGGAGTGGAAACCAAGCATTGCTTGTATCCCTTGTCTCTTTCCTATTGGAAATCTATACCAAAAGTGCTCCAGCTTCTGTAGCCTTTTTGCCTGTGCAAAGTCACTGCTCACGCCTCTAAATGGATAACTGTGCAAGCAAACTTGGAGGGGGGTGATGAACTTCCATTTCTTGGCATCTCCAGATCCAGACTCTCAGAGTTTTTTGCAAGGTCTGCTTTGGCCCTAGCACTAGTTACTGGACTCCAAGAAATGAACAGGCCTCCTTGACCTGGGTTACTTTAGCTGTCAGTCTAGATGATCACTTGGTCCCTTCTGGCCTTAGTGAATGTCTGTCAAATTCAGTGATTCTGTGGAAATAGCCAAACACAAATGGAATCTAGGGTTTGCTGGAGATGGTGAAGAGACTGTCAGAAGCATCCTGTGGCTCAGCTGTCTGAAAACTGGAGGCAGCTGAAGCAGTTGTGAATCTCTTGCTGTCATGTAGCTCTACAGTGTTTGATCGCCTGTGTTTTTTCAGACATGAGCTATTGCCTTATTTACTGGAGATTCATGGAGAGGACTGAATGAAAAATAGCCTGTAGACCTTGTGTGCAGGCAGTATTTTGTTGGAGCAGAGGGAAGATCGGAGTTCTGTGCAGCAAAGTATCAGTTTTCACACCTTCTTTCAGCTTGGATGAAAAGTTGAAATAATGAATCTCTGCTCTGTTTGCAAAGGATGCACTTGAAATAAACAATGCAGCTCTAAGTAATGCAAAGCTGTAGGGCTGTTGATTGAAGATAGTAATTTGGGTCCCTTGCATCCCTGTTTCTCCCTGGGGCAGACCAGACTACAAAGATGAGAGGCAGGCAGTCCTGCACATGCAGACTGATCTGTCTCCAAACAAATCGTTTTGGAGAACAAAAGCAGTTAATAGGTCAGATTGATTCAGAACCAAACCTGCTGTCTGTTCTTACTCTTTCTCTTCCTTCTCCACCTACAAAGGAAACTGAATTTTCTTGATGAGGCTCTCTTGTTGCAGTTGCATGCTCCATTAACAATCTGAAATGGGTCAGAGCTTAAGATCATTTTCAAGGTTAACAGAGCTTTTGCAACATGATCATATTGTCAAACAGAGCCTCAAACATTTCCCATGAACTCAACAGATGTTGCAGCATCTGGTGACTGCAGTAGAGCTGTGAAAGTGATTCAGTCCAGATGTCAGGACTCTTGTTCTGCTGTGAAGGTAAATCACTTTCCTTGTTAAAATACCAGTATTGTTTCCTGTCTGGACTTTGCAGGCTCCAGCTTCTGATGCTATCTCAGACTTATTTTCCTGCTGCGGGTAGCTATACTGGGTGATCAAGAGATGTAAGGAGTCAAGATCTTGGTGTTGTTCAGTAATGCATGTACATGATTAGAAGTGACTGCTGGAATCAGTTTCCCAAACACATGCAGATTTCCTTTTCTCTGCTAGCTGCTGTGGGCATGGTTTGGTGCTGTTCTGTGGCTGGCCTGTGAGCACAGGTGAGTTAACACAGGGGAGTAGGAGTGGGTGCTGCCCCAGCCTGGTGCCTGCCTGCTCCGAGATGGGTGCCTCTGCTACAGGGTCTGGCCCCTTGTGAGGGAGGTAGCAATTGGGCATGGCTGCATCCTGGCTGTGGCGGAGCATTGGTTGGACATGCTTCCAGTCAGTATTGGACACTGAGCCTCCCATCAGCCTCTGACTGCACTCAGCCTTGTCATGGAGATAATTGGGTTAAATAGGGTTGTCCCAGGAATGGGTTGCTCCATGGCCCCTGGCTAATACCCTGCCTGATAACTCCTGTTCAGTTATGCTTTTGGACCTAACTGCTTGTTTCAATTCACTTGGTAGCTCTGATTCCTTTAAAGTGCAAATAGTCTAACTGAACTGCTGTGATAAAGCAAATAGAACTTGCAGAAGTTGTGTTACTGATTTAAAAAAAAAAAGTTGCAACAATTCAGCTGTCAGACGAATACGCTTTGATACAACTAAAGAATCATGTTGTGATAGTTCTCTGTAGGTAGGTTCCCTATAGTAGCTGTTCCAATCTGCTTTTAGAGTTGTTGAGCTAACAGCCTGTAAGTACTGAAGTTCTTCCATGGACTATCTAAATACAGGAAGAAAATCAGTTTTCTGGAACTTCTCTAATTTTCCAGGACCTATTAAAAATTAACAGCAGAGAACTATTCCTCCGAGCCGTGTGTATTGGGGGAGAGGAAGGGGATGGACACCAAAACCAAGCAGTCAGACTCCAGACCCTGGTGTATGATCAGTCTTTTGCAGATTAAATAAAAATAATAAAAAACTTACCTCTCTAGGTGGAAGAAGTGTCTAGTTATTTTATCACCCATCTCTGGGGGCAGAGTGAAAAGCCTTCTTTTCCTGCTTCTCTCTTTGCAGGGGTGAAGCTCTTGCTTCATTTTGTCGGTAGCCCTCCAAGGTTTTAGGTATTTTTGAAGAAACTTACCGAGGGGAAGAATCCTATCTAACCCTGCTCACCACAGACATTTAGATATCTATGCTTAGCTCTTTCTCACTGATCTATTAAATAAGCACTCTTGAAGCCCTCTAACAACACACAAACTTGGTGGGTTTTTTAATGCCTTTAACCAAAAGTGATGAGTACAGCTAATTAGGAGGAAAAGTGCATGAAAGTTGCACACTGTAGGAGAATGTAGGTGGTTGAGAAACCCAAGCTGGCTTGATTAGAGCTCAGGGTTATGTAGGGACGTGAGAGCAACAAAGCAGAGACCATTCTCTGCAGAAATGAGAATGTCAGATGATAATGAATACTTCAGAAGTAAAGAAGTGTAGGCAGTTGCTATCCTCTAGTCCAATGAGCAGCACATCTTTAATGAAGCCTTGTACAGTGTTACCCAGTGAATTTAGCTTTTCTTAAGCAATGATCTAACTACAGAAAAGCCAAGCTGCCTTACTAATGGCAGCACAGAACTGGTAGGCTTGCACAGGCGGGCTTAGCTTTCATTTGATTGGGCTGGGGGGGGTGTCTTGAACATGCCTCTATATCAAGCCAGTTCAAACTATTTGCCTTCTCCAGATATTCCCCTCTCAGTGCTGGTCCAAAACATGCTCAGCTGGAGGCTATCTAGGTGGCCTCTGTTTTCCTGTACTTGTTTAGCTGATAGTTCAGCAGTGTCTCCTGTGGCCTGACTCCTGTGGGAAGAAAGGCTGCAGGGCTCTCATGCTTTCCAGTGCTCATGCTTTGCACTGCTCAAGATCCGTCCTGAAATCTTGGATCTGAGGTACTGACATGAAGCTTGCGAAGTAGAAAATGAATGAGAACTTTGGAGTCATACTGCTGGTGTGTTGCTATAGATGGAGTTTGGGATTTTTTTTTGAGGTTTGCCAAGTGTATGCCTCAGTGTTTCCTACTTCTCTAGCTCTCCCTGGCTGCTGAGGTATATCCACTTTTTTATAGCAGCTTCCAGTCTCTCCTCTTCAGTTCCAGCCTGTATGTGCCTTCACGTGCAACATAACACTTCTGCTTCCCTCTTCCCTGGAGAGCTGCCAATCTCAAGCTTTATCAACTCTTTCTTGTTCAGTGCTGTTTTTTGTGTCGCACATGGTGCTGTCCCTGGATCTGTTGTCTATAAGGCTGTAATCTTGAGAAGCAGTTTTCAGCTTTACAGTCTTTGTTGTAACACAGCCTCCTACTGTGCTGGTGACCCTGTGGAACCAGGTAGTGGGTGTTCCCCAGGCAGCCTGTGGATGGAGAGGAGAAACAGACTGGTGACCTGAGTTCCTTGGCTCCAGTGGGAGAGGTACCTGCCCTCAATGTCATCTGTGGAGGCTTTGGATGTCTGGTCTCCTTTTTCAAGCCTTCCTCCGTGCGTTCTTCTGCTGGTGGTGATTTTCCCATACTGGGTGTCTCGGCTTCTACCTGAAATACTCTTGAGCAGACCTGTGACCTCTCTGCTCCCTGCTTCTTCTGAGCTAGTGGTCAGACTTCAGTCTTGTGTGAATGTCATACAACATGCATCTACTTTTCACAACTCTTTCCAAAGACACCACGGTTCAGTGGTTGCTCCCCTCCAGGGTCCCAGATATCTAGTGGGGACAAACTCCCTAACCTGGAGTTTGCAGCCTTCCCATGGTGACTTTCCTTGCGCTTCAGGTGGCACTTTGGGCCCTACTCATGCCAACAATGACTTGTCCCAAGCAAGTGACATGTGTGGGGTGCTGCCCTCTGCTGCTCTTCAGCTCAGGCAGTAGTTGCTCAACATGACTATACCCAACCAAAACAGTGTGAAGGGACTCCTTCCCACATGTGAGGGAAAATGCACCAAAGTCATCCTGTGATACCCAAGCTCTGACTTTGAAGAGCTGGTGGGAAATACTGGTGGTAGATGAGGGAGAAAGGCCTCGCAACTTATATCGGGCACGGTAGTGGCTAATGTGGCTTGGGGTAGCCTTTGGGTAGCTCTTGCCTGTGAATAGCCTGGAAATCTACCAAGTTCAATATATTTCAAAAGTTGTCTTGGCTGAAGCTCAGAAAATGCTCACTCAAATGTTTGCTCAGTTTCTAAAACTGTTTTTCTATACGCCTGGGCAGGGGGTTGTGGGATGTGATGGGTTGTGCAGGAGTTTATTCTTGCAGCAACAGGAGTAACAAGATGGCATCTTATAAGCAAATTAAAACTGAGTTGCATCAGACTAGGGGTATTTTGTTAACTCCAGTAAAATCCTCATAGCTTCAGTACAGTGTCACAAGTGCTGCAAAACAAGGTGTTTGAAATCATGAGCCCCTGCACTCACTCTGGAATGACTGTTTTGGTCAGTGCTGCCCCAGAGCGGTGGCATTGCTGCCAGTGGCATTTGTCCCAGCCCCATGTGATCTATCCAGCTCCACTTTGCAGTTCATGGGGTTGCATTGCATTTCCTGGATGGCAGTTCAGACCTGGAGTGCTCTGGAGCAGGACTCTTCCCCACCTTGGACCTGACCCACCACTTGGTCAGCTTGACCTTACAGAGGAGGTGAGGAGGTCTTACCTCCTCCCCCCCCCCCCCCCCAGCTGTTGTGGTGCTTTGCAGTCTTTGCTAGAGATATGTTCCCTGACATGTCCTGGGAGCCCTCTTGCCTCTACGGCAGTGTTAGTGGCTCACAGTGCTCTACAACAGAACAGTTCATCTTCCCTCCTGCTGCGTATGAATGGGTCAGCCCTTGCTTGTAGCAGGCTGCAGTTGTGACTTTGTGCTTCACATGCTAGGTTCCCTCTCCTTGCTGGAGTTTTTTGTGTTCTGGAGCGGGGGGTGTTGATGTGTTATTGAACATGGAAGATGGGTACAGGTCTCATTTAATACTTCTCCAGCCTGCTGGAAATCCCTGGAGAGCCAATTTTCAGCCCAGGGATGCTCTCTGAGCAATGCCTGTGGCCTCTGCCCGGCACCTTGCCCAGCTGTGACTGCTGCAGGCACAGCATCAAATCTTTGCTACTGCTCCAGGTATGCTCCCAGCAGCTGCCTTGCTCTCTTTGATCCTCCCAGATTCCAACCTTCACCTTATTCCTTGGTAGCATCTTTAGTACTGCTTTGGGATCGTGGCTGGCAGAGCTTTCTAGCCATCTTAATTTCCAGCCTGACTCTCAGCATCTCGCTCTTCACACTCTTATGGCCTCAAAGGGTCCAGGCATACACAGACATTGCAGGATGTTGAGCCAGGTTAGTGGTGGCTTTGATCTGCTTGCTGGTGCCTGCCTGTGCACAGGCTCTGATCTTCCCTGCATGTTTCCCAGGCTAGGTGTTTGCTGGCTTGCAGCTATCTCAATCAATTGTCAGGCTGCAGCCTGGCTGGCCCTGGGCTGGTGGGTGTCCTTCCCCACTGACAGTTCTTGCCGATGAATCACTTTTGTGTCTTAGGCTCTGCGTTCCTGGTTCGTCATGTTCTGTTTTAAGGTGATTGTTCACCCAGTTATCTCTGAAGCTTTTCTTTACAACTTCATCTTCTTTAGGGGGACATAAATTTTAGATTAGCTTTAATGAAAGGTACAAATTGTATCATTTCCCAGGCAATATTTGTACAGTGATCTTCTCCCAGATGGAGCTTGGAGTTCACATCCTGTCCTTAGTGGGATGGATGGTTTATAGCCGCACTGTTTCTGGTTTCTAAACCTAGTTTGTCCCTACCTGGTACATCACCGCTCCCACTGCCAACAGTCGAGTATGGGAAACATGCAGGAAGGAGGTTCAAATCCTTAAATTAAAATCCCACTGTTGGTACCTCTTTAGGAGACGATTTCCCCTCTTGGAAGCTGCCCACTCACTTCAGCCTGAGACAGCTCATGATCACATCTTGCGGGAGGAGGTGGGGAGCTGTTGATTCTAAGAAATTCCCTGCATGCTTTTTCTGCGAAACCCTGAAACTTCACAGTAATTCTTGCTCAGAGGATAGTCACTTCCTCCGTGGCGCTCGGTTCAGCAGTTGTTTTCGAGCCTCCCTCCAGCCCTGGTGCAGCGGTAGCACACTGAGGCCTGGCCTCAGCGATGGTTCGTAGCACTTCACCTGCTGCAGAAGCATCTTGCTCAGGCACAGGCTTTCACAGAAGTGTTTGGTGTAACGGCTTGGGATTAATATGTTTTGGTGCTTGCTGATGGGGATGTGCTTGGTGTTGTGTGCCTTGTCAGGCCCTTGACCCACTGGATGGTGGTCAGTCCTCACTGACTGCCTGTGACTGGTTGCGCTGCCTTACCAGGGTTGGGTTATCTCCTGAGATGCTCCTAATCCTCTTGCTCCTACATTTGAAGAAAACCCCAGTGCTTTCACACAGGCATCTGATGTTCCCATGGATGCAATATATTAGACTGAGTTCAGTCTGCTGAGATGATCCACGTGTTAAGCCACCCTCCCAAAAGCATGCTCTGAGGCACCAAGGCTGACTGCAAATTGCTCCAAGCTCTTGCGGAAATCTTGTCCTTCAACATCTTACTAGGCACTGCTGTGAAATACTGCTCACTTCTTTCTACACACCTTCATGGGAAGGTGGGTGGGATCACTTCTGTCCCTGTTGTACTAGAGCTACTTGCAGTATACCTGGGCCTCGTATTTGTCTTGCTGCTTTATTAGCCCATGTTTGCACCTGGCTGGCTGACATTGGTAAAATGAGCAAGCTGAAAACAGCATGCACTGTTCAGTTTGTCAGGGACAGAAAAGGCATCTGGGTGGCTCAGTGGCCCTTTGTGATAGTGACAAGGAAAGCTGCGTCTCCCTACTGTGATTTATCTCAGGCCTGTTCTTGTGATGTTGGGTCCACAAATTCTGGTGCGTTAGCGCCAGTGTCTGCTTCTGAAAAACTGGCTTTAATTCAGGAGTCCTGGTTGCAAATAGGCACAGTCCTCGAGGGCTTCTCTTTATCTTCTGTGCAATGCAGGAGGCTGGGCACCGCTTCTTTGAGTTATCTAGCAGAAAAATCACATTTTCCCCTTCTCTTTGGTTTGCTAAGTGAAACATATCTCTCTGTGTGGAGGTTACAGCACATAATGCTTCATAATCACTTGGCTAATCCTTCATAATTCATACCATCTGGCCCTCGAAGGCTCTGCATGCTGCTCCAGCCAGCACCCCCAGCAGGGCCGTGTGCTTTCTGTACTGTTGCCCGTGGCTGCAGGTTTCTTGCAGTGTGGGGACCTGTGGAGGAACCCAGCTGCAACCCTGCTGTGGGGCGCTGCAGCCAGGAACCTTGTTGCCCAGCCCCAGGTCAGCCCTGTGCTACCCCTGCTCAAGGAGTATAAGGCACCAAAGAGGCCCAAGTTTTTTTTCCTCCAGCTCTCAGGAAAGCTTTGGGCACTGGGATGCACAGGCCCTGGAATGTCTGGCCAGTGCATCCCATGGCCATGCCCAGGAGGGGAAAACTCACCCAGCCCTAGTACAAGGCACCTGCAGCCTGTTGGAAAAGGCTGCCCGAGCTCTTGGTGAACCCTGGGGAGGAGAGTGAGCAGCCTGCTGACAAACAGCCATCTGTTTCTAGTAGGACCGGTTGTACCGACTGCTGCTCTGTGCAGACACATTGTTTGAAAGAGGCTGGTGACCTCTTTGTGGCTGGGACTAGGGCAGACTTGAGCTAGGGTCCTATTTCAAAGGGTTTCCTATTAAAATAAAAAAGTGTAATAAAAGGAACTATGTGAACAGCTTTAAAGTCTGAGGGAGGGATGTGGACTGCTGGGCCCTACACCCTGCCCTTGCTGGGGCTCTAGGTGCTATGGGGACTGACTCTGCTCTGTTGGGGGTGATGAGCTTGGGTGCCTGGAGAGGCTGCTGCCTCCTGGCTCTGTGTCTGGCATCACAGCTGCAGTCTGCAAGCCTCGCAGTAGCTCTGGTCCTGCCTGGCCCCAAGATGCCTCTACCCCAGAGGCAGTGGCCTCTGGACAGCTCAGGGGCCACAGGTGTGGCATTTCATCCTGGGCTCCAAGGTGGGCTCTGAGCTGTCAACACTCTGGCTGTTAATCTCCCTGCTACTGCATGGGCCTGCATACTTGGCTCATGGCAGTTGGGGGCTCCCAGGGATGGGGGATGCCTTCCCTGGCCAAGGTCCTGCCCAAGGAGGGGCTGCAAGGGGAAGGCTGTGGAGCAGCAAGAACACTCACCTGGGCCACTGAGGGGGTTCTTTTGTGCTTGCCTGTTTTCAGCCCCTCACCTGGCAGGGGCAACAATGGGGTTCAGTTTCTCTGAAGGCTTCTCCCTCAGTTTAGTTTGGTTTATTGCTTCCTGAAAGCGCACGTTGAGGACAAGCAGCATGAGTACAGGCTGGAGCTACAGCCAGCTCCTGCCACACTGGCCCCATCCATTAGTGTGCTGGATGTTAAGGGAATACCAAATCCAGGGGGAAGTCCTTGACCCTGCTGCCCATGCAGCAGTGCTGCATGCTTCTGTGTGAGCCATCGACCAGGGTGTGGTTTCCTGTTGACTGTGGGAGCCTCCAGAACCATTGGGTGCTATGGGATGGGAGCTGCTCGCACTCTTCTACCCAGCCCAGCCTTGCTGGGAGGGCCAGGCTGCTCTCCCTGAGCAGGGCATCCTGGGCGGCAGGAAGCATTCCATGCCCAAATTCAGCTAGTAGCAGCTGTTTCCAATACATGGCTTAAGGAAACCCCTGGTAGGTGGAAGGACACCCTGTCTCCTTTGTGCGGATGCTTCCTGGCCTAGAGGTCACATCCCTCCAAAGCTTTCCTTCTGCAGCTCCACAGCTTGCTGCAAAGGGAACCAGCCTTTAACCAGGAGCCAAGTGCTGCCTGCTCCCTGCAGCTGATGCCACTGGCCACCTTCCAGCAGATCAGGAGCTGAATAGGGCCATGGCATGCCTGGAAGTCCTGATCTCCCAGGAGGTGGCTGGTAGCATCTGCTGAGATGCCCTATGCCTGACTGCAGACCCATACATGCCATGGGTGTGCTGCCAACTCTGGCTCTGGCCAGCAGAGATGCTGACCTGGCCAGAGCCTGTGGGCTGGTGGGTGGCTGTTGCAGTTCAGCTGCTGCAGGCACAGGTGCTCCTCCAGTCTCCTCCCTCCACATGGCCTTGCCAAGAATTTGTTCTCTCTCGTTTCAGGCTGACATCACCTGTTTATCACTCCTCCTTTCAAACTTGCATGGCATCCAGGAGGTGTTGGCTCTGGGGCCCTGCCCCAGACACATGGCTTTTTGTTCGATGCTTCCTCCTGACTGGGCCCTGCCCATGACTGGAGACCCTCTCCCTGGAGGGTGTCCTCAGTGTGCCTCATGCTAGCATGCCATCACACTCAGTGTGTTGCCTTATGCCCTCTGTGGAACTGCTTCTTGGGTCTGCTTGCAATGACTGGATGGGGTGGGTGCACCAACTGATGGCTGTGCAGCAATGTGGAGCTGCAACCTGGCTATGGGGTCAGTCTGTATGGCTCCTTTCCCCTCTCCCAGGTGCTTTGAGCATCAAGGGTAAGTCCTTAGTGCTGAAGAGTAGAGGCAGCAGCCTGCCATGGGCTGTGGGACAAGCAAGGACGAGGGTAGTGATGTTCCTGAGGAACTGCATCTCCTCCCAGCGCACGGTTGCTGTGGATAAGCAGTGGGGATCAGCAAAGTCTTCTTTCTCAGTCCTGGCTGCTAGAAAGGATGGTGTGGGAGCAGGAAGGATGTCCAGCTCCTCTCTCATCAGGTCCCAGATGTACCTAAATCTGCTCGTTCTGTACCTAAATCTGCCATTTCTTGTTGGGCTGTTTCTAACCCCTTCCTGTTCTCTTGTGCCTCTCTGTCTCTTCTCCCTCAAGGCAGGAGCACCAGGTCCCTCAGCTGAGCTCTTGCAGCCTCATGCGCTGGTTGGAGGAGCTGCTCCAGCTTGGGCTGAGATGGTTCCCAGTGAGAACAAAGCTCAGTGCCAGCCCCCCATCTCCAGCCCCCCCAAACTGGTGGTTGTGCTTGACCCAACTGCTTGCACCCTTCCAGGCAATTGCCTCTGGCTGGGGCTCCCATCTCAGACCTTGTCTCAGCTCCTGTTCCCCTTGCTGCTCCATCAGCTCATCCTGCAAAGGACACATGTTCCTCTGCCTGACTCTGCAGGCACCCTCTGCTTTAGACATTCCAATCTAGCTTCAATGTCTGCTTTCTCAACACTGCTTTCTCTCTGCTTTCTCTTCCCCTTTCTCCACCAGTGCAGGAGACATCACAGCTCTTTCTCTGACCTGAACAGCCTTAGCATGTCTCAATGTGGATGCAAGGCTGTGGAGCCTATAAGGCAGAGCTTTCTCTGCAGCTCCAGCTCTGTGTGCACACAGCTAGTCTCTTGTCTGCACTCTTTACATCTTGCTTAGTGCTACCTCCTCTTTATCAACTTGAACGGGCTGTCTTGCCTTGGGCTTTCTCATCTGGAAGGTCTCTGTGAAGATCCCTAATTCATCCATCCCTTACTATGTCATTGCATTCCCTGTTCTCTCTGCCAGTCCCCCTCCATCAGCTGTTACTTCTGACCAGGCCTGTCCCTGCTCCATGTGCTCAACAAGCCTTTGCAGCTTTCTCCCAGGCTGCCATTATATCTGTGAGTAGTTTCCTAGGGATGAAGCATCCTTTGACTCCCAGTAAAGCTCCCCTTTTCACTGTGCCAAAAAAAAAAGACTCAGCAGTGATCATACCGGTCTCCAGGCATCTGGTGAGTGGTGCGTGTGTATGGCTTTGAGCACTGTGGTTGCAGTGGGGTAAAAGTGCCATATTTGCCCCAGAGCAAGGCTCCCATGGCTGCCTGCTCAGTGCGTGTAGCAGGAGAGCCAGGGTACTGTGACAGGGCAGAGGAATGGCATGAGCAGCCTCTTGCCTGTACAGCCCTCACAGAGCCATTCTTGGGTGGGGTGCCCAGCGCTGGGCAGCTGTCAGATCCCAGCTTGCACAGCAAAGACACAGCCCAGGTACCACTGGTCCCTAGAGACAAAAGCCAGATGTCTTCATCGGGCATTTCCAGACGTGAGTCCCAGGCATTGACTGGTTCTGCTCTCAGGCTTGCTGCTTGGACCAAAGGCCTCACTCCACCCCCTGTGCTGGGATCAGCCCAGCTGCTTGTCCTGACAAGTCTAGCACCTGTGTGTCTGCTTCCCAGATGCCAGCTCTCATGCCATGAAGCCCTCAGCTCGGTGCTGCATTTAGCCCTTGTGCTCTACATCCAGCTACAGTCTCCCATTTCACCAGGCGTGTGAAGGAGCTGCTGTTGCTGAATTGAATCCAGCAATGGTAAATTCTGGTGTGCCAGAAGGGAACATCTATGAGCAAGGAATCAACCTTGTTTAACTTGGCATCCCAGGCAGGATTTGAGCTTGAGCCTGTGGAAACAGCAAATCCAGAGTATAATCCATTTGGCTTTGTCTTTCAAGCTCTCCTGTGGCCGATGGGTGTCTCTGAGGCTGGCGCCATCCTAGCCCCATGCCTTTCTTGCAATAAACTGTCTTTTGGCACAAACATGAGATGCTGGTAGAGACAAGGGCAGAAATGCCAGCCTGCTGTGATCGGCAACATGGAGCAGCTGTGAGGGGAGAAACCTTGGATTTTCAAGGCTGTGGGCAAGCAGTGACTTTTGCTGCCTCTTCACACCCTCTAGATCTGTCACATCTTTCAGATTCAGCCATGACTACCTGGGTTCATCCCAGGCTCTGTATCTCAAAACACAGCCTGGGATGGTGCAAAGGCACCTTCAACTCACTGGCTTGGTCCTGAGCTGGTGATAGGGCTCTGGCAAAGGAAGTGTAGGGAGGGGCAGGATATGGGACTGACCTCATGACACCAGTGGAGACTCTTGTGCGGTAGGCCCGTTGTCACATGAAGGAGCTTCCCCATACTCCAGCACAAGGGTTGTGCGGGCTTGTTGGGTCCCGGGGTTGCTGGCGATGGACACTTCTTGGGAAGGTAGCTCTAGCAGGCTGGTGGGGTATGCAGCCCAAAAATCTCTGTGTGATAGGTAGGTACCTGGCAGAGGGTGCTGGGACTGATGTCATGGGATGGCTCCGGGATTTGGGGACGTGGGCTGCCCCACCTCACCCAGCCCCAGCAGAGCAATGGCAGGATTTCTTGGGGTGCAGAGGGTGCCTGGCTCAACAGAGCAGAGCACTGCAGAGCTGGGGAGGGAAGATGGTGCTGCTCTGAATGAAATAGCTGTACACAGGAATGAAGCCTGATGCGATGATCTGCCATGCATGACACAGTGCTGGCAGGAATTTGGCCTCCTCTGGGTTTGCCTGGAAATGGAGTACCCCCAAAGGACTGGTCTTGCCTCAGTTTTGCTGGGCACCTGTTGAGATGCTGGTCAGGTGGGATGGAGCTCCGTGGCAGGGGCTGCCCATCCCTTGGGATTACCAGCTCTTTCAGACTGCTGGCCCCGATCCCTGCCAGACTGTCTGAGATCGTCTCTTTTGCCCACGGGGCATCCAAACCAGAAGATCCAGTCTGGAGAGAACTCCAGACCCATGAGGGCTGCCTCTGACCTTCCCATCTGTGGGACTGGCTCTTGCAAGGTCAGCACTCGCTGAGTACCACAGGCCTTCCCCCTCACCAGCACTGCTGGCATCCCATGACAGCGCCAGCCCCACTGCCTTCCCTTGCCACAGCAGAGCTAGTGAAGGAGCAGAATGGTGAGAAGCAGCCTGATGCCCCATGAGTGGTGTCCAGGGGGCTGTCTGGTGCCTATACCACCTGTGCTAACCCCACAGAACCAGTCCTTCAGAGGGATGTGTGGCTGGGGCAAGACACGGTTCGAGGGCAACCGGTCTCCAGCTTCCATCCATGACCGCATTTCAAGGCAGGGGAAGCTTTGGTTTCCCTGGTGCTAACATGCAAAACCCGGTAACAGTCTCGATCCTAAAAGCCAGCTACTATGAGGCAGTGCTAGGCTGGAGTGCTGCTCCCTTCATGGCTGCCACAGCACTGGGGGAGGCCTGTTGGATGGCCACAGGAGGAGCAGAGCAACAGGGACTGGGGGTCCAGCTTGTGGGGTCCCTAGGGTGTATCGTGGCAGGGTCTCAGGGTGCTGCCCCTGCTCCCAGACACCTGCCAGTCTCTAAGCCACAGGTGCTTCTACACCAAGATGCATTTGTGATCTTCAGGGTTGACCAGGTTTGTGTCTGCTCCTTGCTTTTCCCTGCCATCATGCCTGGCTCAGAAGTGGGTTTGGGAGCTCTGTCCCACCCCTGGCAAACTAGGATCACTGTTGGGAGAGGCAGAGGGATGTTGCTGGGCACAGCACACAGTTCAGCCTAGGATGCCTCTGAGTCCTGCCAGGGTGAGATTTGATGACCCACATCACCAGCCCTCCATCTCATACCATGTCCACAGTGGGCAGAGTGGGAGGTCATGGTTTGACAGCATGATGCAAACTGCCTGTCTGGTAGCTGTGTTATCTATCTCCTGTCTCAGAGCTGCTCAGCAAACTGCTGTGTTAGTTTTGAATGTGTGTCTCCATACAGCAAGTTTGGTGCTAGCTGCAGGTGAAACAATACCTGATACAGTAAAAAGCAAGTGTGGTGTGCAGCCTGACTTCCTAGGGAGAACATGCCTGGACCAAACTGGAACCGTGGCATCAGTGAGTAGTATGTGAGCCCCTGGCACAGCTTTGAGTATGGCAGCAAAATAGCGTAACAGGTACCTACCGCTCACCTTAGCTATGCAGTGGAGGCTGCAGGTGGGACAAGGCTGGCCAGGAGCTGTGCCCAGCCAATTCCTCTTGTGCCAGCACAGCTCAGACCCTCCAGGGTTGCTGCTTTTGCTAGCAAGTGGTATCTCTGGTGCTGTGCAAGGCAGCTGTGGGCACATCATGGTTAGCTGCTTTGTGACTGTTCCTTTTCATCTTCCCGAGCTGGGTGGGAGAGAGGCCACCCCAAAGGAGTTGCCAGAAGACAAGCCTTTTAGCTTATTAGAGAGACAGTTAAAGAGGGGACTTGTCATGCAAAAATACCTGGAGCGGATGGAGCCCTCTTCTCCTGGAGGAAAAGCTCCAGCTAGGTGCAGTGGCTAGAAATCAAAGTTAGCTTTGAAGAGGTCTCTGGCAGTTACCATGACTCTGCTGCTGACTCCCATGTTAAACTGAACCTGGATGTGTTTGATAAAAGGATGTCTCTGTTTCAGGAAGGACTAGATCAGGGATGGACCAGAGATCAGAATGATCCCTACTGGCTTTTCTGGGACAAAACTGAGTCTTCCTAGGGCACCCAGAGCTAGCTGGGCTCAGTCACCCTCCCCACTGGCCTGAGCACTCGTGTCAATGCATCTCATCGCTGTTACACAGCATCTCTCATGGACCGGAACAGGCTCAGTTCCTCCGGTGCCCAAACACGCTCCAAGTTACTGGTCAAACTTTCTGAAAAGCCCCAGGGGGATTGCTGCAGAGCCTGGTGATGGACCTGCTGCTTCAGCAAAAGGCAGAGGATGGAGAACCCTTTGGGCATACATTTACCCATATTTGCAGAAGGGCTGACAGGTCCCTGCCACATACGCACGGGGGTGTGGAGCAGAGTCTCTCTGGGCAATCCAGATTTGAGCTCTTCCTGATTCTGCAACCGAGACTGGCCTCCGCATGGCCTCTGCTCCCAATTCAGCAAAATGCTGAAGCATGTGCTCAACTGCTGCTGGATCAGGGCCCAAGTGTGGGGGAATTGTTTGGCATTGCAGGCTTGGGAGAGGGAGGGAGGAGCTGATGTGGGCTTAGAGCCCTGCCGGCCCTCCTCTGATACACTCCCGCGCCTCTCCGTGCTGACGGTCCCCACAGCTCTCGGCTTCTCCCACTCCTGAGCTCAGCAGCGTGGCGTCTGGATTGAAATGCTGATGTGGTTCCCTCTCCTCTCCCAACAGGATGGAAGCAAAACCATTTGGCACGTGAGGGGGTGATGGGGGTGGGGAGGGTGCTAGCTGGCTTCTGGAGCCTCCTCCTGATGAGGCGCTGCAGCATCCTCTGAAGGAAGCGTGCCCAACTCCGGCATCAACAGAGCCAGCTCAGACTGTCCGGCTCCAGAGCTCCCTGGAGGGGCTGCCGGAGCTCCTCCGAGCTCATGCCGAGCAATGCTTGTGGCCAAGCTAGCATCTGTGTGTCTCCCAAATTGGCCTCTGCAGCCTTCCTACAAAGGGGCTAGCAGGTCATGCTCTAGTAGCCACATGGAGAAAGCATGACCCTTTGGCAAAGCTCAGTGCTTTTGGACCAGGTGCCTCAGGCCCCAAGTTTTTAATTCGTGCTCTCCATTGCATCCCTGTGTTTCTGTTCTCCGTGATCTAATGCCCTTTTAACATGATGCTGGAGCAGGCCCATGAGCAGCGCCTGAGCATGCTCCTGCGAGCCAGGCAGACATCTGGCTGTTCCTGCAGCCTTCCTCCCACTCTTCCTTGCTGGTGATACCCCATCATGGTGTCCCTGGTACATCTGGGGATCAGCACTCACTGTCACAAAATGGATTTTGCTCTACTTGGGGTGCAGGGGAGTCAGGATCCTCCTCCAGCTCTGAAAGCATGCATTGGTTCAAGCAGGGTTTGTCCATCTGCCTTTCCAACACTCCCGAAAGTCAAAGGCACAAGAGAACTGCAAAACCAAACACTGGCTCCAACTTCGAATAAAACCAGCTGTTTTGAAGCTTCCCGTGAAGAACTCAGGAGGAAGGGTGGCCCTTTGCATCATCTGGGTATCCACTGGGAGTGCAAGTGTTGATACAAACCCAGCAGTGCCCCATTGGGCACTGGTGCCAGGTGAATTGACATTTGGGTGGCTATTTTTTGCAGCCCACTTTCTCTGCCTGCTCCCTTCCTGCACTCCCAGGGCTCACCCCCTGCCTGCTCCAGCACCTCAGCTTCCTTCCTCCCCCAGACTGGGCTCTGGAGCCACTTTATTTGCCTTTTCTCACGCTGAATTTTTGCTGCTGCTCTTTTCCCATGTCTCCCCTCTTGGCTTCTTGCAGCGCTTCCCTGCTCTGCCAGCTCAGCATCAGCTGGGAATTTGAGCAGCGCGTTAACCTCCTCCGCCAGACATCAGCAAAGACCTTAAATAACACCAGAGCATCACCGCCCTTGTCCCGCCAGCGCTCCTGTCCCTGGGCCTTCTGCCAGCCTCCAAGGAGGGTTTTTTTTTTTTTGTGTGAATAAATTAAAACTTCCGAAACAAACCCTCTGGCTGCCCCAGTCCTCTGCGGCAAACAAACCAGCCCTAGTTATTTGTCCTAGCGGGCCAGCTGCTGCCCGGTTCAGAGGCCTGTCCCAAAGAGGTCTGGCTTGGCTGGCGTATGGATGTGGAAGGGCATTTTTAGCTCTTCCTCACGGAATTTGCTCCCTACTTGGGCATAGCCAAAACAAGCCTACAAACCTGGCTCCTGCTGTGGCCTCCTGTGCCAGCCTTTGGGGAGGTTGCTATGTATTTTGAGGGAGTATGGCCATGAGGTGACAGCTGGCTCCTGCCCTTTGCCTCAGGAAGCTGGTCCCAGCTCTTTGGGACCTGTGCTACATCCCCACACATGCAAACTGCTGTGTGTGGGGCTACTGGGGACGCTCCTGTTCCCCTGAGAAGTACAGACAGGCCCCATGGCTTCCACTGCCTCCTCCCACACTGCTGGGAGAAAAAAACAGGGCATTTAATGCTTTAGCCAGAAGCTTTTCCCATCCCACAGAGCTCAGCCCCAGGCGAGGAGGGAGGCAGCACGGGTAGCTGTGTCATGGCAAAGGTGGCAGGAGCAGGCAGGATGCTGGCTGTGGAGTTCAGCCGCCTCAGGGACACGGCCAACTGTGCTTTTATTTTTAAACCTTATCTTTATTGCAGTTTTCTCCTGCCCTGTTGGGAAATGCGAAATGCACCTTATCTCACCGACTGCTGGCAGCACGACTTGTTCCCATTCCTCCAGGGAAGGGGAGAGGTGGGTGTGCTGCTTGCCCTGCCAAGAGATGGCATGGGCATCCTGCAGCACCCGTGGCAAGCTGGTGGCATCTGCAGAGCTACCTATTGCTGCCCACCGCCCAGTCCTGGCAGGTAGCCCTCTGGCATGCTGAGCCGGCTGGCTGAGATGCCCTGGCCAACATCAAGCTGGCCCGGCTAAACACTGGCTCGTGCCCCCACCTCAGGTGCTGGGCCCCACTGTGGCCATGGCCATCCTGAGAAGAGTTGGGGAGGGCTCAGAGGCACCCAGTGGATGCCCACAGCAGGCCCGCCTGCAGGGTGTCCATGGCCTCCAGCTTCCCACATGCTGGATCCTGTTGGGAGCCAGGCCTCAGAACATGGGTTTCCCAGGATGAAGAAGGGACTGAAAGGCAGGCAGAGGCCTGGCCAGAATCTGCCCAGCTCAAAGCTGGGAGTCCAGCCTGTGGCTTGTGCCCAGCCTGAGGCACCCAAGGGGGTTCTCTGCCAAGGTGGGGACCTTGTCTGAGCTGCTCCTATGGCTAAGTGGTGTCATGACTCAGGCAACCCAGATGCAACAGGCTCTGGGAGAAGCCCAAGGGCTGAGGAAGCCACTGTGTCTTGCCGGGCATGAGGCCAGGTATTCACAGGGCTCGAGGTGCAAGGACCCTCCCTGCCATTGTGGGTTCCCGTGGGGCTGGGGTCCCTCCAGGTGCCTGTGCTAACAGTCGCTTCCTGCCAGGTAAGCACCTCCTTGGCCATCTCCGGGGTGTGTTATCACCCTGGCATTTGTCCAGGGTCTTTATGGATTTATGACGCAGCAATAAAGTAAATTAGCGCCTGGGACTGGACCACAGGCACTGAGTTGAGAACAGCTTATCTAGCTCCCAAAGCGCTGGAGCTGGCAGCGCCCTGTTCCCAACTGCAGCATGCTTGATCAGGGAAACAAGGCTGGCACCTGGTCTCCATGTCCACCCTGAAGCCACCCTGCGTGCCCTCTGCACTGCATTTTTCCCCAGGAGCCAGGGGGCTCCCAGACGCAGGAAGGGTTCTGGCCATAAGGATTCCGGTTGGGTCCAAGCTGGGGAAGCCAGAGCTGCTTTGGGGCACACCAAGTCCCACAGAGCAGGGTGGCAGTGCCTGGACCAGCAATGAGCCCTATGCATCTCAGGGTGACTTGGTCACGTGGCTGGCTGTGGACTCTGGATACCACCCATTATCAGGCTGGTGCATTTAAAAAAGCAGGTCCGGCTAAGGGCAGGATTAAACTCACTTTTTTACCTCTTTGTGGGAGGACCGCACGGAGCAGTTGTGCACAATAACTGCATCACACTGGGGCTGGAGGTGGTGTGCTGGATAAGACCTGCTCTAGTTGTCCCCCTGTCCCGCCTAGTGCAGGTCACGGGGTGCCTCAAGGAGCACCCGAGAGTGCCAGGGCCCCTGCTAGGGCCAGGTGGGATGATGCATGGGAGCAGGGCCATGGAGCTGGCCTTGCAGAGCTTGCGTGTTCCTGAGTTGCCCACAGAGCTCCCCTGTTAATGGTTAATGTGGCCGCTGGCCACGGTGGCACGGGCTCCCCCCGCAGAGCTATCAACACTGCCATCAGCCCCAGGAACATGCTGTACCTTGCTGGCTTTGTTTGTTTTCATCCCTCCCTCTCTTGCCCGGGGCCACAATCCCTGCGGGCTCCTGGCTCCGCTGAGCCCTGAGCTCTGCAACTGTTGCCACCTGCTTGACTCTGCCACTGCCTGGGAGTTGCCGCTCCTGGCCCCGTGCATCAGCCAGGGACATGCCCCTGTCACCATGCTGCACCTCCCAACAAACCTCTGCCTGAGGGGTTGCGCCGGTAATTTGGGGCTGTTTGGCAGCCCAGGGGTGCAGAGCCAGAGAGCTTGGGGTCAGTGAAGAATGGCAAGCAGGACAGGCAGGCAGAGGTGCTGCAAGGAATGTGCCAGCTATAAACCTGTGCTGAAAGGGGCTGGGATCTGGGGCCCACCACCGAGACTTGGCGATGGGCTAGGCTGGGGCAGGGTGGGGGGAGGAATGCAACATTTCAGGCAGTGAGCATTGTCCACGTCTCTGCCTGGGAGAGGATTTGTTTAGTCCCAGGAGCCCTGCACAAACCTCGGTTCCCAGGTGGGGGAATACCACAGGGGGGGACCATTAGTGCTGAGTTACCTCTATTAGTGCTGAGTCAGCTCTGCTAGTGCTGTGTCACCTCTGTGACAGGACAGGCAGTAACATCATGCATGTCTACCTGCACGCACGCATCCATCTCCTGTACAGACCTGCATGCAGGCAGTGTAGTTGCAGCCGTGGAGATGGTGCTAGGTGGGTTTTTGAGTGCTGGTCTTGCTTGGGCTGCCTGGTAAAACTACGATGGAGAGGAAGAACAGAAAATTTCAGGGTGCAGAGAGGAAGGCAGGCAAGGGTGGAAACAGGCACAGCAGCACCAAGTGCTCCCATGTTCCTGTGGGACGTTCTCATGGGACTTGTTGAAGATTGTGGGGTTGTAAGAGCAGACCAGGATTACCCTTTTTTTTTTTTAATCTTCTTGATGCCCTAGCCAAGTGTGCGTGTGTGGGGGTTGCTGTGTGTTTTGGCCCCCAGGCTGCATCACAGGAGAATCTCTGGGAGGCTAAAAGTGTTCAGAGAAAAGCAGCATCTCTCATTTAGGCTTGTGTCAGCTCCTAATGATGGCTGAGGAAGTCATAGCAGGCTGGAACAGATGTGACCTGGTACTGGTTTAAACCCCACCACCTCTGGGCCTCACAGTGCCCTGTCTGAATTCCTGAGGCACAACAGGGCCCAGAGAGCAGCTGTGCCTGCAACTGCCGAGCCTGCCCTCCGTGGCGTTATCTGCAGCTTGCATCAGAGCCACGCTCTGGGTGATTGGTTTGCAGATAATAGAGTGTTTTCTTCCTCCTGTGGGAGGTAGAAAACAGCAACTAGGTGACCTGCGAACACCCTAGGCCAAGGTCACATCCTCTCGGTAGTCAGGAACCAGTGCCTCCAGAGCAGGGTGGAGGGCTGGGGCCGCTTTGTTGCAGAGAATGGGAGGGTGGCCCAAGACACCAGCCAGAGAGCCTGGGAGGGCCACGTGGACCTGGAGGGGAGCCTTGCACACCTGGCTCACCCTGTTGGGCTTGGGGGATCAGGACCACCTGGGCTTATCCTGGGGGAGCCAGTGAGCCAGAGGAAGGCAGGGAGGTCCCCTTGGGTTTATCCCTGGGAACGCAGATGCAAAGCCAGATGGCTGTGAGATTCTTGGAGCAGGGGACACCGAGGCTGGGGCAGCCATCACTGACCACTCTAGGGCTCCTTTTGGCTCTCACAGGCTGTGACTCTGGCTTTGGGCAGGCGACTGCACGTCACTTGGATGCCATGGGCTTCCAGGTGTTTGCCAGCGTGTTGGACCTGCAGGGCCCCGGGGCCCAGGAGCTGCAGAAGAGCTGCTCGCAGAGGCTCACACTGTTGCAAATGGACCTGACCAAGCCAGAAGACATCCAACGTGTCCTGCAGCACATCCAGGCTCACACCAACAGCACAGGTAGGAGTGCAGGTCCCTGGCATGGCCCTGAGACTGCACACAGCTCCCCAGGTTCTCAGCACTGCAGCCTGCATCTGGGATGGCTGTGCCTGGCCTCTGGCCCCTCCCTGTGGGTTGCATCCTTGCAGATACCCCTGCCACAGCCTGCACCCTCAGCTACAGCCTCCTATAAATAGGCATGTCCCTAGGTACCTCATGGTTCCCCTGAAAGGACCACCATGAGAGGGGCAACAGCTGGGACCCCAGAGGTGGAGGTCCCACTTGGGTCATCTCTTTAAGCTTTCCATCCCCACAGGGCTCTGGGGCCTCGTGAACAACGCTGGCTTCAATGACACCATTGCTGATGCAGAGCTTTCACCACTGGGCAAGTTCCGCACCTGCATGGAGGTGAACTTCTTCGGGTCACTGGAGCTCACCAAGGGGCTGCTGCCTCTGCTCCGCACTGCCGGCGGCCGCATCGTCACCGTGAGCAGCCCTGCGGGTGAGCAGCTCCAGCGCCGCAGCCATGCAGTGAGCTGGGACTCCTCTGGGAGAAAAGGCGACATAGCACAGAGCTGGGCGGTATGCCACAGCTTGCCAGGGAACCCCAGTAACTGAATGCAGAAGCTGGGTTATAATATGAGGTCTGCTTATGTGGGGGTCCAGGCTCTCTCCACCAGTCACAGCCATCTCAGGTGTCGATAGGGTGACAGAGCAGGAGGGGTGGTCAGCAGTACCTCAGCGTTCCCCAGATGGACACACTGTCCCTCTGCTTGGCCTGTGAGTGCCATGGCACCCCAATACCTGTGGCAGGGGTGTGTACTGAGCATCCTCGCATTACAGCATGGCTCCTGTTCCCTGGGCCCAGGCGCTGGGTGCCTTGTCCTCTTCCCCAACCCACTCTGGCTGGTGACCTTGAAGCAGCCGTTCCCTGCACCCCACCAGGCCGGTACCAGGCACCCTAGAAGGAGCTGAGGGCAGGAACGAGCCCCACAGCTGGCACCCAGAGTCAGGGAGCTGTGGGTCTGTGCACACATGTCCCAGGGGCATAGAGCCCAACAGGACTAGGAGGTGGTAGGGGACTGAGCTGCCCCTGCTGCTCACCTGGGGCAGGGTGCAGAGGAGCATAGGCAACCCCATCACATCTGCCATGTGCCTTGACTAGAGACACCAACCAGCGATATGGAAGGCTGGGGAGGGAAAAACAGCCTACCCTTCCCCCCACTTTTTTCCCATTAAACAAGCTTTTTCATTTGGAGCAAACTGGAGATGCTTTCTCAGCAAAACAAAACCTAAGCCCGTTCTCTGCACAGAGGCCAAGAATGCACAATATGGCCCTGCAAAGCCTTCCTAGTGGCACTGGGTTTGGCTGGCCTGGCCATGTACAGAGCCCCTCATGAGCCTGCTCACTTGCACTTTCTGTCCTCCAAGGTGACCTGCCATTTCCTTGCCTGGCGGCCTATGGTACCTCGAAGGCAGCGCTCAGCCTTCTCATGGACACCTTCCGCAGTGAGCTCCAGCCCTGGGGCATCAAAGTTAGTCTCATCCTGCCTGGCTACTACAAAACAGGTAAGAGGGTCAGCATCCACTCACACAGCAGCACTGCCACAGCTGGCCAAGCTAAGCTGCTTAGGACTCAGGGCTTTGCAGCACCTGCCAGGTTATTTTTGCCCTTACTCTCAGCAACGGCTCTCGTCATGGTAGCATTGCCACACGAGCAATGCTGGAGTGCCATCTGCTCCCACAGCCTTACAGTCAAATATCATTATAGCAGCAGAGATAGGCCAGGAGCCCCTGGGAAGGCATAAAAGGCAGTGATAGATCAACAGCAGCAGAGGGAAACTAGCAGTACAGGATATATTTTTTGAGCCTATGTATATATGCATATAACCAGCATGCATGCACAGCAGAGGGTTAGCACTCAGTGCTGCCCCCTGGATACTCCTATCTCCCATTAAAACCTTTTTGCTCCCAGCATGATCTATGCCCATGCTGGCATGACAGAAGATTTTGCGTGCCTTGCTGTAGTCTGAGCAGCTCCCCACAGAGACCAGCCTTATGTGGTCTCACCTATCCCATGCAGTGCAAGGTGTTCAAGAGAACCCCTGGCATCCCCAGCAGCATCCCTCAGGACCAAGAGGACCACATGGAGGGACAGTGACTAAAGCAGCTTGAATGCCACAGTGGTGGGAGCTCTCTGTGGCCTTTGGGTTCTCCGGTGGCAGCATTACTCTATGAGATTCTGGGTCAGAATCAAAGCCCTGCCAGGCCCTGCCAACAGGTCCTCGACCACAGGAGCTGGCTAAACCCAGCAAGCACCAGCTCGGCCAGCCACTTTTACAGTAATGCCTCAAAGGCCAGGCATTTGACCCAGGCTGTGCTCTGGGCGCCACTGAATAGGTACCTTGGAGCACTCTAGGTTGCAAGCTGTCTCTATGGCATTTGAGCTATGAATAGGCACCAGGACCACCATCTCACTCCCACACCACTTTCCCATGCTGTCTGGTAACTGTCAGTGTTTCAGAGGGACCATTGCTCCCTGGCAAATACATCCTCTCCTTTCTGGGATGTTGGGGAGCAGGGGCTGCTGGTGAAGGGGCTGCAGGCATCAATACAGAGGGACTGGAGGTGGAGGCAGGGCACTGTGGGACAGGGCAAGAAGTGCTGTTGGGCAAGTGCTGGCAGGCATAGGGCAGGAGCGAGGTCTGCTGGGCACCTGGGCTCAGCACGGCTCACCAGTGCCTATGTCATTGCAGGGACAACATGCGACCCCGCATTCTGGAACCTGCGCAAGCAGCAGCTGGTGGCCAGCCTGCCCCAGAAGCTGCTGCAGGACTATGGTGAGGACTACGTGGAGGAGATCAACCGGCAGTTCATCCAGTTCATGAAGGTGGCTGTGGAGGACCTCAGTGCGGTGGTGAACAGCATCACGGATGGGCTCCTTGCTGCCAACCCAGCTGTGCGCTACTACCCGGGGCAGGGCCTCGGGCTCATGTATTTTATACACCGCTACCTGCCCTACTTTGTCCGAGACTTGTTCCTGAAAGGATTCTTCATCAACCCCAAGTTGCCCAGAGCACTGAGGCAAGAGCACCACGACATCAAGAAGGCCTGACCTTGGCCTGCATGCAATCGTGGGGCAGGAGGGAACCTTCTCCTGTAATCTCCAAGCACCACAGTAGATAGCCCCTGAGTGTGTGCACAGCCTCCAGCCCTGCCCTTGTGCGCCGCATGGGAACGATCAGCACTAGCTACAAAACCAAATTGCTTTCCGAAATCAGGCAGATCTATTTTCTATTGTGTGAGAATCAGCATTTTCTAGACCACGTTTTTGTATTTTTTTCTAACCGCGCATCCTGCAATGTGGCCCCTCCTGCCTGACTCTCCGGGTTTCTGCACGACACACTGGGATGTACCTCGGGTGTTTCTCAGCTATGTGACATTTTCCTTGCTGCTGCTGGAGCTGCAAGTGTTCGTCTCCATTGTCTCTTGGGTGGGTCAGGCCCATGACCCTCTGCCCAATGCTATGCCATCCCCTGTGCCTGCCTCATCGCAGTTCATTACACACTCCATGTGCTCCCAGGGACAGCAGGGTCCCACGCCAGGCTGCAGAGCTCTTCACAAGATGAACTATGTGATTATCACTTTTTAAATAAATCTGTTCTTAATATGCCAGTGGGTCTTGCAGTCAACTTTTGTGGCACAGCATCACAGTGTTTGTTCAGGGATGTCGTGCCATAGAAGCAGGAGAACAGAGCTGGTCCCCAGCCCTGCACTGAGTCGAGCTGTGCACTGAGCACAGTGGTAACACTCTTGTGTGGGTTAGCAGGGCCCGGTATGCCACAGGCAGTATCAGAAGAGGGATATCTAGCCAAGGGGATGTTAGCTGGAAATGCATTCCCTAGGCATAGCCTGACAAAAAGAGCAGGCACCTGCACCCTCCCCTGATCCCCCTCTACCCCAAAGGCTCCCTTTTGCTTTGCTCTGATTCCATGGGCAGCTCTGTGCAGGAAGCCCAGGCATTGGGGAACAAGGGAAAACCAAGCAAAACCAGGGAATCTGCCACACAGTCCCAAGCTCCCTAGCTGTATGGTTCACTCCCATGCAGCCTCTTATGCAAGTATGGGCAACAAGGGCTGCATCTCCTCTCAAGCACCTACCAGCTCAGCACCCAACTGCACCCACAGACCTAGTAGTGGGCACTGTATGCTGCTTGTGCTGCGGTGTCATGACAGCTCTGCCTTGTCTATCCATGGCAGGAGCAAGTGCCCCAAGTCAGGCAGGGGCCATGTCACGGTCCTCTACAAACATCTAAGTACCCTGGGTAAGAGGTACAGTAGCTGAGACCCACACTCAACCAGTGAGACTATGCCCTTGCCAGCCTAACTGAAGGCTGCCTAGGACATAGGGCATGCACAAAGCTATCCAGAAGTTGTGGAGGCAGAGCTCCCACAGCAAGCACTAATTGATGCCTCCAACACCAGCCCCTTGGCTGAAGCAGGCACCTGCTCATACATACCTAAGATCCAAGTAAGCAGGGAGAGCACAGTGCAGTAGGCAGATATTTATTGGTGCAAAAAGGAAAAGAGGATGGCCAGGATAACAGACACCGCAGAAGTTACCACAGCACAGGCTGGGACAGGGCTGCTCTTACCCATCAACCTTCCCAGTGGCAGCACAGAGCATACGTGTTTCCCATCAGCAAAGCTTCTTCACTGCCGCACCAACACAGGGCATCTCCCAGTAGGGCCAAATAACCTCGAGCACAAGTGGGAGCCAGCCATGTCACACATCAGGAAGGGAGCTGGACTGCCACACCATGGCTCTGGCTTGGCTCCCATCTCCTAAACACAGACCATGAAGGGGCAGGGCCTGGACAGGACAGGAGGCACCTCTGCCAACATGCCTTCTGCACTAACCACAGCGACCAAGTGGAGCCAGACCCCAAGGGCTGCCTGGCAGAACAGCCAGGCTTGCCCATATGGCTAAATGACAGTGCCAGCCCAGACACCCCATGTGGGCTGGGAGGACTGCACCAGCCTGGACACCTGCCCTAAGCCAGTGCAGAGGTTCCATCATAACACAGCAGCAACCACAGAGCCAGAAGTAGCCCTGACTCTTGCATGGTTGTGACAGACACACCTGGGGACTGCAGGTAAGCTCCAAGCCAGGGGCACTTGGGGGAGGAAGGACCTCAGACAGGCTGTGGATCCCCTCCAAGCTCCTGGCCAGAAGGAAGACTAGCCAGAGCTGCTTCTGAGGACATAGCAGGGGCTGCACTAGTGCAAATGCTGACGGAGAGGGAAGGAACACACTGCATGTGCTCTGCTCTGGCTCTGTCCTCGCCTTCCCATAGGTGCTGTCCCAGTCCCAGCCAGGGCTGGTCAGCCTCTCCCACGACAGGGTTTGCTACAGGGGGATGCAGGGATCACACAACAGCACTGGCTATACTATAAATCACACTCAGAATAAGCCTCATGGGGACAGCACTGACTAGGAGGCATTCTCAGAGCACTGACAGAGAAGAGATTTGGACATTGAAGACCTGATGCATCCTTCTGTAGCGGGAACCACTTGGAGGCAGCAACCACTGGCTGGTGCCTGCTCTGTGAGCATAAGCGCATACAGCAGATTAGTACAGTGACACAGGTACTACTAGCTACACAATGGGAACCCTCCTGATACACAACTGCACAGGGCCAAGCCTGTGCCACTGGTCCCTCTGGACCCGTCACAGCACACACAACTCAAACAACTTCAGCTTGTGAATAATTTAACTAGTAACTGTACAGTTTCCCAACTGAGCCAGTTCCACAGATGAGACATCCCTGGAGCCTGGGCAAGGGATAACTCAGGGAACATGTAGAAGATGGACAAGGGTCCCTCTGGACTCCAGGGGCAGGAGGGTCATATGGGAACAGGGCAGGGTTAGAAGATAGGAATGTAGTTGTCAATCTTGGTCCTGTGTCGCTGGGCGATGCACTCTGCAATCCACACAATGTTGCGGCACTCCTGTTCCTTCAGCTTCACGAAGGCATAGAAGACTCCAAAATGGAACTGGTTGAGGAAAGCAAGCTTGTTCAGCTTCACCTGGGGAAAGCCAGGAGGAGGAAACATCACTTGTCTACCTCTGCTAGATTCTCCTCTTACAGGAGAAGGAGACAGTCAACACAAGTGTGGAGCAGCCTGGAAGTTGCATGCCTTCCCTAGCAGGCTAGAGGGCTCAGGCACAGTTAACCTGCTCTGCACGAGCTCTAACCTATAGCACATGGCTCAGACAGGAAAGGCTCTGACATTTGAAGGGGAAGCATTTATACCCTGGTGTGCTGTGAGGATACTCCCTCTGGCTCCTTTCCCAAGTAATTACCCTCTGCTTTTGCTATCTATAGACCAACATCCATCAGCAGCCCAAATCTGCCTCCCACACTGCTCTAACTTGTCTGGGGAGAGAGCATGGACTGAGCACCTGCCCTGGGGTCACAGCCATCAGGAGTGAGCACCACTCTCACTGGAGCAGAGGGTTCTTTCCTTCCTTGTGGTTGAACTCTGTTCAACCACAGCACTGATGCTCTGGAGCCCTGCTGACAGGGCTGCAGACAAGCTTGCTGCTACCCTGAGCTCTGCAAATGGCACAGGCAGACGTGTGTCAAGAAATGCCTCAGGTGCCCACTCACCTCATGTTCAAAGAACCTGTCTTCAAGGGTCTTGTCTCCAGGGTTGCTGCCAGCACCTTCAAATAGCAGCTTGTACTCCTGCAGGAAGACATCATAAGAAGGATGTACCCAAATCCCCAAACCTTCCAAGATCAGCAGCATTCCTGGGTCCCGCACATCAAACCACTATGTCAGGTCAGCAGAGGACACAGAGAAGCCATCAGTCCGCCCTGCACTCACATGAGTATTGGCAACAAGACCCTGCCAAGGCTGCACTGCACACACACCACTCGGAGTTAGTTGAAGGCAAGCCCAGGAAAGATAGAGGCTTGTCCAGAGATCCTACTCCTTCTCTGAAATGTGCAGAGCTCAAGGCTGTATCATCACTGAGTCTGCAGGAAGGATGCGTGAGGCATGTCCCCACCAGGTACAGACCAGAGTGTTCAGGCCCAGGCCCCCATGTCCATGCAGACTAGCACATGCCCTTGCTGCTTCAGTAGGGGGACACTGAGCTCTCTGACTCCAAATAGGCTCCCAGCTATGCACAAGAGTAAAACCCAGACACCTCTAAAGTGTGCCTCCCCGCCGTGCTGCTCAGTTAGCCTCTCCCCTTTGATGGAACCAGAGCTCAGTCAGACAACTGGGTGCTGGAGATCTGCGTCTTCAGCGAGAAATGCTGTGTGCCATTTTCCCCCACTAGCCAAAGAAACTGGCACTGCTGCCACACTGCTACCTCAAGGGCATGTGGTGAGCGCGGTCCCACCACCCTGGGATGGGGAACAGAGGGCAGGGCCCCACGCCTGGTTTGCCCATCACCACTGCAACGGCAGGGGTGACTAACAAGCCAACAGCAACTCAGGCACTCAGAGCCCAGGCAAGGCCAACTCCCATTTTGGCCAAACATAGCACAGGAGTAATAGTATTTGTCAGCTGAAAATGGGCACCCCCTACCCAGGCTGCCAGTCCACAAATTCCTCCTGAGCCCCCAGAAGATCCAATTCAGAGCAGTTTCCTGTACCAGTCCTCATGGCCCTCAACCCGAGATACTCACAGGGTAGTAGTCAGCAACATTTTTGACTTGTTCGTAGTCATCTGCTCTGGCCAGCTGAGCTAGGCCCTCGGGGTAGAGCTTGCCACAGTGAGGGAACAGCTTTGCTCGGTCCTCCTTGGAGAGCTCAGTACCAAATGAGTTAATGGTGATAATGAAGGCCCTCCGATCAGCTTCAAACTGCAGGAGAAGAGCATTTTACCTTGGAATGCAGTGACTTTGCCAGAAACTGGTAGATACTGACACTGCTCTGAGCAGAGACACATCAGAAGGCAGCATGAGCAATCCTGGCTCATCATCTAGGAAGCGTACAGCTATCCTGTGCTCAGCCAGAGAAGGTTACCTGCACAGGCCCCCAGTATGAACAGTAGCTGATGCCTGGGGTCTAGTCAGGGGAAGAAGTCCCCACCTCAGACACAAGCCAACTCACTGAGCAGCACCCTGCCTGGGTCAAAGAACCATAAATCTCTCTCGGCTATTGCCCCTGAGCCCTACACACCCACAGCTGGCCCTGCCATGGAGACTTGCCATAAGCAGAGCAGCAATGGCTGCTCTCCTGCTCCTCATCCATGTGAGAGGATGAGCACACAAAGGCAACACACACGTGAGCAGCTGGCAATATCAGGACTGGGGCACCAAAAGCACCCAAAGTCATGCTCAGGCAGGTTTTTCTTAGATCTCCCAGTGAGCAGACTGAGAATATGCACTGGGCTGCTGAAGAGTATCTTGGGCATCCTTAATACTGACAAGCAGGCTGGCCCAAGCACAGAGCAATGAATATCACTGCAATACAGCCTCTCCCAGGTACAAGGGTTCCCAGACCTACCTCAAGGATTGGGCACATAGCATCTGCTGTGGTACCCCCCAGCACCTTGCAGAACTTGTAGAAGGACTCCAGGTATGCCTGGAAGAGAAAGGGCAGAAGAACACTCTTCTATACTGCTTCACTTACTGCCCCATAGGCCCATTCAGTAGGGGGCTGACAGCAAGCAGGAATGCTCCCAGATGCTTTATAACATGGCACACACCAGGGACAGTGTTTCCCCAGGAGCTGGAGACAGGGTTGTGGTTTGGTTTGTCCATGTGGCTGGGCAAGCTTATTGCAGGCAAGATCCCCAGACATCACGGTTAAAGCCCAATGGATGCCTATTTTGCTCCTTTGAGTGGTCTAACTCTAAAGTATTCACTACAGTCTTACATGGTTTCCTGACCCTGCTCTGGCATGCCAAGCCACACAAATTTAGCTGCAGGACTTCAGCTCAGTAAGTACTGCTTGATTAAGTGGAGTCAAGAGATTAGGAAGGATGTCTGTGAAGCAAATTAGCCATTCTCTGTAATTCTCTTTTCCACACTGCAGCTGCTTGTTCTCCATCTCAGCTGGAGCACTGCATAAAACATATAAGGCTAGGCACAGTTATGCTGCCTCCCAGAAACATAATCCTATGTGGAGACACACCATCTTCCATCTGGAAGACGATTATAACTCCCAAGAGGAGCCATGGTGGCAGTGGAGTGCTTGGAGTGCTGTTCAGCAAAAATTTTCTCAGAAGAAGCCATCAGGTGATACAACACCTCCCTAGACACACAGTTGCCACATAAAAGAGGTGAAAAAATAAAATGACACTGAGACTTCACAAATCTCCACCTTGTCACAACAGCCCCAGGACTGGAGATGGACCAGAAATGCAGGTGTCGGAAACTCTCAGCCTCTGCACTAGGAAGCACCCAGATTATTGTGTTTTGTAAATGTTTGCTACTACATAGTGCAAAAGGCCTCTGCCAGGCGAACACTACACATCAAAGGAGCATTACCTCCAGGAGGCTGAAAGTTTCTCCTTGCTGCTGCTCAAGTGCAGGTAAGCACAGAGCATCAGTCTGTAGTTATCATGGGTAATGGATAATGAACTAGGACATGGATAATGAACTTTGCTTGAAATCCACAGAAAAGGGATCCTGGGTAAGAGATTCAGGTCACTAACTTTGCCCTTCTCAGAGTTCACACACAAGCCGAAGGACTTAAAAGCCAAGCTAGGTGAATTCAAATATCCAGCACTGAAAGAGGATCCAACATCAACAACAGTGTGGAAATTCATAGACTGTAAAAATGGCTGCACTGAGTCCCTCTAGCTCATTGTCTTGTCTCCCACAGCAGCCAACAACAGATACCTAGCGAAACTAGTGAAGAAGCAGTGTAGATAAGGACCCTTCCACAGACAACAGCAATTTACAGGACACTGGCTAGAGACTCTTATCCCAGCAATGGCAGTGCCTTTGCATTTAATAACCCTCAATGGATTTTTTTTTCTTACATGAACCCATTTGATTACACCCTGCCTCTTGCTAGTCTCATTTGTTTTTCGCATCCAGACCTAGGGGAGATCTGTGGACTAACTCTTTCAAAAAACACCACCAGGTCTGGGAGGTAGCACTTACCTCCCTTTCCCACAGCCTGACAACTATTCTCCAAGGCAGGTATCTATCCTAGGTATTCACCTGCTCTGTTCTTCAGAGCAGCTCCACACAGATTATCAGGCCTGACCTTATCTCCCTAATTTGCCTCTGGAGTCCATTTGCATTGTATAATCCATTTTCCAGTCCTTGGGGAGAGACATGGCTTCAAGTGAGAATCTGCAAGTGGCAACTACTCATTCACCTCTTCCACCCTCGCATCCCAGTGATTTGTTAAGGACAGAGTGAACAGCCTGTCCCCAGCCCTCCCCAGGGGCTGCGCTCTAGCATGAAGTGGTGCCAGCACACACTGAGAGGTACAGGCATCCACACTTCAATTTACATTTGGGAAGAATGCAAAGGAATATCTGCTTCAAAAAGGAGATGGGAAAGGACATCTAGGCATCTGGGGCCCAACCATACAGCACCCACCAACCTGCTTGCTCTGTGCTCAGCTCCACTCCCTGCCCTCCCCCCAGCTGCCCCATCTCAGTATAGAGGTCTGCAGCCTCCAAGGGTGGAGGTATTTATGCAGACAGCCATACTGCTCCCACTAGAGCAAGAGATCAGTACATGCCAGAGGCCACACGCAGCTGGGCACAACTGCCAACACACAGCAGCTCCTCCCCTCCTTCCGCCCTCCTCCCCTCAAGCCTGGCTTGTTTTTCACCTCTCCAAATGGACCAAGGCTACCTTAGGAAGCAAAGGTCAAACATCGACCGCTAGCTGGCTGTGACCAGTCAAAACAAGGTTGGCAGATACAATCTGCATCCCACCCTTAGTCCAGAGAGTCAAGATGAAGCGATAGCCACAGCCTGCACATAAACGCACACTCTTACATTGCCAGCTAAAACCAGACAGTGCCTGCAGAGGAGAAAACAGCTTCCCATACGGACTCAGAACAAGGAAAGACCTCCACACCCCTGTGCCAATACTCTCCCCAGCCTGCATGTCTCCTCTAGCCTAGCTGTAGCTCTCTTAACACTTCTCTACCAAGAGCATCTAACCCCAACCACTGCTGCTGAAGGCTTGAGAAGACTGTTGGAGACTTTTCTGAAAGAGTCCAAGATCAGAGAATCAGGCTCGTGAAAGTCCTTCAGTCAAGTTTAAGGTCAAACTGCTTTAGCATTTTGAGTGCAATAACTCCATGTCTAAACTGTGTGGTTAAGGAACAACCTCCTGGGGGGTTCCTGAAGAAGTTTATTCAAAGCCAAGACCTTTGGCAAAACCTCCTGCGTAGACTCGTGACAGCCTGACAGCCCCCAGTAAAACCACTAAGCCTAGCTCTGATGCCCTGATTCTGCAGTGCTAGATGATCAGACCCCAGGCCCATCCAGGAGCACTGTCTTTACTTTCCAGAGGACACAACTAGTTCTTAGTCACATTTATACCATCACCATTCCAGGGAAGAAAACAGGGAGAAAGTAAATCTATTTTTCATCTACTATAAGAGGAAAATATCCTCTTGCTTCGGTCTGAGAAAAGCCAGCCTAAGCTGGAGTTCCTGAAAGTGTTGTGGGATGACCTAAGACAAAACTGTAGTCACATGTGGAATAAATGCTCAACAGGGAAGTTAACAGCTCTTCCCCTGCCCCACCCAAGAGAGACTCATTTACCTTATACAGTGTGTTTCGAATGATTTCAATGTTCATTTCATCAAGGTCCTGTTCAGATATGCAGTCTTGGAAGAAGGCAGCTGAAACAGAGCCATAGACAGAGTTAGTGTTGCCCTAACCAGATCCTTGCCCAGCACTTTCCAGTGGGAGCAGTATCAGAGTCATCAACAGTACCAGGCAGAAGCAGGCTGTGTGCTGAGCTGGCTTTTCCTAAGCCCAACCTGTATCTTCAGGAGCCACCAGATTGCCATGACTCAAAACCTCAGGCTCCACCATGGCTCCCCAGGCTATAGTCATTTTCAGGCTTTCGCTTGGAAGTCCTTCTTCACCTCTTAGTCCTACAGCTTGGTTAACAACTCATTTTTAGCAAAAACCCTCAGCTCAACCCTCCAAGCATCAGTGCCTGAGCAGCCTATATAAAAGCAGCCAAAACTGTTCCCAGATGCAGATATCCAGAGGTGACAACACAGCTTCCGAACTGCCTGCTACAGCACAGTAGCAGTACCCAAGCATCCAGCTGCAAGACAGCAGCTAAAAAGTGCTGAGGAAGCTGGCTTTATGCTTCTCCCTCCTCCTCCAATATCTCAGTTGGATCAAGGAGACATGGGGATACCACAGCTCCTATAGCCTGTGACACTCCACATTTGAAGTCAGGAAGAATTTCCCCCCAGGCAGGTCTACCTGTCCTATTTCCCACTTCTTCCAAGGCCTTTTATTTCTCTAGCTGAAGGTGAGCTGCAGCAGACAGGATTAACTTCTGTATTTTGGTAGGAAGTTTGACCCTACAAATTTTGCCAGAGTATCTTTGGGAGAGAGTTTGAGAAGCTGTTGACACCTAAAGAATACAAATAGGTTTCAGTCCTAACATACAGTACTGGAAATATCAGCACTTTTGTGCAAGCTGTACATAACGATGAGTCTGCTCCTGCAAGGTATGGGCCAACTGATTGCATTTGTATATGTAGCAAGATGCAAGGCTATTTTACCATTCACATGTTAGCAAGAGCACAATGAAACCCATTGATAGAACTTTTCTGACCTCTTCAACTCCCACTCAGCAACTAATTTTGCTGAACTTGCTACAGATAGAGAAATGTGATCTTCCTCAGCTTATGCACACCAGCTGTGGGAAATGGACACTGCACTCATGCCCGACAGTTGACTGGTGCTGTGCTTTGCATGACAGAAACAGGTATCATACAGGTTCACACCTCTTGTGCACACCACGAGCTCCCTGACCCAGACAGCAGCTGCACTGGGGATCAGCGGTTTCGAACAGGGGTTAACCCCCACAGAGGCTTCTTTGCTACTCTTTGCAACAGCATCAGAGACCAATGCCACGTAGCCAAAGGAACGCTGCTCACTACAGCTGGCAGAAATGAAAACGGAATGCGCCAGGACTGGTTTTCACTGCAAGACTTGCTGGCTAGTTGAGCAGGGCTGTATAGTTGAGCAGTGGCTACTTCAGAGTAGCAGAGGAATGAGAACGCAGCTATTTCAGTTCCCAGCCCTCCAATATCCCAAATTAGGCTAGCAGTTAGCTCGGCTAACTTATGAGAGCCATTTGGGTTTAGGCATTCCTACCAAGCCACGTAGCTACTCAAATACTTTTATGAGATAGAGCTGCTGTTTCTTTGCGTGTGGTCACTGGAAGGAGTGCAAGTTAAACAACTGCAGCCTGCGCACTTGCTTGTTTAGGCAACACAGCTACTCCCCACAGACCCACGCTGAAGAAATGCCATGGTAGATGCCACACAGTCTCAAGGGCATGACCAGGGCAAAAGTCTGGAAGAACAACTCAGACTAGCCAGGGCAGAAGTTGGCAAAGGTCACTCATGTACAAGTGTACGAAGGCAAGTGGCAAAGACCCTCAACTTCACCAGCACCAGGCATGTTCTTCAGGATCACCTTGTCAGAGTAATGAGGCATTTTCATTGCATGCACAACCTGAAGCTTTAAGGTCTCCAAGGGCTAATACTGTCTTGGAAATACTCAGCTCTGTCTTATTCCCAAGATGGGAAGGTTCTGACTTATTCATGAGGATGGTCTTCCCACACATCATCCCTACAGTGGGCTCCACTCGAGTTGTGTGCAAAGTCTTGCTTCTCCTGCTGTGCTGCCCTGCTTAGCAACCCCACCACAGCTACACTCACAACCCACATGCAGAGGATGTGAGGTCAGTGTTTTAGTCTTGCTGCAGATGCTCCTTCGACATTCAGTGGTAGCCAGATCTCTTCTGACTTGTTTTCCCTCCTTTGCTGGGCTCTACCTGGCGAGTCATTTTTCCGTGACAACTATTTCACTTGCCCCATTACTACAGAGAGCATTTGCAAAAAGCACTTTCAGTTCCAAAAACAACTGCTGCCATCAAACACAATACGATGATTTGAAGTGCTTTGTTCTTTCTAGTAACTCCAAAAGAATGATTAATCACTGACTCAGTTGTACCTCATTACTTTTGCCCGCAGATGCTAACCTAGAAAGTCTCCTGTGACTGTCTCTCCTACTACTGCAGAAAGTCTTACATGTTTCTCCAGAACCACTTCCCACACCTTTTATCTTTAAAGAAAACATCTGCCTAACCAGCTGCTTTTAAGACAACTGGTTTTACAATGTCATGTGCCTACTGGTAAAGATTTGTAGCCCTAAGACAGTGGCTCAGTTTGTGAGCTACCTAAGGCATGCTCTCATTAATCCAATCCTCCAACAGCTTTGTGACTCAGTTACACTCCTGCGAAACCAATCTGCATATGTGCAGGATTCTAGTATATATAGAGCTTTTAAAGTTTACTTTTTTTAAGTGCTTTTCTTGGTCAAGAATTGGTTTTATTAATCTCAACAAGACTGGGCATGTGCAGAGCTCCATAGTTATCCACAAAAATTACCTACAAGAAATTGTTCAACAGTCCAACTAGAAATGCTAGAAATTAAGTGACTTCATTCCAGCAGAGGACCTTAGAGCCCTTCACTAAGGGAGCATATGTGCTATGTGTCCAACAACAATTATTAAAAGATCCCATTCTCTAAGACCTCTCAGACTTTCTTCTTCCGCATTAGTTTCAGGTCGTGATTCCCAGAAGAGCTGGCAAATGGGCATATCTATCATATCAGATCTAGCTACACCTGTACTGCCATGACAGGTCAAGGCTTGGCTCACACAAAACAAATTCCCCAGCAGTCTGCATTGCCAGTGCACTGGAGTTGCCATTTGTTGAAGCCTGCAGAGAGCCAGCTGGCCCTCCAGACAAAAACAGACACAGGACAGACTTAAGCCTGAATCCAAGCCCAGCCACCACAGGCAGTACATTGCTCCAGCAGTGCAATTTGGATCTAGTTGGATCTAGTTAGACCATGGGGGAACAGGGACATCTGCTCCACACACAGCCAAGATACAATTTGAAAGCCTCTGCTCACCCAGAGGCGTGTCCACCAGGATTGCATTGTACAGCTCTGCAGGCGTTTGAGCAATGTTCACAGCTTCCATCTGCTCAAAGCTTCCCAGAGGATGGCACTTTGGCACCAGCTCAGAAATTGAACGTTGATGCAGAGTCCCAGTGATCAGCAGAATGACGTTGTCAATCATGTAGCTGTACCTGGAGAAGTGCAAGAGAAAGTCTGTCACAAATGGGTTAATACAAAAAACAGCATTTGGCACCAGACAGCACCACTTCTTTAGTCCTTGTGGACATCTCCAGAAAGATGAAGCCCTCTCACCAAGAACTAGCAAGCTGCCTCCTTAATGTTTCCATATTTTGCCAGCCCAGAAAAGGGAGTCAGCATTGTCTCAGGCTGAGATTTATGCTACAGCCCAGCTGCTCCATTTGGGCATCTCCTACCTGTCATTGAATAATATTAGAACTGAAGGGACTTCTGGAGGTCTCTGGTCCAACGTCCCGCTCAAAGCATGGCCAACTCAGGTTGCTCAGGGCTTTAGCCAGCTGAACTTTGTGCGTTTCCAAGGATAGGTATCTCACAACCTCTCAGGGTCTCTGTTCCTGTGTTTGATCACGCTCACAGTAAAAAAATCTTTTCCTAACAGACAATCAGAATGTCCCTTGCTGCCTGTTGTATACTGTCTCTCATCCTAACCCTGTGCACCTCCAAAAGGAGTTTAGCTCCAGCTTCTCTATACCTTTGCACAAGGTTGCTGGAAACAGATGTTCTTCCAGTCTTTCCGCTGGTCTCCTCGCATGTTCTGTAGAGGACAGGTCACGTGTGCAAAAGTGTGCTTGGTAGGACCACAACAAGGGGGAATCAGAGACTAGTTTGACTCAGGCTGGGTTTCAGTGCTAGCAGCATTGGTCTGTCTTGTCAATACTATGGAGAAAGGGTCACATGCGTGCAACCCCGCACCCTTCCAAAAGCATCAGAGCTGGCAGCTTTGGTGTATGTATTTGGCATGAACTTTACTCACATCCTCATGAAATCACATGCAAGCTTTTTCACACCTTTACCAATCAAAAGCTACATGCTTTGGCATTAGCCCAAATTACAAAGTTCCTCACCAAGTTCTCTGCTTACAGTATATAGGATTAGCAGACTTTTACAGTCCTTTGCACTGCAGTAATGGCTAAAGGACATAGACTGCTGTATTTTCTCATCAGCTTTCAACTCTGCCTGGAGCACCTGTTGCAGATGGAAAGACAGAGGCACAAAGCAGAGCAGAGGAAAAAGGACAAGGTAAGGAGCTGAATTTCTGACAGAAGCCAGGTGTGTGCACAATGTTTTCAGTCAACAGAACTGCTGGATACAACTGAACTCCTATTAAACCCCTCACCTGCACATCTACAGCATTTTAAAATATGCTAAAACAGCATAAAAAACTGTCTTGTTAGCTTTCTTTAGCAAAAAAAACAAATCTACAGTATTAGCCTACCATGGGAGAGGGTGTGTGGAGCAGATGCAGCATTAGAGCAAGACTCAAGTGGACAGTGAAGATTAGTGCAAGCAATCAGGAAATGGCCCTTAGTGCTTTGAGCAACCAAGCCAGAGAAGAGAGGCATGACTGGCCTGAAGACTGGGAATGTGAGAGCTGGTAGCCTTGTCCATGTAGATGCAGCAAGAGTTCCTGGTGTCATGTAAAAATGAGAAGCCGAGAGGAAAAGTGCCCCCAACAACAGGAGTGGTGCTCTAGGCACCTTCAGCATGGCCTGAATCATGAGTCAGCCGAGAGAGCTGGGAACCTGAAAAATATTAAGCAAGATGAGATATTTTTGGCAGAGGAATAGGCCTTTGCAAACGTCCCTCGTTAGTATGGGGAAGGGGCACAGATGCCGAAAGTGCACCTTGCTCTACAGTCAGACCTAGCTAAAAAGTTAGCTGGCAGATGGAGAAAAAGGCTTGAAGGCCTTGGCAAGAGCTATTGCAAAACAGACAGGATCAGGCCTAAATTAGAGCTGCAAAAGGGGCTGTGCAAGCCTGGCGTTAGGCAGAGCAGCAAACTCCAGTGAGGTTCAGGCTGGGCTTCCCATGTGTTCTCAGGCAGTGAAGAAAAAAAAAAAAAAAAAAAAAAAAAAAAAAAAAAAAGAGAGAGAACTTAAGGCTACCGCATCAGGATTCAGCAAGGGCAAAGGCATGAAGAGCACAGCTCTGCATACATGTTTTTCCAGACAGGCATTGGGATGCTGATTTTTTTATTTCTTAGCTAACAAGGACTATATAGTTCAGTTGTTTTTCCCTTTGAACCCCAAGGAAGGCAGGTGAGCAGAGCCAGTTAAAGGCAGGTTTCCGTAGTTTTTATTAGATGGACTTATCGCCTCTCAAATACTCTCAAGGGGCATTTCCATGAACAAATCCACACCTTAGTCCCTCAAACAGGTGCTGCCTTTTTTTTTTCCCTCCACATTGCTGGGGTGGGTAAGGCACTTCCCAGCACTATTATTTTTGCAGAGAGCTTTCCGTGTTTGTGACCCACATTTCTAGGGACATTCAATCTAGAACCATGGCAATTGGAACAATTTTCATGGTACTAGGAAACCTCCTTTCACCCTTTAATCCACAGGATCATTACCTTCCTATTGTTTGTGCAACTCGCACCATGGAGATGATTGCAGTCTCCAGGACAGCAAGAAGGGCCTGTTTATAAGAATTGAAGGTAAGTCCTTTGCAGCAAGCAGCTGTTCCTGGTAAACACAAGCATCTGCAGCCTCGCACGGATTCATCTCAGTGAGGTGTGCCAGGACAAGGATACAGAAGATCACTTCCGAGCTCTGCCATCTGTCCTCAGATGCATGCAGTGTTGTTCAGTGACACACAATAGCTTTTAGGAAAGACCATACAGCAGCAGTCTTGCCAAAGCAAGGCAAGAAAGTAGGACCAGACCAAACCCATTTCTAAGACTTAGCCTACAAAGAAGGAACAGGCTAGGGAACATGGTCATTTCACAGTATGCTAGCATGGCTCTTTCCTAGTCCCAGCTTACAATGGATTTTGCTCTCCACAAGATATTGGCAACCTGCAAAGAGCCTTTACAAAGTCAACCATATAAGAGGAGCTGAGAAGATGCCTGAAGCTGTTCAGAGGTCTTCAGAGCAGCCTAGCTCCTGGCTTGCTGAATGCGCATTGATCTCATCCTTGCACTTCCAGTCCAGCTCAGCTTGAAAGTCACAGTCCGGTTTGGGGAGAGCAGCCCAAGACTGAATCGCTTCATATATGGGAAGCTCCTGCTTTCAGATTGATGGTCCCAGGAAAGACAACCCAGCAGGCTTCCATTGCCAGAGTTCAAAGCATGGCTCTCCCCATTTCATTTATCCCCCTTAACTCACTTTGGTTTCCTCATCCTCAGAGAAGTCCTGGGAACGTACAGATTGCAGACCAAATGCAAAGGCAGCAACTTTTTGAAAGAGTACTTTAGCCGGTGAGACTAGTTAAATCTTGCTGTCAGAGAAAGATTCATCTCTGCAAGATAAGGAGCCATCATGCACAAAACAGAGGGAGATTTCTCATTGAAGTTGCCACTGTGAGAGTGTTGCAAGCCTTTACGGTAACAAGAGAGCTGCAGCAGGATAAAGATTTTCTTGTGCCTGCAGAGGCTGAGTAGACATAATCACCACTACATAAGCTTTCCTGATAGGATAGCTAGCTAAGGATGAATCCCACTTCCTTCAAGCAAAGCCAGACTGGGCTCATTCACTCATTCAAATGCAATATCTGCTTAATCCCAGTTAAAAAAAAAAAAAGAGAGAGAGAGAGAGAGAGACTCACACCTTACCAACCACTTCCCTTTCCTGGAGAAAATAGTTACGGCTTGGTCAATTTTGAACAAGAGACTAGTCAATTATGACTAAGAGATTAGACTTCTAGTGCCAGGGCAGCTGGAAAAGCATCTCCTCACTTCTAGAGGGGGCAACACTTGCTTTTCTGTGCCAGGTCCCCAAAAGAATGCATCTGCCTTCATTAACACAGCTGTACTAAGACCACAGCAGAGGTCCTGGCTACTCTGCCATTTTCTCCCAGGCCCAAAGGGTTAGATTTATTAGGGTGGCAGCAGTTTTCCCAGGCGCCTCCAGCCACTTATTTAATAGAGCAGCTTTTGTCATCCTCCTCCTCATCTCCTATTAGATTCTCACCAGCCTCAAATGTTTTCAGCATGCTCGGATTCCTCCTTGAGAAGACCATTAGCCTGCTGTGTGTTTGAGCACCAAAAGCATTTTAACTTAACCTTCACTACCTCTCAATGCAGCTACTAAGGGGACCAGACTATAATGCATATGTGAGAACACAGGAGGAGCTGGTCAGAAGTCTTACTGCAGTACACTTGGCATGGAAGAGAGACTGGGACATAGGATGGTTGGGTGGGAGACTGGAGACAGGCAGAAGAACTGACAAGCTTCCTAGCGAGGGTGAGTCTCTGCATTAGCTTACTGGGAGCGCTCAGTAGGAATTCAGAGGAGAAGGCACTACACAGAGGCTCCGAATAAGCTACAGTTAGCGAACTGGGGCAGCAGGGCTGTAATTAGAAGGTGGCACCCAATCTCAAGCCTCCAACTTGGGCTCCATGAAAGCTATAGCAGAACTCTTGAGCCAGACCATGCACTCCTGCTTTGAGCTGCTATCTGCTGATACAGGGAGAAGATTATGAAAAGACTGGATGTTCAGCCACAATCAGTTTCATGTATTTAATTACACCCTGCCTCATTCTTCCTTTCACCCACTAAATTGAGGTGTTTTACTTCCCAGAAAATCACATTCAGAGAAATACAATTTTAGTTGATACTTAGAAGCATCAATAACATCTCTGACTAGAGTAGAAATAAAGACAGGAAAGCATTATCAAGTGTAGAAATATTATTCACGGCAAGAACCTGTCTAGATGCAGCCTTTAGTACTAGCATTCAATCCTCAAGTAACACAGTTCATCCAGTTTAACTCCTGCACACCCACAAAGATGACAGCAGGCTTTCTAGGTGCTTTCTGGAGCAGGCACAAAGAGACAGAAGCCCTGAAGTCAACTCTAACTTAATAGGAGAGAGATGTTGCCTTATGGCTTCCTGGAGTCTAAGACAACCAGGACCACTCTCCAGCACACTTGCACTCCTCCAGCACACCTGATGCACAGGTAGCACTCAGTTCAACACAACCTACACTGGGCAACATTCACAGAACATGAGAACAAGGTCAGGCTAGGACAATGCATAGAGAAGCCAAAAAAAAGAGGGGAGGGGGTTCGTTCCAGCAGTATTAGATTACTGAGAGAGATCGTTCTCACTTCCAGATTTGGTTTGGTCTCAAACAGGCACAGAGAGACCACTCGGAGAAGACATAGGAGAACCAGGCCCCAGAAACCAACCTTGGGGATAGTCGTCCATGGATCCTGGAATCAAGGAGGAAGAACAAAGCGCACACATGCAAAAGCAGAGTACAGATACTTGGAGAATTTATGTTTTCTTCCTTTTGGAATTATTTAGGCACAGCCACTGATAAACAAGACATGCAAAAAAAGATTACAATGGCCCAATGAATACTGGGAAGGTTTTTTTTGTTGTTGTTGTTTAAACAAGGGAAGCACATAAAATACGTGAAAGTTCATCACGTGGGAGCTTTACAACTTGGCTCGAAGGCACTTGGGCAGAGCCCTACATGGCCACCCCAAGACAGTCAGGGCTTCTCCTTCCCCCACTTACTAATCTAATCATAAAGAGTCATTGTCCTACAGCAGATAGGTTGGTTTTTTATTGCTTTCTGCTCCAGGATACTAAAGAAACTGTAAACAATACTGCAAGTGGTCACAAAGCATGACTAATGACAGAACATTGCATGACCTGAGTTTCTCAGGAATCCTCTGAAAGCCTTGCCAAACTGTAGTTAAACAGCTGCTCTGTGAAGGGTCATGAGGACAGCCCTCCATGTCAACAGTGAAACGCAGAGATCAGCAGGCTGATAACAAAAAGCACAGACCCTGGAGAGTGTGTAGCAGGGAGGAATAGGGCTGTGGTTCAGGTGGTTTTGCTTCCCCTAGTGCCCTGGTTACCAGACCTGCCGTTTGAAAGGAGATATTCAAGTTATAAACCATGAGTCTCCCACCTGCAGGCAGAAACCTGCCTCACATCAGGGACTATGATCCAGGGGACATGCAATTTTGAGTGAATGAACCAAATCATTCAAAGTTATTCAGAGCACAAGTGATCAAATCCACAGTGCTGTGTGTCAGCATAGTCAGCGCACCAGTTATAGCAGCATTATTCACTGTGCATCACACAGACTTGTTACATGATCACATCTTAAAGCACACAGAACGGGTCAAGGTATTGCTCAAGCAACTTTAACCATTTCCAAAACCAGCATTAGACTTTAATACAGGCTACCTCTAGCAAAGCAAAGGTCACTAGGTGACTGCACTGAACGGTTAATCACGTTACTGTAGAAGTGTGTGTTATTTAGGAATAAAAAGCGAGGTCTCAGCAGGATCGGAGCAGTGTTCTAATCTCAGTTTAAACTCTAGAGACAGCTTTAAATTATGATGAAGTTATACTGACTAGAGACACTTCAGCACTTAATGCTTCCCTCTTGCAGCTCACCCAATTCAGGTACTTTGGGACTGAGGACAGTAGAGGTACGGGCAGGAGTCTCAAGAAAAATTTCTAACCATTTATACTACAGCTTCCCTGGCTTTTGCATAAGTGTGCAGGATCACCTCTATATTCCACTGGGTTCCTGGGGAAAGGAGCAAAGGTGGCAGTACACAAGTCATTTGTTGCATCTTTTTTGAACTCCAAATTTAAGATGCCATTGGAGAAGGCAACACATGTTTTAAAATACAGAAGAGCAGTAACTGCTACTAACAACAGAGCCAACAGCTGAGACACTTGCATCTAGAGGGTAGTTTTAAGTTTATCAGTAAATAATGGCACAGCTGTCCTGAACTGAAAAAAAAAAGGGAAGTTTCACATCAGGAAGACCTCAGGAAAACCTGAGGCTTGTTCAAGTAACAGCACGTGAACTGAGTAAAATCCTGGAGTCAGTTTTTCAGCTCAGACTAGAACAAATCAGAGCAGCAGCTCCTGGCAATGAACAATTTCCCCTGCTGTCTGCAGCTGAAACTTAGGCAGTCCAGGGATTGCAAGCAGCAAAAATAAATAAAGCATGTGACAGTCTGCTCAAAATGTACAAATTCCCTTCCTATCTTTCCACACTGTTTTTCCTAGAGTCACATCAATAAAAGCCACGCGTAAGCAGTGATTTCATGAATCTGCCACAGAGAAAGCTGAGAATTTTATGGTTGCCACCACAAACCAAGGGCATTCAGCCAGTAAGTGGGTGCCCTACTAAACTCAGATCAATAACAGTATTTCGCAGTAATAAGTTACAACTCCACAGTACTACCGAGGCTGCGGCAGCCTTTCAAATCCAAGTAGCCAGGAATGTTCTCAGCATTAGTCTATATTTAGCTGCATCTCCACATGATTTTTACCATCTTTTAGTAAGTCTAGGTCTCTTGGGATACTGATCTCAGTTCCCAGTCGTATCATCCAGAAACATATGAGCACTCATTCAGCTTAGTGTTAGCTGTGTTAAAGGCTAATGAGGAGAAAAAAAAAAAAGCTAGATGAAGTACTTTAACTTTGAGGCTTTATGAATATGATGTTGCGTTCTAGACACACAAACCTCTTCAAACCCCAGGGAGAGTTTTGGACACCTTACAGCCTCATGCAAGAGTCTCCAGTTGCTTAACACGTGCTGCTCCAAAGCTTAACCTCAGAGCTTCAGAAATACTAGGCTAGTAAGCAAAGCTGAGCCCTGGCACTCTGCACTGGGCTGAGCAGACTTTAGCACTAATTACATTTTAAATATTGACCAGAAGTATTTAATCATGTTGCATTCATACAAATCAGTCTCAGAGGCCCAACTTGCATAAATTGTTTTCTCACCTTCCTTACATATAAATCACTAGCATTGAGAATGTAATATAAAAATCATTTAGAGCATATAAAAGGAAATAAGAGGAAAGGCTGTACTAAGCAAACTCAAACACATTGCCCTCAGAACTGACTGAAATAGTTAAGAAAGCTGAAAGACTTTAAAAGCCAAAACCCACTTCTCAGTGAACGTACGGCCTAGGCCTAGTCAACATGCAGAACATCATTGTACATACAGATCTGCTGTTAGCAGGAGGGAAAAAAAAAATCACCATCACACAAGCTTGACATGCAGTAAAACATGCCAGGTGGATGCAGGTTTTTGCTAGGCCTCTAAGCACTGCAGTACTTTATCGCAAGCATTTGTTAGACTTGAAACTTGCATGTGGAATACATCTGGAAGAGGGGACTAAGACCCAAGAAGCATGAATACCCAAAAAGCGTTCAAAAGCAGTGTATTGGCCTAGCAGGCCTCCTCTGGGCTGAACCTGTCAGTCTAGAGCACCGAGTGAGGCTAACTGATGGAGAGGTAGAAGAAAAATGAAGCTGCTAAGATCCAGCACCAGAGGTCCTTGAGAATAGCTTCACTCAGGGACTAGAACATGTTACAAGGGGACAGGAGTGTTGGGTTGAGTGTTCATCCAACTTAAGGCAGTGTATGCTGATGGCCTTCTGGAAAAGTTGCAACCACACATAAATCCATCTTCCCTCTCTATTTTATATTTCTAACAGACATGCTGTTCAGCCTATAGTGGGGAAGATTATGAGACAAGACATGAAGAAAATCCAAGAACTGTTCCCGCAAGCTGCAGAATCAACACTGCGATGCAGCTTTAAATGAGGCCTGAAAAGATAGTTAAGTCCACACACTGCTACTGTGTGAAAGGACATCAGCATGGATTGGGATGCTGCCCAGGGGGCCATACATTCTCACCTACTCACTGACAGCTTGCGCGCTGCAACCTCTTCTCAGGATTACAGAGCTTCATTACAAAGATTCACCTTTCTTAATGAAACATGGTCTTACACATGGAGCTCGCCACTAGCATTTTTCTGCATCTTTACTATCACCCACTACATTTTGCTAGCTCTTCTAATCATTAGTGTGACTCACTGGGCTTGCTAGGCACTATGCTAGCAGCTTCCAAGTGAAGAACAGGCCCAGTCAAAGAGAGTACCATTATGCTGTTCCAGTTCAAGGCAGCTGGCCAAGCGAAATGTTTGCTGGACCCTAGAGCTTGGGAAAGAAGGATCCCCCTCAATGTAACACAGCATTATTCACCTCCTTTCACAGAGTATGCTGCCATTTCTAATTAGGACACCCACAGTCACACAGTTTTGAAAGATGGACTTCCACAGCCACCACTTTGGCATACAGTACAGTTATACCAGTTTCCTTCAGCTGATGAAAGAACCCAGAACCAGTATTCAAGCAAATGAGTTCTGTATCCTTTGGGTAGGCACAAGAGCAGCTGCATTTCTAATGCTACCACCCAGAGATGTGAGCCTGTGACCATTTTCACACCATGAGCTATATGCTCTCTTATTCTGAGCGTGGTATAACCCCTCCAAGAACTTGGCTTATCAGTTCAACTTTACACTCCCTTCAAACAGGGAAACTGTTCGTCAGAAACCTGCACTTCTCTGCCAAAACCGTTTCTGCCAGAAAAGGCTCGTAAAGCATTTATTGCAGGATCCCCAGCGCTAGTGTAATTTTTGCTCCTTGATCCCCCCACAGCCAAGGATTCAACAACTAATTGAAAATAGCATAGTGCAGTTTTAACCACAGCAGCACTGGGAAAAATCCTTTGGATTGTTGCACTTGCTCAAATAAACTGCAAGTGTCTATAATGCTGGAGTTATTTCTTCTGTAAGAGAGAACTTCAAAAGGATGTAGTTATTTTCTGTAACCACATGCACTATGTCAGGATGCACACTCCAGTACATCTAAAATAAAAGACAAGCGACTTCCTACTCCACAGAAGAGTATTATTGCTCTTCAGCTCAAGCAGCAATTGAAATAATTTGGCTCTAGAAAACTGCTGTTGTAAGATTAAGTTTGAACTCAAAGTCATGCAGCAGAAACCAGATCTATCCAGTGCAAGGGAGAGGCAGAGCAGGAATAGGTCAGGCAAAAGGCAGTAGAGGGAAGTGCCAGCTAAGAAAAGGCATGTGCAAGGGAAAAAGGTACATGCAGCCTCATCAAAAGCAGATCTTGTGACCACAAAGACCCAAAAGCCAAATTCACAGCTTCATCCTCAGGGCAATGAGAACCCTGTTCCCAAGGTATAGCAGACTGGTAAGGTAAAGGCAAATAATGATCTAGTCTATCCTCTGATGATGGGCTTGAAAGATGTGTTTAAAGTGATACGCCACCGAGCCAGGTTCACCCCAGGCCTCACTCTGATGGCAGATTCCTTGAAAGTTGTTTTAGCAGAGTTACCAGCAACCCCTGCAACCTGAACCCAGGATCAAACACCTCTCTGCCCATCAGCTGCTGCAGTGGCTCAAGGGGCCAAACAACTGCCAGAGCCCTCAGGTCAGGCTGCTGTGAATCCACACTTTCAGAACCTGGGAAAAAGCTGTGCTGAAGCAAGGGCAAAAAGCTTTTTTTTTTTTCCCCTGGAAAAATACTACCTAAAGCAGACAATCCAATCAGACTACAGCTGACTAGAGTTAGGCATGATCCTATGAACTACAAAGATTCCTATTGAAGCATATACAGGGACACTGTAAAGAAAAAGAGACAGAACATGGCATTGTGTCAGGCTAACACAAAGAACAAAGCCTTTACAGAAAGGCAGGATAGCAGATCATAGAGAAGAACCTAAAAACCACTTCCATCCCATAAGTCAATACGTGCCTGTTGAATTCAGGAAGTGGGTTTTTGCTGTTTCAAGTACACTTAATACCTGTTTGTTGCTGCCCTACAGCATGTCTCTACATTCCCTCAGCCAAATAGTCAGTTATTTGTGTTGGAGCAGAGGTGTTGACAGCCAACATGTGCCTATCAGTCAGAGCTATTATGAGTGGCATAAAAACAAGGGGAGCACAAGCAGTCATCCATCAAAGAGCTGTGTAGCAAAACGGCCTGACACAGAGCTAGCAGGTGTTTTACAGAGACTATGGCAGCCTAAAGGAGTATCTCAAGCTGAGCTCTTTCTTGTTGCAGTATGCAGTGATACAGGAGGCCCACTACAGCCACCACATGAGAAAACAAAAGGGAAAGCAGCCAAGATCCTAAATATTTTGGTACTAACAATGCTTACCACGGGAGAGTTCCTGGACAAGACTGGAGCTGGGAAAGAGCGTGGTGCCAGGAAGGCAAGCACAACAGAACAGACTGACATCAATGACAGCAAGGGGCTTGTGGAATGAAGACCTCGCTTTGAAGATGTCTCATAGCTCCATTCCTGGCTCGGTTTTCTTTGTGTGCTTTTAAATACTGCTCTTTCACCTCAGCTCTGCAGGCAAGTTAATTCCTGCCCACCTGCCCAGGTGCCCAGTCCCTGCGTAGGGCCCTGTGCATGCCCAGACACAGGCAGACACAGAGCTGGAGTGCCGCCTTCTGGCAAGTCACAGGCAGCACTGCGGCACATCTCTGGCCCTCCTCCAAACACAGTGGTGAAGAGCACATGAAGAACACGCATCCTCTTCATGCTCCAGATCTCTCCCACAGCCCACTCTCCCTCACACAACTTGAGGTCAGAGCCTTAGGTGTCATCTAACTGTCATAGCAACACTGTTGCTTTTCCTTCCAGTGTCCTCATTTAGTTCATGGACCACTTGGAAGAGGTAGGAGAAACCATGTAGCACAATTCCATGCAGGGATGAACTGTGCAGCTTTTGGCAGGCTGGCTCTGGAGCAATCAAATGTAACAAGGCCTATAGCTGGCCCTAAGATCAAACAGTTCCCTAGATCTTCTCAGCAACATGCCCCGAGGTCGAGGTCTGAGCACCCCCCAGGAAAAGGTAACTCTGGAGAGCACAAGACACATGTGGATCAAATCAAAAGCTCCACAGAGTCCAGCAGTACATTCATGAAGTACAAAGCCTGACTTTATGCATGATCTACCTCATGGTACCAGCCATCTCACTGAAAATGGCCAAGCTGTAGATGTTATCCAAGCATTTAAAAGGTCTTGATGGGCCTGTCTTGCATGAGATTGTCCAATACTGTTACAAAGGCCAAAAATATAAAGGCATTCAAAAGCGTCCTGCAGCAGTGAGCTTCATAGCTGAACTGAGCATGCTACAGAACATTTTCTTTTGTTTAAGCCTGACGTTGACTCCTACAATCCCAATCAATTTTGCAGATCACTAACTATGGTTTCCAACCCATCACACCTTAGTCTGAGTTAGATGAAAGATACTGGCACAAGTACTCACTGCCAGCCTCTGAAAAGAGCTGTTCACCACTCTAATTATTTGGGACATGAATGGGAAGCCTCCTGCTGTCAGTAGTACAATGCACTATGAAACTTCTGTAAGTGCAGAAGATTCCCCCCTCCCTCTCCCAAGCCAAGACCTGCTAAAACCAGAGGGGCAGTTTCAGGGAGCAGAACACAGGCTGGAATGGACCCCAAGAAGCCATCTCTGGTCTGCCCTTTTTCTACAAGCCCAGACAGTAACATGTTAGGATTATCAACAGAAAGCTTTAAGACCAACTGGGCAAAAGTAACACCTCTCCAAACTCCCTGTATTTTGCTACCCTCATTTTTCTGTTTTATCTCATTTGTAGTGTCATTAGAAGATCCTAGAGCATCCACTATGCTGCCAGCCTCTTCAGCTTGGACCAGCTGCATCTGATAAGCACATTATCTATTTCATCAATACTCCATTAGTGTGATAAGTGCAAATCCAGAGGCAATCCCTCCATCCTCTCATCAGCAGTGCAGCACTGAACTCCTGACTAGAGAGGCCATGGCATCTCCATCCTCGGAGATTTTCAAAACAGCTGAACAAGACCCTGAGCAACCTGATTTAGCTTTAGTTAGCTCTGCTCTGAGCAGAAAATTAGACTAGAGATCTGCTGAGGTGATGGTTTTCCTGCAATTCTGTGAACAGCCAGCTGCTTCAAGTACACTTTCCAGGAAACTGAACAACAGTTTCATCAAGAGCAAAGCAGATGGAGACCACATGACTCTTAAGCCACACACAGTCCTTGATCTATCTGTTCAAAAGCAGACTATGCTGCATGACTGGTAGTAAGACTACCAGGGACTGTGATCCAGCTTTGCTGCAAAAGATTGCTATTCAGGACTACTAAAGTGATGATGCTCATCTCCCTGAAACAACGACCCATCCTAAACAGTAGGGGTCAGGAGGGAGAATTTTCAGAAGAAACTAAGCAAAGGAATTTGTTACCAACCTGAGGCAGCAATCCCTGATATCAAGCAAAATATGTTCCCTAACTACCTATTATTTAGAACAACTCAGAGATGCATTTTGACTATTAAATACTTTAACAATAATAGATACTATTTTAAAAAAGCATCTCTAAGTTAGATATTTAAGCACAGAATCAGCAAATGCTGATAAAGACTGCATGAACCACAACAGAGCTTTGCTGATCTCTTGAGTAATGCTTCAAAAACAAGATCATGCATCTTCCCTGAAATTCACCACCACATTGTCCCATGACCACTGCAGCCCTGTGGCTGTCTCCCACTCTTAAAAATATCTGAGTGAGAAGTGATCCTTTCCATGGAAACCCTTAATAAAAAGCAAGAAGTACTTCAAACTGACAGATCGGACAAGACAGGTACTTACAGGATGACACCTAACTCGGGCAAAGCAAATGGAGTAACCAGTACAGGACTATCAACAGAAACTGACAGTAGTCAGCAGGACCTCCTGAGAACTAGGTTTCAAGCAAATTATATGGTGGCTGCAAATCTCAGGCTTAACAAGGCACACTGATTTATCACGAATACCAGTATAGCCCTGCTTTTACAAGACAAATATCTTACTTAAAGGGATCAAAAGCTAGCCAGAACTCAAAGTAATTATCAAAAGGCATCATCCATGATGGGAAGATTTCAAAGATTGACTCCTGTTTATGCAAGACTGCAGCTCAATGTTTCTAGCCAAGCATTTGAAGATTTACAGCAAGGGGGTAAGAATCAGTCAGTTAATTCCTGATGCTTACCACTGCAGTGACGAGCCATGCAGAAACCATGAGCATGTGCACTTCAGTATTAGGAAACCTGTGTATCATAGCTAAATCTAGGATCAACTGAAACAGGACACATTTCAGGACGAGGGCCTGTCTCCTTGACAGCAGCAACCTTGAACAAAACTATGATGAAATCCAACTGAACACTTGGATTTCTTGCACAAAAGGCTCCATGAGAGGGTCATGCTAGCGGCTTCATCTAGGAACACTGCTTTTCTGCTTCATCTTCTGCCTTCCTCTAGCCAAGCACTGCAGGCAGTGGCACTGAAACAAATCCTTTGGGGGAAAAAGAAGAGATGAGAGTGAAGACAACTCAAGGAAGAAACATCTTGTACCAAACAGGACCAATATACTCAAGAAGAGACTACACAGTAGGGAAGAGATACAGATATTGGCACAGAATTGTGTTTTGTTATAGAGGGTTCTTCAAAATCAGGGGGACAAAAGCAGAAGATCAAAGCTAAATGAAGTTGAGCACAAAACAACAGTTTTAAAGTTAAGCCATTCAAGCAGCTGATGAGAACTGGCCTATCACTTCACCCGAGTGCGGACATTTAATGTTTTCTGCACAATTTGAGCTGTACGTAAGATACTGGACTAGCATAACAGGTGACTGGATTTCCACAGCCATCTGGAGCCCTCCTAGCAAAGCATGCACTGTGTCATCAAGGGCAGGCATAGTCTGCAAGAGCTTATAGTTCATCTTTTCCATGCATTGGTTTTCAAAGAACTATAAAGGAAAACCATAAGGTTTTTAGTCTACAAGATATTCATGGATCATGCCTAAGTTATTGCCTTCAAAAAGGTATGACAGAAGCTAGATGAAGAGGCCATTAATGATAACTGACCACAGAGACTAAACATTTTCATAAGTCTGAAGTGCAATACAGGAAAAGCATCAGTGGAGGACAGACCACCCAGTCTGGCCAGTCTCTAACAGTACTATTGTCTCTACAGCAAATGCAAGATAGTCCAAGAAGTGTTTTGAAAGTTAACTTCATTATTTTAAGTTTGAGAGAGTAGAAAAGATTGCTCTCCAGTGGCTCCAGCAACTAACATGATGAGCTAGAAACCGCTTTATTCATTGCAAATGCGCCTGCAAGATAGGGGCATGGCCAGTCTTGCAGAAAGTCAACTACTAATTCCAGATATGGAAGCTCAATGAGTTTTAGCAACATGTATATAGGAAAAAAGCGCTCCCTTAAAAATAGGAAAGCCTTAGTACAATGACCTAGAAAATTACGGGTATGAGGCACTGGGCTAGAGCAATGAGATAGTGGTGCTGTTCAGACATACAAAAGGACAGAACAGGAAGGACAGTGGTAGAGACAGATCTTTAATCAATATTTGCATGTGCAGGAGATGTCATGGAGAGGCCAAAATTTAAAATTCTTGAACTACGCACAAAAGCCTTTCCACATCAGCCCATATCATTTCAAGAATCTCCTGGTGGTTGGCAAGATAATACATACAGTACTGACCACAAGTGCAAGAATAAATACCACTTGCTAGGGTGCTTGTCATGGGCCAAGCTCACTGTGTCAAATAAATGAATGTTGTATATGAAAGTAGTATAAACTATGCTACTCAAGAATAGAGTGAAGCCTGAGATGCAAATTCCCTGAGATGCAAATTGAAGTCACATCCTAGTGAAACACACACTGAAAAATCACTTTTCTCCATGAGATATTTCCTTACTGACTTGAGAAGGCCACTGGTTATGGAGTTTGCAAGCATAAGTAGAGCTTTCAGGAGTAGGCTAAGTCTAGAGGAAAAGAATACAGTTTTGCTTCCACATTTCAGATGCAAACTAGCACAACTGATACTTCAGAGGCCAGCAATTCCATTTCATTACCATTACTGATTAAAATGAGTGCTGTACAGAGGGAAGCAGATCAGGAAAGTAAGGGTTGTACAAAAGCTCTGGGAGAAAAGACTTGCAGGAATACTGTGCTATTTCAAGACTTTTACATCAGTTGAACCTATTGTGGGAAGGCACGTTCAAGAGGCCAGCGTGTCTTCTCACACTGACAAAGACATGCTGTGGCTGCTGCAGCCCTGTTTTCCCTGGCTGCATATTTTAGGCCTTACCTTGCCCTTGTGGTGGCGTTCATTGCATCCCACTAAATTGGCTAAGGAAACCAAATCTGCCCAAGACTAACCGCCAAAAGGGGTGGTGGTTCAATTTTTGGCTAGCTTAGCTCCATGAACCGGTTTACAATGGGGTTTAGAGGAATGCTGACTCAGCCACTGGAGTGGGATGGCAGGATCACAGCAGCACTGAAGCACACATACCCTGGGAGCGGAAGCCTTTGATAGTCCAGTGACATTGTGCAGCTGCTTTAAGATCTTTGGACAGGGTCATGAACAGTTTCATTCATGAAGTTGTAGAAAATGTAGTAGCTACAGGGCTGAGTATGGAAAGCTGGTCTAAAAGCCCTCAAGTCTGAAAGAACATCAAGGTTTCTAATGCTGTTTATGAACAGCTGGTACTCACGTGATAAAGTCCAGAAAACTTGCTAGTGGCTCATATGCGTGGTTCCTCATATGACGGAACTCCACCACCATCTTCTCTTTCAGCTTATCATCTATGACAGACACGGTGAGGGGGGAGGCTTCATTGGCCAGGAAATTCCCATAGTCTGTGCTCTGCAGGTGCAGTTTCAAGTCTAAAAAAGAAAGCACAACCCAGTTCTACAGGCTTTGTTTTTCCTGAACATACCTGAGGAAGTTGGAGCTCAGCACTTCTCTAAGCATTCCTTCTCTGAAAGATCAGCTAGACAGAAATCATGCTTTACATCATGCAGTTACATGTGCGATCAGTTTTGTCACGGACAGCCCAAAAACACAGGAAAAGATCAGGTGTTTCACAGTGCCAGCCTTGCCCCATCTTAAAGGGGAAATAGTTTTTCAATGCAACTGAGTGTATACCTATGCCAGTTGTCTAGTGTGCTACACACTGATCGAGATGGAAGGCTACTAATTTTTTAGGAAGTATTAGCTTAAGGGTTTTTTTTTCTAGATGTTAAGGGCACTAGCATTTCCTCTAGCCACAAGGGCTCTGGTCTCAGGTTTCTCTGAAGCAATCACGACCAAAAAGCTACTGGCACCTAAAAGCAAGTTTGCTCAGTTACTAGTGACTGGGAGGCAGGAGCCATTTGAAATACTTTCAAAAGCAAAGAGACACAAGCAACAATCTTGAAATTATAAAGAAGCTAGCTACTATATCATCAAGAGTCCAACCAATTCCACTGGTAAAGTGGAGTCAAGCACCAAGAGATGGAGAGGGGATGGTGAAGAGGAAGACTATTTAAACCCAACTCCTGCAATAGGCATTCCCTGGTCAGGATGGAAGAACATACTCAGAAGCCTTTCCCCCCTCCAGATTCAAGTAGAGGAAGTCTTTGTTTCCTCTGTTACGCTTGCTGTAGATCAGACACCCAACCAAGCTGTGACCCTGGCGAACAAGCAACCATAACATGCTGAGCTCTATCAGGATAAAAACCCTATTCAAGCCAAAAGCATTTAAGTGTCTCTATGGAAAAACTGAATCCAGAACTGAGGAGCGTCATATAATCCTATTTCTCAAAGCATTACTAGTTGCATTGGCACATAATGTTCATCTGCCTTCAGCTTCACCTCAGAAGGCCAGTTAGGCAAACATTCTCCTAGGGATTCAAGGCCTTTATGGGGAAAGGGATATTAGCTGGAGGAGTTTAATCAAACCAGATGTAAATGCACTGTCCAGAAAAAACAAAAAACCCAAGAAATTTCTCCCTGATTTATCTGAAGCAGGAGCACTGAGGCTGTCTTTCCCTCCTGCTGAGTTGTGCAAGTTCTTAGCATTATGGCAAGAATATAAACACCACTAAGGTCAGAGCAAGGAGCCAGCCTAGCTCAAAACCCTTGATTTTTTGACATTGCAGCCAGCTACAGGTGCAGATTGGACAGCATCCTCTGTACTGGGCTCCAAGCTGAATTTGCACTGTACAGTGTGATGTTGCCCTCATCCAGGGGGGTAGAAGGTCAAGCAGGTTTCTCATTCACTTAAACTCTACTGGGTATTTCCAATGGGGTCTAGCAAAGATGTTTTTGACCCAGCACTTTTCAGTTATGATGGAGTTACCACTGCTAAGTTTCACAAGAAACAAATGGTGGGGGGATTAGGAGGAGACCAGACTTAAACAGCACCCAGTTTCTGTCATATTTGTCATCAGTTTCCAGAAAAGTTTGGTACTATGCTTACTTTCAACAGGGAATCCAGGATGCAGCAAGGAAAGCTACTTGCCCAAGAACATGCAGCATGACTGAAGCAAAGCAGGAACTTAGCCTAGATCTCTACTCCCCAGACTATGCTGCAGCTAGACTGCTTAGCAAGACAGCTATGCTTTATTCTACCAAAACATTATGAACTTATGCTCACACTTTCAAGATGAGACCACGCAGCCTGCATTACTCACTCAGGTGATAGATTTTGTGATATGGGTCATGGTGAAAACTATCACCCCAAAACTGGAGCATGATAAAATTCAGAATGCCCCTCACCTCCATTCAGGCTGGGTAGAAATGTTATTGATGTAACTCCTTAAACCCTGCAAAGCCCAGCTCACATGCAGCATCCTGCACATAAAGAATTCCCACAGATCAATTTTGTACCTGCTTGATTTTTAAAAACTAAAATATAGTTACAGAGGATCCACCACAATTAGGCCACAGTGAGTTTCAATCCCCCCAAAACACACCCTAGATAATTTGGACTGGAAACCAGGTCCTAGAACTACAAGGCAAACTGAGGTAAGGGTGATATCAGTCTTTCAAAACAGTTTTGAAAATTTTTGGAAGCTTTTGGATGATGAGCTTCAGAGTCCAAGTAGAAATTAAGTTCCACTTAATTGCAGAGCAGAGCAGTGTGTTACTAGCTCATATTTAGCAGAGGCTGGAGAAAGCATGAAGCAAAACTCAACAGTTGCTCACTGCCTATTAGAGAAGGAGTCCTGATAACAGTAGTGTGCCTGTATAATCAGGCTGCAATGTAAGGCACAGGGGACTAGAGTAGCTACATTCACATTGCTCCCACTTTCAGTTCTCTGTTATTGCACAGAGCTTTAGCGAAAGCTGAGTAAGTCTGTACAAAAAGGCACAAGTTTTTGTTTTGCAGCTATACAGGGTCTTGCAGAAGAAACAGCTACTGTATATCCTGTCACTTCTTACTTCGGTAGGGAAAATTCCAAAGCTTTCCATTTATTTCTTTAACTCCAAAAGAACAGGAGAGAGTGGCAAAGTATTTAAGGATGTCACTTGACAGCTCCTTCTTCCTGAATGGCACATGACCCTCCACAGGGGATAGCATTGCACCAACCAGCTCTTTGTACATGGCTTACTGAAAGCAGGTCACAGAGCAGACTGTACTTGGGCAGCTGCGGCCAAAGTCCTATGCTTAGCTTTAGTCATCATCAGTGCAGGTGATGGATCTGGCCACTACTTCCAATCCTGGAGCTGAGACCTCACAGCAACACTGAGTCTCCTGCATTCTCTTGGACTGAGTAGGAAACAAGAATGAGAAGGCAAAGCACTAGCCTTCTCAAGGTGTCCTGTTCTCAAAATCTTGAGCCAGTGGATTACTGACAGAAAGGCAGCACCCTCTGAGGGACCAAGGATTGGCTGTCCAAAGCATGCAGGGAAAGAGCAAGGGAACAGGCCAGGCCAAAGGAGCCATAGCCAAGTATGGGGCTGGCAAAGATAAGAGTGCAACACTTGCCTGAAGAACTGTGTGCCACTGCCTACAAGTACAGGCTGCAGGAACTGAATCTGGCATGGCTCCAACAGGAACACTTGCTCAACATGAAGCACAGAGCAGAGTTGGCTTAACCCAGCCATCTTTGGACAAACCTGGAAACCTCACTTGACACCTCTGCCTTTGATAGTTTCACCTTGGCAGAAGGCAACATGCCACAAGACAGGGAATAAGTCAGGAATCCAGTGGATCTGATATTTGATCCAGCAGATCAGACATTCCAAACTGGTCCAGTTCTCTCCCTAACTGAGGCTCAGTGTGAAAGTTTTGTAACCTTCCCTGTAAGTCCCTCCTGTCCTGCTCCCCTCATCTTAGAGCCTGTTATGCGGAAACCTCCAGTTCCTTTTGGTGTCATCACTGCCTACAACTCAGCTCTTATTTTTGAGACTGCAAAAAGCTGCCTTGCTATCTGGTCACTTCAAGCTAGAGACCCAGTGCCAGCAACCGATCTACTCAAAAAGTAGGATTTGCTGCACCAGCCATTTCCAGAGGTGAGAGATGCATCACATTTAGTCAGATTAGAGCCATACAAGTGGCAAGCTGTGCCTTGCAGCCTCTCCCTCGACAGCTCTGAGCAAACTCCCATGAACTGCTTGGCTACAGCCTTTTGCCCTGCTCGGGAAGGGAGTCAGCCCCCTACTCTGCAGCACAAGAACCAGCACAGAGTTATGTTGTAACTGGAATCAGGACCATGCTTATATGATACTCAGAATCAAATTTTATAGGGAAAGCCAGCCACAAACTTTAGGAACTAGACTTCTCTGCATCTCTTAGCATCCAACCAAGCAGAACATGCTTTCCAAAAATCGGACTACATTTATAAACCTTCACTCAATGCATCCCATGGTGTATCAGTGCTTTATGCAAGTCTATCCTCCCCCAGTCACGGGGCTAGTCACCAAACCCAGTCAGCCTGTTTTCATCCAGAAAGGTTCAGGAGTTTTTAGTAGGGCTATTCGCATGTCAAGCTTCTCAGTTAAGAACTGACTAATCCTGTGGTTCACATATCTCCTGCCAGAGAAAGAACTGTCCCAGTAGCGCTGTGACTAATAAGCGGACCCACTGCCGAGCAAACCTCAAGCTCTCCAAAAGCTCAAGTTCTTTGTTCCTAACGCAAGTTCAAACTGAGGTGGAGCTGACCTCTGGCAGTCACAGCAGCACTTGTACAGAGGCAGCTGCCAGAGATCTTGTACGCTGTAGGTTGACAAGACGCTGGCTGTTAGTCTTCTGCAGCACCTCTTCTTCAGCTGCCTCACACTGCCTGTTGAAAGCAAGAGGCTTAAAGCTAGACGTGAGCCACTCCTGACAAACTTCTCCAGGTGCTGACTAACAAAAGCATGCTGCCCCAACGTTTCTGCCACATCCAGCAATTGCTTTGAGAGGTACATTTGCCTGTTTTGGCATTTTTCAAATGATTCACTCACTTTAAGAAGAGACTGAGCCAGCATTTGGCAAAGGAGTTCTTCTTGAATTACAGCAACACTTTTGTTCCCTCTCCTCCCCCACAAAACCTGAGAAGTTATGACCAGGTCACAACTCCCAGAAAACTGTTTCTTGCAAGAACACAATAGCTTGTCAGAACTACTTTTTTTTTTTTTCCCCCTCTGAAGAGTCAAGTAGTAGATCAGTAGATCAGTCAGCTTAAGATTACCATGACATGCACTTACAGCAACCTTCTTTCAGCTCTCTTTCAGGCATTCCAGTTTTTATGTAGTTGGCTGTACACATTTAAGGCATAAATGCAATTGAAGCTTAATTCAACAAACTGCTCTGCAAACACCACAACCGGACATTTCAGTTAATATGTTCCTTTCCCTGAGAGACTTCGAGTCCACAGTAACAACATATCCTTTCCTACAAGTTTGCTTTGTCATAACACAAATCAAACCATTACTCAGTCTTTCAGAGATCTTTCAGTCACAAAAGCCTGCCCTGTAAGCACTACTCAGACACTTAGAGTCATCCATGACCCCATCAGCTTATGCTTCCACACTTTCATTCTTCAGTATCCTCCCATGACTATATGTCAGAGCCTTAGATCAAATTAAAGCTTCAAGCACCTTCCAGGCAAGTACTAATTTGTCTTTGCATGCACAGGCATGGAACTAGCTTTCACATCTTTGAGCTGAACTGATGTCTTCACACAGTTGTGTGTTGTAACCCCAGCATCTCAATCCCAGTGCCTGGGGCCACCACTGCATATATAAAGATTAAAATATGGTATCATGTTAGCCATTTCACAGGCCTAAGGTAGCAAAGTAAATGAGCAAGGGATTACATTGCAGTTCACAGATCAGCTACATCACCCGTCTATCCCTTCAGAACACTGCAGTTTTTACTATTTGGTTTGTTACTATTTTGTCTGTTCATAACTATCTCAGACACTTCTGAAACTGATTCTCTGTGCAGTATCTGAAAAAAGGATCTGACCTGGGAAACACCCAGAAATGCTGCATTCCCTGCAGAATTCAAGAACTGTTCTGCAGTTGTACAAAACTCCACACCAATATCAATGACATGCCACCTTCCCACAGCTGGCAGGCAGCAAATTCTACTGCAGCATATTTGGATACATGGAATTGACTTCTATGGTCATTTCCCCCTAATCGTTATTGTCTCCTATAGCTCTTCACCTTCCCTGTTCCAAAACCAAGATCTCCTCAGGTCCAAGTGGTAGCCCATATTTCTAGCCTAGCCCTTTCTGGGGTTCAACTCACTCCTCCCAAAGTTTTTCACTTGGCACTGCCAGGTCTTGTTGCCTTAGGAGCCTCCCAACCAGTTACTCCTCTCCTGATCCTTCCCCAAAGAGGTGGTTACCCCTTCTAGTCTACCTGCATCTCCAGTATGCTTCACCTCTACAAACCCTTTAGTTCAGCGTACTTTCAGGCTGAAGAGAAACCTAGTTGGTCCAGTACGCTAACAGGCTACTGAAATGAAATCTAGTGAAGCTGTTTAAGGGATAGGCAACAAATCATTCAAAAGCTAAGAAGAGGAAGAGGGTAGAAGGAGTCTCATGCTGCAGGAATCGAGACTGAGGAGGACAGGAAGAACTACAGGACAAAAGCACTGACAAGCTGAAGGACCGGATACTTGCCTGGAAACCCAGATGCCATCATGTTCTAACAAGGGGCAGGACTTAAACACGGGCTTAAGCTGCAACAATACTGAGAAGCTGACATAGGCTGCTGCTCTAAGTCCAGCTATGAATAAAGAGGTAGGTCTTTCCCTTGTAAAGGAGGCCAGAATAAAAAGCAAAGAGTCTCTGCTGGACCTTGCAGGAAGCCAGAGACTACAATGTTTGTCTGACACCATGATTTAGCAGGACCTGGAAGTGTTTCCTTTTCTCTAATAAATAATGTATCCCTTGAGCTTGTTTCAACAGGACAGCTGATTAACAAAGCCACAGTGGTTACAATGGGGGAGGCTGGACAAAGCACAAAGTTTAACAGGGCAGCCTTTGGCTATGGCTATTCTGCTGCACTAGTGGCCAGTGTTCACAGAACAGGAATATGCTATGACTCTTTTGCAGGTCTCACTGTTCCCATATACTCTGCATCTATTAGAGGAAGTCCTTTGGGAGCAGGGTGAGTCCTCCTGTAGAGCCACAATATACCCTATCAAACAAGGTCCAGCTCTTCACAAAGGGCTCCTAGATGTCAGGAGTCATTCTTCTGCCTTTGAAGTTTGTTCCTTGTGTACCAAGTTAAGGCTTGGCCAAGTTTGGGGCTCGGACTGCACAACTTCCCAAGTTCAAGACGGATTTAAGTACTGCCACACTTCACTTCAGAAGCATCAAGCAGCCAATCCTTGCTCAGTAAGTCAGCAAAGAAGCTGCACAGGAAAGGACCAACCTTCCCATCCTTCCCCAAGACAATATTATGTAGGGTGCTCCACCATGGACTGATGTGCCAAAAATGCTCTTGGATGCAGTCTTTAGCTCTTCTAGTAATGTTACTTCTCTAGAGAAGCTGTTCCCAAAATACTCCCCCTAAGACAGGACACACTGCCCATGCAGTTAAGCTGAAAGAGAAACTCGGCTCCAACCTTTTGTGTCCAAACTCAGCGACAGAACTCAGGAGAAAAGGGTAGCCAGCCTCTTCTGGTCTTCCCTCAGAGATAAGGAGGGCACGCGGTATGCAACATCATAAAGCAAACAAGGCCTCCAGGAGAGAAAAAACAAAACAAAACATGGGAGCAACACAATAAAAGCAAGCACTGCACTCTGAGGAAGCCTACAGCGCTCCTTGACATCCATTTGTTGAAGCCAAGCAGATCACATGCATCCCTCGCTCAGGTAGGCCTTTGCTTTGGTGCATCTAGCCATTCTTTGGTCAGAAAATGGGAAGACAGACACACTTCACCCCGCAGTGGCTCAGCTGCGTATCCTCTGCACCACCAAGCAGACAACAAGGTATGACAAAGCAGACTATCAGAAATTGGGTTCCTGTGAAGAAAGTGGCGCATTTCTAGCTGAAGAGTTCTCCTTTTCTAATACAAAAAGCCAATGGTCTGCTTGGAAAAGCAGTCACTGCTTTCTGATCTTTACTTTGTGTATCAGGCAGCCTACACTTCAATATATTTCATCATCTCTCCATATGGAGAAAGAAGGAAGAGGAGAAGGTAGGGGCAGAAATGAATGTCTTTACACAATAGAAGCATTTAAGACAGCAAGTCTTTAGCAAACCACTTTTAGCTGAGTAGACTAAAAGCACTGCTCTCTTTCCAGGCAGCAAGGCCTACACAGAGCAACCCTGGAAACACTCTTCAAGGCTCAACCCCCCCCCCCCCGCCAAACACTCTAATAACCCCAAACAAAGAAAGATACCCCCCCAACAGTCTAGTCTTGTCTTGCTCCATAACATCCAGCCCTGTATCAGGAGTTGTTTGGTGCACTTACTTTGTATTGTCACAGACAGATTCATTCTACATGTAACAAGGCTCTGGCGTGTATAAGGATACCACTCAGGGCAGACCACTATGTCCTGTGGGAGGTATGGGGCCAGGTGGTCAAGGACCTTTCTGACCTTTTTGCTACTTGCCAGAAGCTCGCATTTGGGATGTTGTGGAGAGGCTGCTGAGGCTTGCCCAGCCCTTGGATGATTACTCCCTGCTGCTCTTCTATGCAGGCGCCAATAATACTGCTAGGGGAAATCTGGAAGTATCAAATGTGACCACATGGCTTTGGAGGTGTTGCTCAAAGGCACGGGGGCCCAGGTGGAGTTCTCTTCAAACCTGATTGTGGGAGGGAAGGGCCTGAGGAGAACTGAACAGATCCTGCAGGTCAACAGTTGGTTGCTCAGCTGTTGTCAACAATAGGGTTTCAGATTCTATGACCATGGGACCCTCTTCAAGGACTAACAACTGTTTGGTAGAGATGGGATCTACCTGACTAAATGGGGTAGAAGTATCTTAGCCAACAGGCACGCCAACCTGGTAAGGAGGCCTTTAAACTAGGAATGAGAGGGGCGAGAGATAATAAGCAATGGTCAAGCAAGGAAGTAGTGAACAAGGTTGGCAACCAAAGGATCTGGGGTGACATAAACTGAAGGGACCTGCTAATCAACAAAACAGAGCTAAAGCGGAATGACCCCAAGCGTATGCACAGGAATAAGGAAGTGCCTACGATACCACATTATATGGAAAGCTCTCATGTCCTTTCTAGGAAACCAGAACCCTGGACTGCCTCTCTGAAGTGCTTGTACACTAATGCATGCAGCATGGGGAACAAATAGGAGGAATTAGAAGTCTGCAGGTAGTTACAGGGCTACAGTCTCATTGGGATCATAGAGACAGCGGGATAGCTCACACAGCTGGAATGCTGAGATGGATGGATACAGGCATTTTAGGAAGGACAGGCAGGAAGGTGAGGAGGGGGAGTTGCCTTTTATGCAAGGGAGCACCTGGAATGCATCAAGCTCTGCCTGGGGACAGGTGAGAGGTTAGCTGAGAGCTTATGGATCAGGATTAGTGGGCAAATGAGCATGAATGACATTGTAGTGGGCATCTGCTATAGACCATCCGATCGGGAAGTAGTAGACAAGACCTTCTTCAGAGAATTGAAAGAAACTTCACTTTCACAGGCCCTGGTCCTCACTGGGGACTTCAAGTGCCATGATATCTGCTGGGCACAAAGCATTCCAGGAGGTTTCTGAAGTGCACTGATGACAACAACTTCCTAACACAGGTGATAGAGGAGACAACAAGGACAGGCACTCTGCTGGACCTCATATTTACAAACAAGGAAGAGCTGGTCAGAGATGTGAAAGTCAGGGGCAGCCTTGGCTGCAGAGACCATGAGATGGTGGACCTCAGGATCCCGCAAGGAAGGATCAGGGCAAAGAGCAAGATCACAGTCCTGGACCCTCAGAAGCAAGGACATACTTGGAAGAATCCCATAGGATACGATCCTAGAAGGAAGAGGTATCCAAGAGAGCTAGCTCATAGTCAAGGATCACCTCCTCCAAGCTCAAAAATGGTCCATCCCAACAAGCAGGAAATCAAGCAGAGGCTGCAGGAGGCCTGCATGGATGAACAAGGAGCTCCTGACTAAACTCAAACATAAAAAGGAAGTGTACAAGAGGTAGAAGCAGGGACAGGTGACCCAGGAGAAATATAAAGACACATGCAGGGATGTGGCTAGGAGAACTAAAGCCCACCTGGAGTTGCAACTGGCAAGGGATGTGAAAGGCAACAAGAAAAGCTTCTACAAGTACATAAGCAGCAAGCAGCAAAAGGAAGGCTAGAAAAAATGTAGGCTCACTGTTAAATGGGGCAGGGGCCCTGATGACAAGGACACAGAAAAGACAGAGGCCTTCTTCGCCTCAGTCTTTACTGGTAAGACCAGTCCTCAGGAATCCCAGGCCCTTGAGACCAGAGGGAAAGTCTGGAGCAAAGACGACTTACCCTTGGTGGTGGAGGATCAGGTTAAGGTATACCTTAATAACCTGGACACATACAAATCCATGGGCTCTGACAGGATGCACCCGTGAACGCTGAGGGAAGCTGGCTGATGTCATATCAAAACCACTCTCGATTATCTTTGAAAGGTCATGGTGATCAGGAAAGGTTCCTGAGGACTGGAAGAGAGCAAATATCACTGCTATCTTCAAGAAGTGCAAGAAGGAGGATCCAAGGAATTACAGGTTGGTCAGCCTTACCTCAATCCCTGGGAAGGTGATGGAACAATTAATCCTGAATACTGTTTCCAGATATCTGAAGGACAGGAAGGTGATTGGGAACAGTCAGCATAAAGACAAAGGGAAAAATCACGCTTAACTGACTTGATAGCCTTCTATGACGAGATGACTGCCTTGATGGACGAAGGGAGAACAGTAGATGTTGTTTACCTTGATCTTAGTAAGGCTTTTGACACTGTCTTCCACAACATCCTCAAAGAAAAGCTAAAGAAGTGCAGGCTATATAAATGGTCAGTGAGGTAGACTGAAAACTGGCTAAGCTGTCAGGCTCAGAGGGTTGTGGTCAGCAGCACCGACTCCAGCTGGAGGCCCTGTCACCAGTGGCATTCCCCAGGGGTCAATCCTGGGGCCATTACTGTTTAACATCTTCATTAATGATCTGGATGATAGGACAGAATTTGCAGCAAGTTGGCAGACACAACAAAACTAGCAGGAGTGATACATTTGGTGATTGTGCTGCTATTCAGAGGGACCTCGACAGGCTGAAGAAATAGGCAGAGAAGAACCTCCTGAAGTTCAACAAATGGAAATACAGAGTCTTCCACCTGGGGAGGAATAATACCGTGTACCAGTACATGGTGGGGGCTGACTAGCTGGAGAGCAGCTTTCCAGAGAAAGACACTGGGGTCCTTGTGGACAGCAAGTTGAACATGGGCCAACTATGTGCCCTTGTGGCAAAGAAAGTCAATGGTATCCTGGGCTGCATTAAGAAAGTATTGCCAGCAGGTCAAGGGAGGTGATCATTCCCCTATACTCAGCACTGGTGAGGCCACATATGGAGTATCGTGTCCAATTCTGGGCTCCCCCATACAAGAGAGACATGGATTTACTGGAGCAAGTCCAGTGAAGGCCCACAAAGACAATTAATCACACAGAATTACAGAATGGTTGAGGTTGGAAGGGACCTCTGGAGATCATCTAAGTCCAACCCCCCTGCTCAAGTAGGATCACCCTAAAGCATGTTGCACAGGATCGTGTCCAGGTGGGTTTTGAACATTTCCAGAGGAGGAGACTCCACAACTTCTCTGGGCAACCTGTGCCAGTGCTCCATCACCCTCACAGTAAAGAATTTTTTCCTCATATTCAGATGGAACTTCCTGTGTTTCAGTTTGTGCCCGTTGCCTCGCGTCCTGTCACTGGGCACCACTGAAAAGAGCCTGGCTCCATCCTCTTGACACCCTCCCTTCAGATATTTGTATACACTGATAAGATCTCCTCTCAGTCTTCTCTTCTCCAGGCTAAACAGGCCCAGCTCTCTCAGCCTTTCCTCATAAGAGAGATGCTCCAGTCCCCTAATCATCTTCATAGCCCTCCACTGGACTCTCTCCAATAGTGCCATGTCTCTCATACTGGGGGGCCCAGAACTGGACACAGTACTCCATATGTGGCCTCACCAATGCTGAGTATGGGGGAATGATCACCTCCTTTGACCTGCTGGCAACACTTTCTTAATGCAGCCCAGGATACCATTGACCTTCTTTGCCACAAGGGCACATAGTTGGCCCATGTCCAACGTTCAGTGTTCCAATGGACTGGAGTGTCTCTCATAAGAGAAGAAACAGAGAGCTGGGACTGTTTAGCCTGGACAAGAGAAGGCTCAGGGTAGATCTTATCAATGTGTATAAATACCTAATGGGAAGGTGTAAAGAGGACGGGTCCAGACTCTTCTCAGTGGTGCTCAGTGACAGGATGAAATGCAATGGGCACAAACTGAAACACAGGAAATTCCACTTGAACACAAGAAAACATTTCTTTACTGTGAGTGTAATTAAACATTGGAACAGATTGCTCACAGAGGTTGTGGAGTCTCCATCCTTGGAGATATTTAAAACCCCACTGAATGTGGTCCTGGGCAACGTACTCTAGCTGACCCTGCTTGAGCAGGGGTGTTGGACAAGATGATTTCCAGAGGTCCCTTCCAACCTCAACTATTCTGCGATTCTGTGACAAGCATGACCTACTTGCTTTAAGTTGTCTAAATTCACTGCTGATCTGCTGTACCTCCTAGAGATGAAGCCTTATGGACCAAACTGAGGTGATGAGGAAGAACTGCAGTCCTGGAAATCCTTTCTTTCCAGCCCCTAAAAAGAATCATGTTTCTCAGGTTATTTGCTTCTCATGGCCATCCTTTTCTTCCCAAATACATCAGATAGCTGTGGACTTGATCCTGCACTGAGCTGATCACGTAGGCAAAAGCTCTTTCACCCACAGAGATGTGGTGATGGTGGAAACCCGCAGCCTAGGGAAAGCCTCTTCTGACAGAGGCCCACACTGACAAGCTGGAGCCAACTACCTGGTGATTCTCAGCTAGTCATTTCACAACCTCACTACCCTAAGACAACAAGCCATGAAGTATGCTGTGGCCACTGCCCTAGACTCACTGCTCAGTTTCCATTTATGCTCTATCTGCAGTAACTTGCATGGTCCACCCTAGTCCACTGCTTGAATTTCAAGGCTCATCCTAAAGCAAACAACTGCTCTCTCACAGAAGTACTCCAAAAGCCAAAGTGAAAGGTTTCAGGGAAAGATAACCCAAAGGGAAAAAGAAGGTAGACAGGTTTTCAGGCCCAGAATCCCTTTTAACTGGAGCCTTCAGAGACACTGATCTCTTTTTGAAGATGCTATGAAAGGAAGCTATCGTTGACAAGGCATAGAGAATTCGTGTTACCAGAGCAATTTGCATTAATCGTTCATACTCATCCTCCAGGAGAAGAGGGCTGCTCTTATTTCAGTTGCTTCAGGTCAACAACAAACCATCAAATTTACTCATACAAGTCACTTTAAACACAGAACAAGTAATTTCTATCGCTTTGCAGAGGCAATTTTGAGCTCATGGCTCCCAAACTCCACCATTAAGTCTCCTGGCAGGCCTGCCAGGAGACTTAGCATGGAAAAGAGGTGCACCAGCCTACCAATGTGTATTTATACCTCCCACCAGGTGTGATGAGGTTTGCTTATCTGACCACTGTCAAGAAACCCAAGGACTAATTCCCAGCGATGATGCAACACCACCATATTGCTCCATGTCAAAACCAGACATTTCTAACTGTTAGTGCCAAGATGAGAAAAGCTACCAGAAGTGAAAACAGTGGGAGAGCAGACCCCAGTGGAGAGCAGTGCTATGAACTCACTGCATGGGGCCTCAGCAAGTTCCATAGCTGCAACAGCATTAGACAGAGAGCCAGATCCTTAGATGAACATACCTACCTGATAGCAGATGTGACACCAGATTGCTGCAACCCACCACTACCTCAGAAATCACTGAATGCAGCACCGTAGAAAGCAAGAACAAAAGAATGACGCAATTTGTATTTCTGCAGATTACAACCACCTATGTACCAACCTCTAAGGCAAGAGATGCTCAGGATGAGATGAAATGTCCTGCTGTTGGATTTTACCACACCAGTCACCTTCCCTACATTGGCATATCAGAAAGAAGTTGGTGACCCAAGTTGAGTTTCCTATACTGTTGCTGTGGAACCAAGAGGAATATTAGAGCTGAAGAGCCTGGAAATAAGAGGCTATTGAACACTGCCTTGAAGATAAAGGAATTCCTGTTTCTACAGAAGATACTTCTGTTCACTTTCCAGGCTCCATATATGTTTTGTGGTACAGAGCATGAAAGACCAACAATAAAGCTTGGCTATAACCTATATATTCCAATACTCAATTGAACTCCGCTTCTTAAAGTTGCGCTACTGTTCAACTGTATCAACAGCTTTTTATTCTTGAGAGCAGATGCTGAGCCTATAGTAGGCTACCACAGCTTTTAACAGCTGGAGAGAGCTCTGTCTCCTTTTGACTGTAGAAAATCTAGGTGACTCGTAAGTTTGATTATCCAGGACAGATTCAACTCAAGAACAGACCTGGTTTACGCAACTGAAGCGGAGGAAGACAGCTAGAAGTCCTTCACTGACACCTTGTGTCAGAAATGGGAACTAGCTACAACAGAGAGGACCAAGCACCATCCAACACAGGCCTACAGCACACAGGAACTGGCTCAGAAACAATTAAAGTGTCAGGTCTTTTGGAGCTGAAAGAAGGGATTAAACAATCTTGCACAGGGTTTCAAGAGAAAGCTGAAGCCAAAACATCCTGTGCCCTCCCTTCATTACTGGTCATGTGCTCCAGCCCCTTTTTCAAGCCAGCTTAGGAGCCTGCCTCATCACACTGAGCTATTTGGCTCCCTATGACAGCAGTAAACTGATTAAACAAGAAGCAAGAGTTTGAATCAGCTTACTTTGTGATCAGACAAGCAGAGGTGACAGGGCATCACATGGAAAAGCATAACCTACTCCCTCTGGCAGCACCAAGCTGTCAGCTCAAGCTTTAAATCATAGTCAATTCTTTTGTGTTTCCAGACCGACACAAGCACACAAGAGGGAACAGCATTTCAGACCTGGAAGCACCTCATTCTCCAAGCAATGTCAAGACCAGAGAACTGCAAGGAAAGGGCCCCATACAGACCAGCCAGATACCCAATTCCCACAGCCAGTCCCAGAACCACATTGGTCCTTTAGGATTTCTCCACAGCCAAGGTGGTAATCTGCTCTAAAACTGTGATTGCCTGCAGAGCTGGACTCACATACGAGAGGAGGCAGCAAAGACAAAACAGGAGAGGTAGAGAAGAGTGTACGAGTATTTTGTGTCTAACCACTTATTTGGGCTGTCAGCAGGCTGGCCACTACCTAGATTTAGTGTAGACAAGTACCTGGCAGAGAAAGAATGGGCTTTAAAGCCTATTGAACAAAGGAAACAGGTACTGAGATAGAAAAACTGAAACTGAATGAACAGAGGAAGGATACGATCTGACCACAGTTCTTCACAAGTGATCAAGAACATTCCTTTGAAGGAAAAACCTTCTACAACAGCACCCTACACAGGGATGAAAAAAGCAAAGCTGAGAAGGATTCAAATCAGCAGTGAACAGCCTTCAAGCTCTGAAAGGAGCTTGACTAGGAGCACAGCGGCAGCCACCAGAGAGCTGTCAGGGATGTAACAGTTAACAACATCAAGACAATCTTATGGGAAGTCCAAACCAACTCATTTCAAACACAGAAAACCACCACTCCCAGGGAGAGCTAAATTTATGCAACTTGGTTCAGAAGGCAAAGAAGGGAGAAAAAGGAGAAACTATAAATACGGAAAGACTCCAAAGAGGAAGTAATCTACAGAGATGATGATAGGGAAGTGACAGTTTCAGGCACGTTGAGACTTCCGACAGCACAGATACCTCCCTTCACCCTCCTTCAGATCCTGGGCTCCGTGCTAAGAACAACAAAGACTGCTGCAGGCAAAGAGCTGTGGAAAAGTCTGCTGAAAATAAGCTTCTGTCCTAAGTAAAAATAACCTGGATATTTTTAAGGTAGCAATTGGGGCAAGCCCCAGCATTCTGTTCCCAAAAAATGGACTTGAATGGAAGAGTCAGACTGGCAGCAGGAATCCCCATTTTCTACAGTGGTCTTCAAAATATGATATCATTCCTATTACAAATGCCGACATTTACAAGCAGCTATTTCTGCAAGCTCTGCCTGCACAACAAGGAAAAGACATTAATAATAATAATAAGATGATAAGAAAGAAACTGATCTTAAATTCAAATACAGAGAGAAAGAAAAGATTGACAAAGAGCAATATAGAGGAAAAAGGCAACATTTATTAAAATATGACAAGTTCTGTGGTCATCTGAGTTCAGCAAGAATAAGTAGTTTGAATACTGCAAATAAGGTTTCATCTGTATTCAAAAGTCCAAAGACATACTGTATAATATAGATAACTAATTCCAGGAACAGCTCAAGTGAATATTCAACTTCAACAGCTGTTATTTAACAATTGACTTTGCAGCTCCAGATAACTTGCATCCAGGATCCCTCTAAACAGTCAATATTGATTTGAATCACTTAGTAACAATCCTCAAGATAAAGCTGATGTTTAAGTAGTATTTTTAGATGTCTAAGACAGAACGATTCCAATAATTATAGTCCCATTGATCAAAACAATTGGCATGTCTAGACACGTGTTTCTAGCCTATTTCAATAGAGATTTATTTCTGATCTTCATGATTTATCAACAAATCACTGATCCATGTTCTAGACATCAACAAGTGAAAAAATGTTAAGCGGGTCAATGATACAGAGGAATATGAATATCTTAACACTGACTGGTTTGAAGACATGGACAAAGCGAAAAAGTCTTTATCTTCATCCTAACTGGGGAAACAGGACAGGTCACAAAACATAATCAGCTGAAAGAGTCAGAAGTGCTAACATGACCTCTGGCTGGTTAAGTGAGGGATTACCAATTTGATCGTTCTATTTTCTTTTTATTTGGCACAATGCAGCTACTAGATGCAGTTCTAGTGGTCACAGGGAGGATGCTGGCAAACAGGGGATGGCTTAAGTGCTGGGAGAGTGGTTAAGAGAAGCAAAACCTTCCCTGAACTTTGTTTTACTTGTTGAAAAAAAGCTTAAGATTTTAGCTGATGAGCATCACTGAACAAAACTATCACAGCTTTCCAGCTTTGTACACACTAATCTAGACAAGAGGCAATGAGTGGCCAAAATTAGCCTAGAAAGAGAGCTCAAGATTGTAGGTGAAAAGTATTCATTGCTGAATTTACCACGACCCATAATGCATTTCTTCACTAGCAATACTCCAATCAACAGCAGTTACCCTCCTAGGTGACTTGGTCATCTCAAAAAAAATGATTGCTTGTATCAGGGATCAAGTTAGACTATCCTAATAATCTCACTTCTGGCCTCAAAGTAATTAAAAGGTTTCCCGCACTGCCTGCCATTAGTGCAGAGAATGCATAATACAAGACTTATCAACAGAACTGACAAATCCATTTGGCTCCCAGTGACCTAAGGACGTGCACCATGGTTACACAGCCACTTTAAGGAAGCCAAAATCCGAGTGGGTGCTGAAAGTGCTGTGTCAGATCTAGCATTTGTGCAATCACACAGCCAGACAGATCAGGAAACCGAGTCAGCTGAAAGCTCCTGTGCTCAGAGGGTGGCAGGGTGCAGCTCGGACGGGAAGACCCACTGCCAGGGGAACCCAGAGCCCTGCCCAGCAGAGGCAGCTATTTAGCCACGGACTGAGAATGCTGCGCCTGCAGCCGCGCCAGGATGTGCCAGAACCACGCCAGGAGGGGACCCCAAAGCCCTGTTGTCGGCCCCCGCCGGCCGGCCGGCCCCCAAAGCGCTGCCCCCCAGCCCCTCGCATCCCTCTTGGCCACCGATCCCGTTCCCCCCCGCCGCCAGGCCCCTGCGCTTCCCACTAGGTCCCCTACCCCCACGGTCGGCCAGGCGCCCCCGGCCCTGCCACCCCGCCCCAGCAGAGGGGCGGCGGGCCCAGGCGAGGGCCGCCCCCCGGCCCCGCCGGCCCCGCCGGACGGGCCCCCCACACAGCCCGCCGGCCGGGCGCCCTGCCCTCCCCGGGGCCCCGCTGGCGGCAGGCCCCGGCCCCGCTCACCCTCGAGGCTCTCGCACTGCACGAGGTTCACGTAGTCGCCCTGGCGGAGCACACCCGCCTTGAAGCCGCGCACCAGCCCCTCCAGGTAGCCGTTGTCCACGTTGAAGTACAGCTCCGGGAAGCACGACATGGCGACGGCAGCCGGCTTCCCCACCGGCGGCGCCTCACGTGACCCGGCGGCGCCTCACGTGACCCGCGCTCGCCCCGCCCGCCGCATCCGTCCCGGCAGGCAGCGCGCGGCCGGGGCGCCCCCTGGCGGCTGCGGGGCGCCCTGCAGCGGCGGGGGGGCGCTGGGCGGGGCTGCCGCGGGGCCCTAGTGCCGCCCTCCCCTGTGGTCCCCGTTCCTCAGGGCCTGGGCGAAGCCACAGAGCCTCCACACAGAGCTGCCACGTCCCCACCAAAGCCCCCATTCCCTCCGCACAGCCCTGCCGCCGCCCGTTAGCGGTGCCACACGCAGCCTCGGACGCAGTGCCCGGCACAGCCGCCAGTCCCTCCACGCATCCCACCGGAGCCTCCACGCAGGCCCCAGCCCCTCCATGCAGCCCCCGGCACTGGGCGCAGCCCCCAGCCCCCCATCTGCACGGCCTCTGCGGCCGCAGGGGTGGCAGAGGGGGCAGTGAGGGTCTGGGCAGGGTGACCTGGGCCATCTCACACCGCACAGCTGGATCCACAGCCCATGGCACAGGGGGGAACGAGGGGCACAGAGGTGTCTGAAGGAGCAAAACCGCCCAAGAGCAGTAAGTGCCACCACCGCCTGCTCACCATCGCCCCAGTTCCCTTGGTCTTTCCGGAGCTGGGCGGCAGGGCAGCACGGGCGCGGAGCCTGGCTCTGCAGCTGATCCCATGCCCCCATGTTCATACCCATGCAGGGCAGGGCCTGCCGCACCGCAGGACTTGGACGAGGGGTTGCAGCCAGGCCCTGGACTGTGGAGGGCTGGAGAGAGGCACTCCAAGACCCTGACCTGCAAAACCTGGTGAGGAAACCTGGCCAACATCAGGAAAAGGCTTCACACAAATGAAGCTGAAGTGCCCATGCCTGGAGGTGTGACCTGACTGTTGCTGCTTCATCCTGGGGTTCATCACTCTGGAAGCAAGTCGAAACCATGCTCTCCTCCTGTTCGCAGGCCTTACTGTCCCACCCTGTCAACCTGCTCCCTTTCTGGTTTCCCTTCTGCTGTGGGTCTGAGCTCTTCTTAACCCAGCTGTGGGAAACTGGGCACCGTTTTCTTTCAAAGGAAACTACAGCTGCACAGACATGCCGTCACTGTGTGTTTTACAGTGCACTCCCTGCCCCTGGACCAACAGTGCCCAGCAACCTGCACCCACACTGCTCAGAGCTAGCCTAGCGTACCATTATGCCTGAGTCTGTCCAGGGCTCTCTGTGGCACCCCCATGACCTTAAGACACTACTGGACTTTTATGGCTTTTCAATTCAAAGTGTTTGAGACAATGTGAGGGCTACATTACAGCCCCCACAGCAGCATTCTGCTGTTGGCACCAGCAGTGTGTGCGGCATCCCTGGGCCATAGCCTGATGGCACCTGGAGGCCCATGGCTGCCTGAGCTAGTGGCCAAGGAGGTCAGACTTTGGACTGTCTGCATCCACACTGGAGCCATTCCTACTGCTGACCTCTCCCTGGCAGCTGATTCTTTGGGCTTGACAGCTGTCCTGGTCCAAGGGAGCCATGGGCACAGCAGGAGCTGTGGGCTGTCTTGCCACTGGTGACTTGGGCATGCTTTTAGCTGTGGGCTTAGAAACAGTGCTGTTATATTACCAGTTGCATACTGTGGACACCTATATCAGACTTCGGTCTGTGTAACAAACCAAAGCAGGTGGCCCTATGTCCAGAGGAAGAACATTTCTGACCTCCATCACTGTGAATAAGGCTGGACTTTCCTGAATGCCTGACCTGAAATTGTTTTTGAATCCTGCTGCAAACAGGACTCCTGTTCTCACCAGCCTGTGGTGACATCTGCCTCCAGCTCCCTCTTGGTGACATACAGTCAAGCACAGAGTCGAGGACTTATCCCCAGCAGCACTGCAGCAAAAATACCTTGGATAGGAGCAATACCCTTGCTCACAGGAGCAGGGCTGGTGGGAGCAAAACACAAGTCATACAGCTCCCAGCATAGCCGAATTCTCACCTTCCAGGGCACTTCTACTGAGATACCACTCTAATCTAGCTGGGAATGGCACTGCAGGAGCTGCATGGGGTGCAGGTATCTCCCACTTTCTGCTGACACTCTCCCCTGAGAACCAAGGTAGACATGCTGGTAGTACCAGTCCAACTTGGTGATGGGTTTTGCTAATGGCTGGTTTATTAGAGCTGCAGAGGAGGAGGCACATGTGGGCAGACCCACGGCAGACCCAAGGAGCAGCCCAAAGTGGCAAGGAGCATATAGTCCTCCAGGACCAGCACTAGTTCCTGCCACATGGGAAACTGGTGCTGATTTTCCTGCAGTAGCAAAAAGCATTGAAAAAGCGGCAGTAGCAGGTGGCGCAGGGGTCACAGCAGGGGATCTGATGCCCAAGACAGGACTCCAGGAGGCGGACACACCGGCGAGGGGAGCGTTCTTCTCGGCCTGAAGCTTGCAGTGCAGTGGATAACACCTGACAGAGAAAGGAGTCGGGAAATGGTTTAATGTTGGACAGCCATGCCAGCAATAAAGAACTGTTTGGATGAGAATGGAGATGTCCCTTGGCTTGCTCCATGACTATGCATGGAAGGATGTTCTACCTTGGCTTTGTGTTTGCTGCCTTTGCCTCAATCCTGCTTCCTTACAATGTGTGGCCACCTAACCTGGGGAGAGGGGTGCACAGGCAGAAAGAACTTCTGCCACCAACATATCATTGTTAATTGGAAATAGATAGGGAAGGGCATTTCTGGGGCTGGAGATGCTGGTCCTGGGACTTTTTTAACTTGTTTATCTGAAGGAAGCTGTGAGAGAGACAAAGGGACAAAGAAAGTCAAAAAGAGACCACAGGAAAGTTGCTGTTCACCTTGGAACTGAGCCTAACTTAGCTGAAACTGAGCCTGGGCTTGTGGTCAAAAAAATAGTCCTTGGACCTACAACTCTAACTGAAAGGTGCTGCCTACTGTGGGAGTGACCTGCCCAGCTCTGGTAATAAATATATTCTGACGCAGAGCACATCCTCTCCAGGCACAGAAGGCTCTAGGAGGGCTCTGATGTCCAGTCCGGTCCATACAGCCTAAAGAGTCCAAGGCACCTCTGTGTAAAAACAAATGAGGTTTGCCAGGACCCGGAATATCCAACTTCACACACCCAACCCACACTTGGGGCTTAGCGTGAGAATGTCTCTGAAGCTGTTGAGGTGGCAGAGCTGGAGAGCTTGGCAGCTCATGTGGGCACAGCCAGGCACTGCAGCGTGAGCCAGCAGCATGTGTGCCTGATGAAACATACTGCAGCTGCCAGTCTGCTGCTGTGAACAGCAGGGCCATCCATCATGGTCAACTCCAGGCTCAAAGCAACACGTTAGAACCCCCTGGGGTAGCTCAGCCCTCATTTTGGGCTGTCTTCAGGTGTCACTACCTCTTCCACCACATTTCAAGGCCTTCATGATTGTGGAATAGAAGTTTATTTTAAAGCACAGCCTAAACATTGAGGAAGTGAAGGGGGCCTTTCTCTGGAACAGAAACACCAGGGACAGAGCCAGGCAAGAAGTGGAACAGCCAGGCAAACTGGTGGCCCACAGAGGCTTCCTGGGCTATAGTTAAGATACGTGAACCGGACCAAAGAAGTGCATGCTCAGGCCCCGCTGGAGCTCTGCGACAACCACCGAGCTTGCGGCTCTGGGCAGCTTCAGCCTGTCTCACTCTTGGCTGCTGAGAGCCCCCATCCTTTGTCCCTTTGTTGTACCAGTGCCAGCACTCATCAGACCTATTTCAGTGCATCCAGCTGGCAGAAAGCTAACCTGGGAGCTGAAGGAGATTGATATCTGCAACTTAATGTGCTGGAAGAGCTCAGCGAAGGGTCCAGTGAGCCCTGAGGGAGGGTGGGGAGGCTTCAGCTTGGCCCCTAACAACCACAGCTTGACTCCAGCCTCAAGGGAAAACACTCAAAGCCCCTTCCAGAATTCAGTGTGTTTGGAATCTTAGCTCAGAATTTCCTATGTTTTAATTCATCTGAACACTCCCAGAGTCCGTTTTCCATACAAAATACTATGTTCCTTCCAGGGTCTTTTAATTATCTGTCCATAGGAAACAATCTTTTTAATCTCTCATTATGAGAGTTTCCTCAGGACCTGCATCACTCCAGTGGCCCATCAGTGAATCCATTAGGTCTCTGTCTCCTGACAGGAAGTTCAGTCTTGCACACCCCCACAGAGGAGCCTGGGCTGTCTATCTTGTACACAGATGTTAGAGAGTCCTTGGTATTTTCTGTTGGGCAGGACCCAAGGAGACAATTCCAGTTTGCTTTTATAGTGGGAGCAGGTCATTTGGACTCTCCAAGGTAAAGGAGGAGGTCAGTGTTTTCCTCCAAATACTTGACAATTATTAATAGTGAATTCACTACTCCCATCCCCCTTGGCAGGAAATGTTTCTTTCATACTCCTCAGAGCCCTCTCCAATTTTGACTGAATAATTGGTTGGGCTGGAGAAATTTAAAAAGAACATATTTCATGCCCACTTGTCATTACTGAAACGTCTGGTGGAGAAGGTTCAGTTCCCACAATTTCATAGGAAATTAGGTGGAGAATACTTGCCTGGCTTCAAAACTTTCCTCACTTTCAGCCAGCTCTCCTGCCTGGTCCCTGCAGCAGTGTTCCTGGTAGGCTAGCACAAAATCATCAGCTTTCTAGGCCCCTTTCCTTCCAATTTCCCAGACTCCCAGCATTTCCACACTCCTCAGCAGACAACAAATGTAGGCTCCCTTCCCAAGCACCCGTCAGGTTTGGTGTTTGTTCCAAACCAACCCTGGTCCCAGGGCATGGAGAAGCCTGATGCAGCTTGGAGCATCCCTGATCTTTGGAGGCTTTTAAGAAAACACCATGAGCTTGTAGAATGTTACCTGTGGTTCCAGCACACCACCTTTCTGTACAAGGTTTCCATCAGCTTCCTGGACCTCCAGGGCCATCTGATCAAAGTCAGGCCTGGGAAGAGCTCCTGTTAAATACAAGAGAGAGGCTGGACAAGGTGTGCACTGCATGCAGGCTGCTGGCTGAGTATGTTCTCCTCTGACTCTGCTCTCCATGGTCTAGAGGAACTTGGGCACAGAGAATAAATGGTCAGATATGTAACTTAATAGTGCTGCACCTCAGAGGGGAAAAGCCAGCCTGAGTTGTGGTTATGGTCATATTTCTGGGCGGAGAATTGCTCCCATCCCTCTCCTGTGCAACATGATGGGACAGGTACCACTGTACAGGGCTTTCTGCAGGTCCCTGTTCACAAACGAGAGGATCCCTTGCAGGGCAGGGGAGTCTGCATGTGTACTGGGGTACATGAGGAAAAGAGCTGGCTCCAGGCAGGGCTTGGAGTCCTTGGGAGGGAAGGATCCTTGGCCAAGATCCCAGAGAAGGGCACACAGCTATGTAGTCCAAACACACCAAGAAAAAAGACCCTATTCCCCACTGTCTGAACTGGCTGCCAGGGCAGGGTTAGCGGGGAGGCTGCTCTCACTAGACAGTGCTAGGAGGGGCTGCATTGCTCTAAAGGGATCTCTTGCATTCAGTCCTGGGACCCGGGTTCCCAGGTCTATTTCTGGGCCCCTTGCCACACCAACAAGCAGCTGGTGACCACACAGTGGGAGACGTGGGGGCCCACAGGACTCACCTACTGGCTCCACAGACACCTCCTTGACTTTATGCAGCAGGTTGGAGTACTGGGCTCTGTCTGCCCCATCCAGACCAGCGCTCATCTCCTGCAGGTGACTGTGGCTGAGGTCCGAGGTGAGGATGGCCTGGATTCCCTGCAGCAACCCATAGCACAGCAGCAGCATGTTCAGCATGGTCCTGGGGCAATCTGCACAGAGGGATCACAGTGAGGGTCAGTCCTGGTCGAAGCCCCCAAGCTCCACCACCCTGCTATCACCCTAAGAGCAGTGCATGCTTGAGGGATGCATGTGCCAGCCCTGCTGGCAAAGAACAGCCTCTGCCAGCACTCCCACAACACGGGAGTCTTTGCTTGGGTCCATTGACGTCACACTGAGTGGATCAAAAGCCGGCACTGAGAGTGCTGTCCTCCTCCCAGAGACAGTTTGGACCAAGCAGGGACAGGTGCCAAGACTCACTGCGGCTTTGCTCTCTGCCATGCCTTTTTGTCAAGACAAGCTTTTTCCTGCTGCATTCTACCTGCAGCACCTGGGCTGTGGTTTCCAACCCCTTGACAATGTGGGCTTGTGGTACCACTGCTTTCCTCAGAGCTAGGCTTCTGTTCATACAGCCCACTGGCCTGACCAAGGAGAGCAGGTTCCCTGCTCAGGTCTTTGGTCACTGGTCATGTTCAGATACATCAGATGAAAGGAAGGGAGGATGCTGGCTGAAAGGAGAAATGTGAAGACACCTGTCCTTCTCCCACCTGAGTCAGTCAAGGAGACAGGGCTGTCCCTTCACTCCAGTCAAAAAAGTCAGCTGGAGGCCTACATTTTCCCAACTCAGACTCTGGGCCTTTGTCCTCCATGATACTCTCCAGCTATGCATTGCCTTCAGGAGATGGTGTTTCTGTTGCAATTTCTGCCAGCGGTAGCACTGGGAGGACCTCAGCCATCTCTTCCTCTTCAGCTAGAAGCACAGGAAGCTCTCCATGTCCAACACCTTGACAAGGGACAAAGCTCCTGGGGCTTGGTCCATTCCAAGCAAGGTGTCTGAATTCAAAAGCAAGAAGCAACCAGGAAGGATGTGTGGTCATCCCCCACCCACCAAATCCTCCTCCAGTGACAGTAACTGCAGGGCCCCAACCCATCTCAATCACAGAATGTTGACATCTTGGTATGGCCCTTCACACTCTCTAGGTTGTGAACCATCCATCAGTTCTGAAAAGGCAGGAGCAGAAATGGTACCAACAGACATTGTCCCAAGACACTTGGGCTCTTAACTCCAATTTAATTGTCTGTCTTGTCATTCTTCTTCTCTGCTCTGGTGCTGCTTGAGCTATACAGCTTTGTGAAGTCTGATGGGGCCCTCTCAGACAGCCTGCTGGGCTTCTCTCCTTTGTTCCCTGCACCAGTTTCTCCTTCTGTCAGTGGCAGGGCTGGCTGATGTCCCAGCTCTGTCCGATGAGCCTGTAGACCTTGAAAAGTCAGAAGCAGTGAGGCTAACGAGCTTTCCCACATGCTCTGGCCTCCTGGACTTGAGAGCTTTCCTTGGGCTCCCAATATGCCTCTGAATCTTGAGCAGGCCAGGACCATTCAGAGCTAATTCACATGCCACAGTGCCATGGGGGACTCTGGATGCTGGTACATTCCTGATCCCACTGAAGATGGGGGTGAGCAGCAGAGGATGGACTGAAACCTGATCTTGATGCAGTGGTTGAGGGTCTCCCTACCCCATGTACAGCCTTCAGTGTCTGCCAGGATATGGCAATGCCACACACTCACTCATCTGCACGTGCACAGGCTATGGCCAGAACAGATCCACCAAAACTCCTGCCAGACAGCTGTGCTCACAGAGTGTGGAAGTGCCACTAGCTTTAAAGATCAGGAGCTAATATAGCCTGGTCTTCATCTGGGCTTGGACATATAACCAGGGCCTTGCAGGCTGCTCCCAGCGCTGGAGGGCAAGTATCTTGCAAGATCTCCAAGCTCCACAGCCTTGAAACCCATGGTCTAGCTCAGAGACAGCCCTCGTACCCACCAGCAGTTCCATCTTGTGCCCTTTTCCATGGCACTGCTGATGCCAGCACTACTTGGGAACAGGACACAAATCTCTCTGTGCTCTCGCCCAGCTCCACCACTGCCCCCTCCATAATGTCTCCCTCTCCCTGCTTGCTTTATCCCTCCACTGCTCCAGACATCAGCCCCTGAGCCATGGGTCCATGCCCATCCTCACAGGCAGGTTTGTAATGCCACAGGCAGGAGCCTAGGGAATGGACAGGAACAACTATACATAGGTGAAACAAAGCCCAGGCATTAGAGAGACTGCATGCACCGCACTCGGAGTTACTATTGGAGCAGCTGCAAGATAACCTCCCTGAAAAGGCCCTGGGGAACTCCCATGACAAACTGCTTTGCTACAGCTCCTTTTGCGGTGGCACAACTGAGAACACAGCAGGATTTGGACCCGATAAGCAAATGTAGTGCTTTGGGAAGATAAAGTATCATGCAGAAGCTGATAGAGAGAGCAGGCATAGCTGTGGCTTTGCTTAAGGTCTGCAGTGATGGTCTGGATGTCATAAACACAGCAAGTACTCTTGCAGGGGGCTCTGAAGCCTCTGTGCCACACAGCTACCTGGATAACCCACTGGCACTCAGCCAGATGGCTTTTGTGAGGGAAGCATTTGTGTGAAAAGCCCCCTTTGCCTGTCAAGCTGCCTGGGTCATGAGCACCATCATCAGAAAATATCCCCCAGGTCAAATCAGCTCAATGTTTTCACCTGGCCTCAGTGCAGGGCTTGCATCCCCTTCTCAAGTCATGGGGAAATTCAGATTTTCTGCTCCTGATGAGCTCTGCAATACTGGCAGCACCCCAATGTTGTGCCTGGGGCTCAGTTAGTCTGGGGATTTTTGGTCTTTCACTGTAGATCTTAAGGCTGCTATGGGATGGTGAGAAGTACTTTGCAGTGGGGAAGGGAGTGGAAACTCTGTGGCTGTGAGATCCTTCCTGACCCTCTGCTCTCTCTGGGGATGAAATAGGTCAGAGAGGAGAAAGATACAGTTCAGAGAGAATATCAGGATTTCTTGGGAGATTTAATCCAAAGACATACCCCAAATAATCCATCTGAAAAGAGAAATGTGAAGCTGTAATGCTGCGAAGAGGGCTAGGTTGGGCTAGAGAGAGCAAGTTTGGGAGGAGGACCACACTGGGCACAGCTGGGGAAAAGACTGGGCAAGCTGGGGAGACCGGAAGCATCACCTACAGGGCTGGGGGGAGAGCTATGATGCAGGGCTGGGCCGTGGGCTTTTTGGGCCTAAGAGCTATAAAGGGCAGGAGACTTCTGCAGGGAGCCAACAAAAAGGGCCCAGGAGGGGGATTCCTAGCTAATGCCAGCAGCCGAGTCCCACAGAGCCCAGCACCCATTTCTGAGGCAGGGCTGAAAAGCTGCTCGGCAGCCTTGAAGCTCCACTCTTCCCTCTGGAAGCCCAGAGCCATGCCAGCCACTCGGCACCTCCCCATTCCCCCAAAACTGCCCAGTCCTTTGCTGTGAGAGAGCCCCTCCATACCAAGGGGACCTCTACGGCTTTGGGCATAGTGCCCTAAATGCACCCACCGCCTGGCCTTGCTTACCCAAACCCTTCCCCAGGCAGCAACACCACCCACTGTAAGCCCAGACCTCTTTGAATGGAAACAGGGCTTACCGCTTGCTGCTCCACTGAGTTCACTGGGAATGCAGCTACGTGTCTCTGCCTAGATGTCCTCCCAACATGTTGACTGGAATTTATATTGGCTTTCTATTAATTAAGTGCTGCAGCCACATGACTATGCTAACTACCAGGTAGGTGGGCTTCTCTGAAAACCGGGCTTTGTCTGGATAGAGAGACTGCTGGTGGGGCGATGTGCAGGAGGGAGGATTCATGCACAGTGCTTCTCTGTGCCCTGCATGGCTGTGAAGAGGAATGGATCCCCTGTTGCCCTGAACTCCCTATTTGCTCACACGGTGCCTCTGTGGGTGCCGAGAGGTGACTCGCCCTCTGTGCAGGGTCCCAGGCAGAGCTCCCCTTGGCATCCTGTGGTCTCCAGGAGTGGAGGATCAGTGAAAGACTGCACAGACACTGATCCAGAGGAAAGAAGCCACCTCCATTCATGCCTGGCCCCATGCCTGCAGGGTGGAGCTGGGTCAGACTCTCTGCACATTTCCTCCTGCAAGGGGCTGTGTATTTTCACAAAGTGAGTTTATGGGGATCTCTAAACCAGGGCTTCCTTCCTCATCCTCCCACATGATCCTGTGGCCAGCGTGGTCCCAGTGTCAGCTCATGTCCTCTTCCTGGCCTCTACTGGCATGGGTCATGCCCTGTAGCTTTGGGAAGCCTGCTCTAAATGCTCTGTATCCTGTGCCTTTGCAACTACCCTCCTGTGTCCAGGCACTAGCTCGTTCATGGTGCCAGAAGGACCTGGAAAGCCCGTGGCAGGGATGAGGTGTGATGCCAGAGGAACCTCCTGGTGTGCCCAGCCCAACTCCATCATCCTTCCTCAAAGCCGCCTGTTGAGAAACTTCTGAGCTGGCTGCAGCTGGCTGCTGCTTCAGAGCAGTCCCACCTTCCCTCCACGTTCCTTCCCTTTCCAGCCATATCTGAATGGCATTTAGACTGCAGTCTCTCAGTTCCCAGCTAGAGAAATACAAAAGCTACAGACTCTTCTACCAAGATATGCAGGGCTTTCTGCATGCTTTCAAAGGCAAAATTGCATATGAATAGCTCCTGGCATGAATCCAGCCATAGTTCAGAGTCTGTTTACAGTCTTCAAAAGTCCTCTACTCCCGGCCATTAGCCATCTGCAGATTCTTTGGGCTCCTGTCTGTTCTAACCGCATCTGTTACTCATCTACCCCTTTGAAAGCCTGCAGTTTCTCAGAGCTGAGAGTTCTTGGAGGAATTCCTGTCCACACCAAGGGCTCGACTCCGCCACTGGAAAGAAAGGAGAACTGGCTGCACTGTTATCTTCAGCCCCATCACTGGCTCTCACAGCCACATCCTGGGACTTGAGCTTCTTCTGGTGCTGAGATGCTTGATTGCCACTCCAAAACCTGAAGGAAGCTGCATAGTTGCAGGGACAAGTGTCAGTGTGCGTCCTGGATGTACCATCCTCATGCACCATGCATCTACTCTTGCCCTTTCAATGGAGGACTTCAAAGCAGAGTTGGCACGTATATAACAGGCAATTGTACAAAAGGATATGGACCTGCATCTCAGGATGCACCCACCCAGTGCCTCATCAGGAGAAGGAACAGACCCTGACGTGCACTGGGCCTTTTACTATTGAAAAGGAGCCAGGGTCGGAGGGTGAGCCAAGGGGCTGCAATGGAAGACACTGTTCACAGAGCAGAGGCTTCCAAAGCCCCTTTCTGCCCTGAAAACACTAGATCAAGAGCTGTTTGATAAAAACCTCAGTGCAAGAAGCCAGAAAAGCAAAGAACACCTTTCCATTTGAACCCACAGACGCACATGCAGGGCAGCAGATTCCCCGGGCTCTGCCCCATGCCATGTTCCCACTGTCCCAGAGACTGCTAACTCCACTGCTTCCCTTCAAGCATCTCTTTCCACAACCCTACAAACTACCTGCTTCCCAGTTTATAGTTCAGCAGGGGTCCTTTTGGAAACATCCATGTCTCTGTGAGGAAATGGGGGGTGAGATATGAGAGGTTCAATGGGCTCTGATTTACCCTGCTAGGCAGCCCAGCAAGTGAGGCAGATATCTTGAGCACTGCCCCTTGCCAGGCCACTCTCAGACCCTGCACGCCTGGCAAGGAACCCACAGTCCTCCAAGCCGTGTGCCCAACATGGTGTGAGCCATTGGTCCTAATGGCAATGCCAGACCTGGGGCTCTTTGCAGCCCCTCCTCTGCCCTCTGCCCACCCCATCCTACCCCAGCCCAACAAGAGCTGTTTCTTTGCTGAGATCCGGCCATAACCAAGGGCTGGATCAGAGGGGATGAGGCATGGAACCCCATCCACTTTGCCCCATTCTCCTCCAGATTCACATAGCTGCTGGAAACACTCAGCAGGGGCTCTGCATACTGCATGCGCCTGCACAGCCCTGTGCCTGGGTTCTGCGGGATGGCAGAGCCCTAAGAGGGGCTGCTCTGCTGCTGGGCATTTCCTTCTGCTGCAGGCTGCTGTGCACAGCACCCAGGTGGGATCCTCATGCCCTGCACCCAGATGGGTCCCCCTATGCAAAACACACAGCTGGGACCCCCATGCACAGCACCCAGCAGCCCCTGCATCTGGTGTTGCAACCATACAAGGCTCACCCTGTGCTGCCCCCCACGAAAGCAGAAGCGTGGTTGGTACTCCCTCCATTCCCACTCCCTTTCCTGTTGTAGGTGCTGAGTGCCCCATCCCCATCCCCAGGCTCCTCTGCAGACTGGGCCATTCCCGTGGCGGGACTTGCAGGCTGCCATGGGGCAGCTGGCCCTCCTGGCTCCAAGCTTACCCCAGCCCCGAACTCAGAGGGACTGCTAGAGAGGCCATGCGTCCCAGTGGGTTTGGCTGCAGCTGCCACAGGTCCCCAAGCCCGCGGGCGGCTGACGCCAGCCCCTCGGCCATGGGCCCTGCTCATTAGGGCCTGTTTGGAGTCTGCGGGGCTGTGGGTGGAGGGCTTCTGGAAAGGCATTAGCGGTAACAAGAGAGGCTGCACTGAGAGCTTTTCAATCTGCAGAAGCAGCGTTTGTTTTGTGCACGTCCCCATGGCCAGTAACGAGCTAAATGAGCCGGCCACCCGCTCGCCGGACTGCTTCTGGGAAGAGATGGCCCTGCAGCGGAGGGGCAGCGCCCTGTTGTTCTGCCCATGGAGGGGGGACAGAAGGGGGCCCAGGGCTGTCCCCCCGCAGTGTCCCAGCACCAGCCTAGCCTTGGTGCCCCCTTGTCTCCCGAGGGCTCTCCCAAGTGCCCTGCTGCCGGCTGGGCTCCCACCCTGTGCAGGCCCTGGGGATGCAGCAGCTCTGGCCACCCCTGCGCCCCGCTTAGCCCCCGTATGCCCACTTAAAGGCATTTCCACTGTGGTGCTGGGGGCCAGCAGGGCCCTCCCCATCATCTGCTCCACCCTGGCCTTGGCAGATCAGGCTGGAAGCACTGAGTCCCGGCTGGTGCTGGGGTCCTGTGGGGCACAGCCCTGGCCCCCCTGCTGTCCCGCCATGGGCAGAACAACAACGTGCTGTCCTCTGCTGCGGGGCCGTCTCTTCCTGGAAGCGGCCTGGCGAGTGGGCGACGAGCTCATTTAGCTCGTTATTGGCTGTGGGGACACGCACAAAGCAGATGCTGCTCCTGCAGATTAAAAAGCTCTTAGCATGGCCTCCCTCGTTATCACTAATGCCTTCCCAGAAGCTCTCCACCTGCAACCCCATGGACTCCAAACAGGCCCTAATGAGCAGGGCCGCGGCTACGCTCCAGCGGTTGGCGTCAGCCACCCATGAGCTCAGGGGCTTGCGGCAGCTGCAGTCCAACTCAGTGGGGCACATGGCCTCTTGCATGGCCCCTCTGAGTTTGGGGCTGGGGAGAGCTCAGAGGGCCGAGCTGCCCCATGGCATCCAGCAGCTCCCGCCATGGGAATGGCCCCAGCTGTGGAGGGCCCAAGGCTGGAGACAGGGCTCTCAGCAACCACCTGGTCTTTGGGAATGGAAACAGAGGGGGCTGCCAAACACACCTCTGCCTTTGTGGGGGCAGCACAGGATGCATCTTCATCTAGTGACAGCACTAGGCGTGCAGGCTTCGGGGCAGCTGGGCAAGGACATCAGCATTCCCAAGGGGAGCCCAAACCCACCATGAACTGGGATGAAGGCGGTCTTTGGGGCTGTGTTTGGAGATGCTCTCAGCGAAGCGGTGGAGTTAGTGATCTCCTGGGACCAACAAGGCAGGATTGTGAGCCTCAGCTAACCAGTGCCTCCACTCTGAGTGGACCAACAGGCCACAATTGCCTGCCCAGCCTGTGACCATCCTTCCCTCTAATCCTCCTCTGCAGCCACTGCACCCTACTGAGGCTCAAGGTGAGGTCTGAGATGGTGCAGCTGTAAGCTGGGATCAGGCTGCTGGGAAATAGTGATGTGAGAGCTGCATTTAAGCTCATGCCATCACCTTGCCTGAGCTATGCCGCAGCAATGCCCATGCCAGCCTTGTCCTTTGCCAAACCTGGCCTGCTCACTTGGCTTCCTGGCTTGGCCTTGGACCTGCCATGTCACCACAGAGTTGTCTGGTGATTGCCGGACTGTGCCTGAGCTTGGCTACCATCACTGATCCTGCTCTACTCTTCTTGTTCAGCTGCTGTGGGACTGCACCTTGCCTGCTCCCTGGGAGTCTGGGACCTCCTGTGTCTTTGGGATTCATTGCTTTGGGTAGAAGCTGTGGGGCACAGCACGGCCACAGTCTTCCTTGCCAGGCACCAAGAAGAGGGGTACAAGCACTCACTGCTTTCCTCAGTGCTCAGGGATGGGAACTGGTGATCTCTGAGCTCCTTTACACTCACTTTTCCATGTTTATTTGCCCTCAAGAGATTTCTCCTGCTACATATTACTTCATTTACAGTCTGCCTCCCAAGAGCAGTAGCAGGGTCCTCCTGGGAGAAGAGACACCAGGCCATGAAATGGTCAGGGAAGGTTATCACAGCATTCCTGTGGATGTCTTTCAACTTTCCCTGCGCCCCTTGTTGCCTCCAGCTTTTGCCCCTATCACATAATAAACTCCAGTTGCTGTCCACTGTAGGAAGGCTGCAGTGATGGCTGAGGGATCTTCTTCCCCCCACAACAAGGTGACACCCCAAGGGGATGTGAGTGCCCATGGCACACGAGTAGCTCCTGCGTATCTGCTGTGGTGTGTGGCAGGAGCTTATCGCAAAGCAACTTTGCCTATCCCAGGCCAGTCCCTCAGCCAGTGTCCTGGCCCCAGCAGTAGCAGATTTGGACCCAAGATGGCCAACAGTCAGCAGCAGAGAGAAGCAACATGAGAAGGAGCACACGTGGAGAGGGAAGGCAAGACAGCCCAGGGAGAGATAGGGGAAAGAGGCTCTGCACAGACCACTCCTGGGGACCCTCATGTTTCACAGCCACCTGACTGCAGCCACCCTTTTCAATCCATCTACACTTTGGCCTCCACCATGTCCTGAGCAGTATGGATATCCCACCAAGCTGGCAGTGACAGCCTAGAGGCTCCGCTAGGGCTGTGCATGGACAGGTGACGCGCTGCCGTGCCACGCACACCAATGCTGCGCCGGGTGGCATTTCACTCCTTGACCTGCAGGCCAGGGAGCCCAACGATCAGGCCCACCCGCACCCAGGCCTCCCGCAACATCCAGCAGCAGGGAGGTCTGGCGGCAGGAGGGCTCCGGGAAGCACACCGAGTTTCACCCGGCCTCAGCACCGGCCGCCCACAGGGACGTGGCGCCACTGAGGGCACCGTGAGCGCGGCAGGCCTCAGGCAGACCCAGGCGCAGTGGGACGCCGCGCAGTCACGGCCGGCCGGCAGCGGCGCGGGCGCTCGGCGCTGCACAAGCCAGCGGGCCAGCGCGGGCCCCGCCGCGCTCCGGTGCCCGGGCCCCTTTAAGGCGCGAGCCCGAGCCTCTCTGACGTCAGC
>NW_020450796.1:0-23771 GCF_003343035.1 Apteryx rowi | reverse complement strand
GCGCGCGGCCCCCCTGGGGCCGGGGCTAGCCGTGCGCGCGGCGTCCGGGGTGGCTTTGGCCGTGCCAGGGGAGCCCGGGGCCCCCGGGCCCTGCGGTGCTGGTGCTCTGGGGGATGGGAGCTCTGGGGTGCTGGGCCCTGGTGCCCGGGGTGCTGGGTGCCCGGGGTGTCCAGGGTGCTGGGTGATCAGGGTTTCTGGGGTGCCCGGGGTGTCCAGGGTGCTGGGTGCCCGGGGTGCTGGGCCCTGGTGCCCAGGGTGTCCAGGGTGCTGGGTGCCTGGGGTGCTGGGCCCTGGTGCCCAGGGTTTCTGGGGTGCTGGGTGCCCGGGGTGCTGGGGCCTGCTCTCTGGGGTACTCAGGTCACCGGGGACCCTAGGGTGCTGGGGTTCTGCTGTCCTGGTTGTCTGGGGGACTGGAGGTTGGTGCTAGACTACCCACAGTGCTGGGGGCTCAGGGGTGTTGGGGCTGAGGTATTGCAGGTGACCAGGGTGCTGGGGGCCCTCGTGCCCGAGGTCTCTGGGGTCTCTAGCATCCTGTTGTCTGGGGTGCTGGGGGCCCCAGCGTCCAAGGCATCTGGGGTGGTGGGTGCGATGTGCAGGGAGGCCTAGTGTTTAAGGTGTGAGCGCCTGGGGTGCCTGACATCTGCGGTGCCCAGTGCTGGGTGTCCTGTTCCATCAGCAGCTGTCTTGTCTCGCAGCATCCCGGTGCCTGTCCCTGCCTGACACTGGCGCGATCATGGCCGGGGCCCAGGGCTGCAGCGAGGGCAAGATCGCAGGGCTGTATGACTTGGAGCGCACGCTGGGCAAGGGCCACTTTGCCGTGGTGAAGCTCGCCCGCCATGTCTTCACGGGACAGCGGGTGGCTGTGAAGGTGATCGACAAGAGCAAGCTGGCAGGCGAGGCGGCGGGGCAGCTTCTGCAGGAGGTGCGCTGCATGAAGCTGGTGCAGCACCCCAACGTGGTGCGCCTCTACGAGGTCATTGACACCCACTCCAAACTCTACCTCATCCTGGAGCTGGGTGACGGCGGTGACATGTTTGACCACATCATGCGGCACGAGGGTGGCCTGGCTGAGGGACGCGCCAAGCACTACTTTGCGCAGATCGTCCATGCCATCTCCTACTGCCACAAGCTACATGTGGTGCACCGTGACCTCAAGCCTGAGAATGTGGTCTTCTTCCAGGAGCAGGGGGTAGTTAAACTCACGGACTTTGGCTTCAGCAACCGATTCCAGCCTGGCAAGATGCTCACCACTAGCTGTGGCTCTCTGGCATACTCGGCACCTGAGATCCTGCTTGGAGATGAGTACGATGCACCGGCTGTTGGTAAGGGTGCAGCATGTGCCCATGTGTGATGGGAGCTGGCATTCGCCCTGGAGTTGTGCCTTTCTCGTGTGTGTGTGTGTGTGTGCGCGCGTGTGTGCATTTGCTCCTGTGTTAGCAGATGGGCTGTGACACGTAGATGCACTTGCTTGCTTGCACATAGTCTTCCTCTGCTTTTGCTGTCCTCTGCCTGGAGTCTGGCACTGCCAGTCTGGTGTCTGCGTACCTTGCAGCCTCAGGTTCCCTCTTGACTACATGCACTGGTGTAGCCTGATGATGAACAGGAGCTAGGAGTATCCAGACATCCGGTGCAGGTGGCACCACTAACCTTCCAGGGAAGAATCATGTGCCAGGGGGGCTAAAACTGCTCAGCCCTGCCCTTGCCACTGGAGTAGAAGGTTTTGCAGGGTGACTCTTCCTACTTAGACCTTCCCTGGAGAGCAGAACTCTTGGTAGGAAAAAGGCTGTAAATCTGCTGTAGTGTCCTCGAAGTGGGTACTACTGGGGTGTCAGTCAGGAGGAGCAGTTCTAGAAAGCAACTGATGGAAAAACAACACCAGTGGGGTTTTTTTTGTTTGTTTTGTTTTGTTTTGTTTTGAGGTGTGATGCTGGAATGAAACCTGCTTGGGATACTGCTGTTTCTGAGGAGCTCAGAAAGTTTCCTCTGCTCCAGCCCTGCCCAGGGAGCATTTCTTCTCCATGGCTGGAGGCCAGCTGGGCTTCTTGCCCTGTGTTGTGGTGCTCTGGGTGGGGTGCTATTCCTCTCCCAGCCTGCCCAACTCTCCTGCCACAACACGAGTGGGGCTGCAGGGTCTGGAGGCACTGAGGAGAGTGTCTTTGCGAAAGGCCTCATGATGCTGGGGCACAGGGAGCCAGGCAGGCAGAGGCATGGTGCCGTGAGGCCCTGCTGGGACAGATGGGACGTGGGAGGGAAGGCTGGGCATGATGGGATCAGGGCCAGTTCTGCTGGAATTTGGGGCATGAGGATTTAGGAAAAAAAAAAACAAAAACACTGGGAGTCCTTAAGGAAAAAGTTCAGTTTCAGCATTGTGAAAGACGACTCCTAAACTGAAAACTGCTATGGCTTAAAAGAGAAGGTAAAAGCATAAACTCATAGCTCTGCAAAAGCAAATAAAGCGAGGAAAACCGATGCAGATACAGAATTATAAAATGCAGGTACTTGACTTAAGAAGCTAAAAGTATTAATGAAAGCCCCTGGGCCTGTCTTCAGGATTTAAAAAAAAAAAGTCTGGCACTGGTATAGGTTGGCTGTAAGGGCACGGAGTTGCACACTGTGCATGAGCAGCAAGTTGCCCTAGGCTGGAGAAGAAGCGACAGCAAAACACATCCTGTTTGTGCAGGCATGGAGGGTGTTAAGACGGGACAACTGAGCTGAATTGCTTAGTCCTGCCTGGTGGTAAAAGGGGCAGGATTACAGAGCCATTGCTGTCTGGTTTCACCAGGTTTGGAGCTTGGACAAAGCTGCAGCTCTGAAAGGGTAGAGAGCAGAGAGCTGCCTCTGCCCAGGCTAGCCATGGAGAGGTGGTACAGCGAATGTACCCAGCACAAAATGGTTTAAGGATAACTGTGTCCAGAAGAGACTTCTGGAAGGCGTTTAAAAAAAACCTGAGCCAAACAGCTCTGTTCAAAATTAGAGCGGCTAGGATTAAAGGGCTAGAAGGGGGGGAGAGCTGATGGGCTCTCATCCTAGAGGCAGCATTCCCAAACATGTCCCTTTGGAATCTGAATGGAGCTGGCCTAGGAGCTCCCCTGGGCGGAGGTGAAACTGCAAGATGATGTAAAAACGTATGGGTGTGTATGCAGAACCGCATCCCTATGCAAAGGGAGTTCCTGTTCCTCCTTGCTCACACAGTGCTGGAGGGAAGCTCCCCAGAGAGACTGGAGCAGGGATAAGTACTGTTAATGGGGAGGGAAGAGAGCAGGGAGCTTTGTGTGAGGCGCACGCGTGCGCGCGCACACACACACACACACGCATATATAGATATATATTGCATTCATATATTCCAGTCACAAGGGAGACATGTGCAGATGAATGCTCCTGTTGAGCATTGAGTGCTGCAACTGGCATCTGTCCTGATTTTGTCCCTGTCCCCAGAGGGTGAGCAGCAGCTGTGCTGGAGGGTGGTGACCTGGTCTGGGATGGTGTCCATGCAGCTGTATTTATCCTGGAGAGCCAGATCACAGCTGCCTGCCCAAAAGCTGAGAGAGGCTGGAGGGGCAGTTTGTCGTGCAAGATCAACCTTTGCTGACAGTGCTGGGTCCAGGGGAGGGGCCACAGGATACGAGGGCTTCAGGCAGGGCTAGCCCTGCACAGCACTGGCCCATGGGCAAGATGTAGAGCACCATAAAACAGTCTCTGTCTTTCAGAGGCCTGGACTCCCAGACTCAAGATCATCTCTGGAGGGCTCCTGGGAACCATCCCTCCCCATGCATGTCCAGGGTGGTCCCTTTCAGAGCAGGAACATCTCCTTCACTCTTGTGTCAGGTTGTTGTCAGGTACTGGCATGGCCTGGCTGTTAGATGCTTGCCCCCAGCAGCAAGCACCTTTCCTGTGTGGCACAGCCATCTGCAAGCCCTGCAAGGCTGTGCAGGCACAGCTTAGGGCACCTTCTCCATCAGGAGAGATGGACAGAGCCCTGCTCCCTCCTCTAGCAGTCCTGGCATGCCGCCTTCCTGTCCCTCCAGCAGTGTCCAAAGCCCAGCCTCTGTGGGGCCATGGGCAGGAGAAGGGTGTGAGAGCATCCGTTGCTCCCTGGCCTCCCATTGTCATGGCAGGAAGGACTTTTCCTTTTCCTGTGGCCACCATCCTGCTAAGCCAGGGCACTCCTGTGGGCTGTGCCCTGTCCTGCTCTAGCACCCTGAACACTGTAGACTGGGGCTGTACTGGAGCCCCTGGCTGTGCCATGAGATGGTAGGGTGAGAAATGGTGTTGCTGGGCTGGCCTGAGCCCCCAGGTCTGCTGCTTTCCTCCTCTTTGGCTGGGCCTGGTGAAGATTTGTGTAAGCACCAGGGTGTTCATCCTTGCCCTCCACCCCCCTGCACTGGGCTGTTTCCCAGAGGTGTTTCCTGGGGCCCTGTGCTTGGAGGGCTGTTTGTGAGCAGTGGGATTTCAAGAGCAGCTGCCAGCACAGGAAGCGCCTGTCACATGCCAGGTTATTTATAGTTGGCAGGGGAGTGAGCATGAAGGCTGTTCCTCTCCAAGGGCTGCTTGTGGACTGCAGGGCCCTTGGGCACCAGTGCTTTTTGCACTGGACCTCTGGCAGCCTATACCCTTGTCTTGACTGCACCACAGGGCAACTGCCACTGCTTGAGCCTCAGACCCCAGAGGTGTGCCCAGCACACCCGTGAGCAGTGCCCCTCCTAGTTGCTCCATCCATTCCTGCAGGCTGCTGTGCCCCGTTCTGCTGCCTGCCTGTGCAAATAGCAAATGCCCCTGTGCCGAGTGTGACCTGGAAAGCTGCCTGAAGCCACTCACATGAGTGACTTAACCTCAGCAACCCTGTCACTGGATGGCAGCCACTCTGGAGCACAGCTCCCTGGCCCTTCTCTTTGCAGGGTGCTTCTTGCCCCAGGGGTCCTTTCCCCTCATGTCCCAGTTCCTGGGCCCAAGTTCTGCTCTTGAGCTGAGTGAATGACCAAGCACGTGGTTTGAGGTCTCGGAAGCTGACTAGCAAAAGGATGGGCCCTTGTGCATTAGTGACTATCTGTGATGCTTTAGCTTCCCTGCCAAATCCCTTGGCCCTTTTCAGTGATCATCGGGATGCCGTCCTGTGCTCTCCTGGTCTGGGGCTGTAAGGGGAGTTGGGCAATGGGTATGAAACTGAGATGCTCTGACATCCCACAGCATATCAAAGAAAAGCTGGGGCACTTGCATGTTTGTGTATGAAACAACCCAAGTGGTTTAATGCTTCTGCTGCTTGGGGAGATGTGGTTGCTGACTGTATGTGGTTGTACAAAACAGATTGTACCTACTTGAACTCCTGCTGTAACTGTGGGTGGGCATGTAACTGTGAGGGACAAGTAACTGTGTCTCGACCACAAGCAGTGACAGCTCTAGGGGAAGTGCCTGCACTCTCTGTTCCAGTCCCTGTGCTGTGCTGATGTCCTGCCCAGGGCAGGAGTGTGCCTGCTGCATTTGCGTAGCACCCTTCCCCATGCTTGCGTGGAATACGTGCATGGACTGTCCCTTAAGCCCCACATTTGCCGAGAGGGCCCTGGCCTTCAGACAAAAACGTGCTTGTTTTTGTGCCCACTGATGGATCTGGCCCTGTATCATGTAGTACCCATATGTCCTCTCTTGCATGTGAAAGGCCAACACACCTGGGCGTTTGCATCTGTGGGATGACACATGCTCCTCTGTACATGAATATTGCATGCTGCTTCCTGCATACCATGTGCAAGCAGATGTGTGCACGCCCAGTCACACAGAAATACGCAGAAATGGCTACCCTACCCCTGGGCTTTAGTAGGAAGCTTTCACCCACATTTGGGAATGTGCACCAGAAGCCCCAGTCCCTCAGTGTGGCTTGTTGGGGCTGTACCCTGCCTGTACACTGTGTCCCTGCTGCTTCCGCTATGTGTAGCTAGGCCTGCCTTCGGTTGGAGCCTTTCCAAAGCGCATTCGTGCATTAAGACCCCAAGCACAGCCTAACTGCTGCCCTGTGGGATTCGGGGTCACACAATCCATGTTCCCATCTGTGCAATCCCCATGGTGTCCCTGTGTCAGTAAAGGGCACAGCTGAGTTGATCTGAGTAATTGCAGGTGACCTAAAATGGTGGCATGGGTCAGTGACAAGGAGGTGGATAGAGCATGTGGCAGTGGCTCAGGACTGGTCTCCATGTCCCTGCCTATGAAATGAGGATAACAACACAACCTCTTTTGTGAAGTGCCTTGAGACTGGCTCAGATTAGGGGATTGGGAAGGTCCTTCCCCCCCACCTTGGTGGGGCTGTAGTCCTGCTGTCTGTGGGGTAGGACCTGGGAGCCATCACCCCTGGGGAGCAACCTTGCAAGGGCCATTCCTGCCTGTGTTCTCTGCTCCGTTATTACCTGTTGGATCAGTACTGAGGGCAGATGCAGCAGGCATCCCCTCTAAAGGGCCCTGGTGTTTGAGCTCTCTCCTGCGCAGTGGAGGATGCAGTCTGAACACCTTCAGGTGCCAAGACTTGGCCCAGACCTGCTCTCCTGGAGAGTATGGGATCTCTGCATGAGCACAGACCTCGTTTCTGCTCTCACACTCTGCAGCCCCTATGGACACTAAGTGCTCAACAAAACCTGTGGAGCTGCTCCCCCCCAGGGCAATGCCAAAGGTCTGGGCTTTCCTTGTAGGTTCTCAAACCCAGCCTGGCAGCTGTGGCTGCATTGATCTTCTCAGAGGGGTTGCTGAGCTGCATCCTTCTCTTCCTCTTGCAGACATCTGGAGCTTGGGTGTCATCCTCTACATGCTGGTGTGTGGCCACCCACCCTTCCAGGAGGCCAACGACAGCGAGACGCTCACCATGATCATGGACTGTCGCTACACTGTCCCACCACACGTGTCAGCACAGTGCTCTGAGTACGCACCTCTCCCCACCCAATCCCCCCCTCACCGGCATGTTGGGCCTCCTGGCCCTAGTACAGCATGCTGCAGGTGGACACCCATCGGTGCTGCCTGACTCACTGCCCTTGTGGGTGGGTGCCCCATCCACGAAGGGGTGGGGATATTTGGAGGCTGGGTGGGCAATAAGCTGTGGTCTTGCAGCAGCTCTGGGGTGAGTGCTATCTGGTCTCAGATCGCAGCTGTGCTGGGTTGTGTTTTGCAGCCCTATGCATACACTCTACTGCTGGATTTGACACATGCCTTCTCCTGGCAGTCTCATCTCCAGGATGCTGCAGCGGGACCCCAAGCAGCGTGCCTCCCTGGAGCAGATTGAGAGCCACGCATGGCTGCAGGGGGTGGACCCGTCCCCCGCCAGCCACTCCCTGCTGCCCCTCACGTCACACAAGCGGGTGTCCAAGGAGGAGCATGACATCATCATCCAGGCCATGACATGTGGGAACATTGCAGACCGGGACACCATCCAGGAGTGAGTGATGGGGTGTGTCCCCACATGTGCAGTCAGTGTTGTCTGGCTGTCAGGTGGGAGGGAGCAGAGGGGATACTGAGGCAGGACTCCCTAAAGAAGAGCTCCTGAGGCTTGGGGGGCTGGGGGATGGTCCCTCCAAGCACATCTCCTGGGTAATGCATGGCTAGCAGCACTCCTTCATGCACTGATGTGGGTGCTGGGCTTGTCTCTCCCTTTCCTCCCCTCCCTGCCACATCCCCTAGGGCTCTCGAGGCTGACCGCTACAACCACATCACGGCTACGTACTTCCTGCTGGCGGAGAGGATGCTGAGGGAGAAGCAGGGCCACCGTCTAAGCCTTGTCTACAACCTGGCCAAGCAGGTCCAGAGCAGGTGAGCCCTGCTACTCCAGATCCCCATGCCCGGTGCCCCTGCCAACCTCATACTGGGCCCTCCAGTCCCACAGGCCAGAGCAGGCAATGGCCAGCCCTGGCACACTGCCCACAGCCCAGACTGAGCACATTCTGCAGGTGCAGGGTGGAGAAAATGGTCCCCACAGGATACCAGGATGCCCATGTAGCCCCCACACAGGGTCCCTGCTGGCCCCACGTCCCTGTTCATGCCTCAGACCTCACTGTTCCCCTGCGTCAGTGCATGGCCATGCTCCAGGCTGGACTCTGACTCTTCCATTCCCCCTATCTCTCAGGACCAACTTGTCGGACACTTTCAGCCCCATGGGCAGAACCAGCGACCTTTCACCGTTCACAGAGGTGCCAACCAGCCTCACCGCAGGTCCCAGCCCCCAGCCGCCCTCCCTGCACATCAGGGGCAATGATGGAGATATCAGCCATGGAAGCAGGCAGCACGCTCGAGCACTGCTGAAGGCCCCCGTCATCGAGACAACTATTACCAAGAGTGCCCCGGCCCTGCAGCAGATCTGCGAGGAAGAGGAGGAAGATGAGGAGGAGGAGAGGAAACCCAGTGTGACTGAAAGGAAAAGTAGCTCATTGAACCAGGAGCAGATGCGAGACTTCCTGCACTCCAGGGCCTGCCGGTTGTCATGCCATGGGGAGGCACTGGGCTCAGGGGCAGAACCAGCTGCATGGCGTGAGGTGGGGGGCTGGGGCATGTGCCAGCCGGTGACAGATGCTCGGGGATGTGCTGCCTGGGATGGGAAGGGTGGGATCAGAGAAGGACATGAAGAGCTCAGGGCTGGCAGGTTCTCCCTGGAGATGCGGGGTGATGGAGCAGCAGGCAAAGCTGAGCCCACTGTGAAGAAGGAAGATGCTGAGCACAGGAACGCTTGGGCAGAGGCCCCCAAGGAAATGGGTGCTGTCCTGTCACCCAAGAGCTGTGAAAACCCTGGCGCTGGGGTCCCTCAGGCCCAGGGGGCAGAGACAACCTCCACTGCCCTGTTGGGCTCACTGGGGCCCGCAGACAAGTCCCAAGGGCCCCAGGCACCCACCATACCTTGCAGTCAAGCCAAGCCAGTGGCAGAGAGCTCCATCCCTGGCCCTGGGGGCACTGAGGCAGGTGCAGAGAATGTGATAAAGCTGGACCCAGGTAAAAACAAGAGTGCCAGCCTCAGAGACAGGATCCTGCAGTTTCCACTGTGTGAGAAAGCCCTGGCCTTCAAAATCCGGCCCAGCTCCAAGGAGAGCCTCCTGTCCCTGGGGCAGTTCAACTGTTGCCATGTGATTTAGGCCCAGGCTCAGGTTGTGAGGGAACCACCCCATTGCTGAGGATGTGAGTGTGGCTCCATGGCTGGGGTGCTGGCAGGCACGCACAGGGCTGAGAGCCTTCATGCTGCTTCAACCCTGCTCCCCTCTGTTTCATCCTTCCTTTGCCCCACAGAGCAGAGGCTGAGGGACTGGGGATGGGCATGCTACCCCTCCCATGTGGCCCTGCTCCACCTGCTTTGCCACCCCTTCCTGCAGTCCCCAACCTACCTGCTCTGTGCCACCTCCCACTGGCACCCAGGGCCTAGCACCCACCTTGGGTACCTGCAGCTGCTCCTTACAGGCTGGCTGGGCACCAAGCAGGAGGTAAGCTGGGACAGAGCATCCCCAGGGCACCCATCATGGCCAGAGGGAGCTGTCACCCTCTCTGGGTCATTGGGACAGCCCCCAATGCCCGGCAGAAAGCCAAACTTCCTCCATCTGGGCTAGAAATGAGGTTTGTGGTTGTTGTGCAGCTGGCAAATGCTGGTGCTACCCCTTTCCTTCCTACCCCTGGGCCCACCCCACACCAGGGTGGGGTTCCCTCCCTGCACAGGTTGGCATGCCCTGAAATGCCAGGGGTGAAGGGCTGCTTGGACATCTCCAGGGCCTAGCTGGCCACCAGTCCACCACTGGCTGGGGGATGGGGAGGCAGATGAACAACAACACATTTTTTAACTACTAGAAATAATTTTTTTAAATAGTCTATTTTAATGTAATTCAACAGAGATTGCTATATCCCCCTACCCATATCTGAGCACTCCCGGGATGGGGGTCCTGCCCCCAGCCCAGCAGCATGCGTGGCCCCAGGGCCAGGCTGTCTAGTCAGGCCACCCCCTTCCCAGGGGATGGCTCTGAGGCAATCACTTCTCCATCTGCAGTCCTCCCTGCCACCCTCCCCTGGGCTGGATGTGGGCACAAGCTGGGGCCAGGCACAGGCCTGCCCCATGTGTGCGCCCAATTGAATGCTGTCCTGCAGGCCTCCCTACACAGATAAGCTTTCTATTTATTATCTCTTTGTTTTCTTGCTGGCAAGAAATGAATAGTGACCAATGTGTGAGACAGAGTTCAGGCTGAGCTCTGTGTAGCATGCACTGAACGGATCAGAGCCGCTGGAAAGCAAAGTTCATCAGTCCAATAAAATGAGCTCTTGATTTCAAAGTAGTTGCTGTGTCTTGTCACTGGTCCCTGAGAAGCAAAACTGTTGCCATCCCATAGCCATTCCGTGGGGCAGGGCACCAGGGCTGGATGCTGTCCATGCAGGATACTGTGGAGCATCTGCCCAAGCCAAGTCCCTTGATCCTGGCAGAGCAGGGATTTTGAACGGGATCAAAGCAAATGGAGAAAGACAGTGCATAGCTCCCAGTAATATCTCTCCCCATCACCACTCTCCTACCTCAGCCCCAAAAGCCTTCCCTTGCTAGTCCTTGGCAGACGCTTGTTTCCCCAGCTCAGGGTGTCCTGCTGTATGTCCTTCTGATACTGCAAGGATGGGCAGGGATGTGGGACCATATCCTTCTTCTGGGCAACATCCCCTGTCTGTGCCTCTCTCTGCATCTGTTTCACAACAGGCTCTCTCCTGGGAGGGTGCAAGTGATGTATACACAGCCCACGGCCCTGACAAAGTCCTAGGCCTGCACGGTAGTGAGAGCTGCCCACCCCCGCTTCCCCTGGGAAGCCTGGGTTTCTCTAGCAGACAGCAGTAGGACCTAGAGATTGGAGCAGGGGTGGGAGGGTCCTGGGTAGCTGAGCTCTTCTGGTGGTGGGAAGGCAGTGAGGCCTCGCGGCTAGAACTGGGGTGGGGGTAGCCCATCAGCCAGGCTCCCTGGGATGGGTGCAGGGACTGGAGCCCCTCTTCTCTCCCTGCCAAAACTCTGGGATGAGCACAGGAGTGGAGGGAGCTAGAGGGGAGCAGTGCACAAAGGCAGAGGACAGGGAAGGACAAGAGAGTGGAACGGAGTTTTCTTCTCTCTCCTGTTCATGCCCTGGCCCCAGGTGTCTCCTGGGTTTCTGTCTGTGGAGGGACAAGCAAGACAGACTTTTCCACAAAGCTCTTCCTCCCCTGAGCCCTATGTATGGAGGAGCCTGACAGGCTGATCCGGTGTCGCTGGCTCAGCCAAAAGGTGATGCTGATCCCTGCATTCCCACCTGTGGCTCCCTCTTCCTCTCCTTCTGCCTGGGAGGGTGCTGCCTGCCCTGGGACTGCGCAGGGATAGCCTCACTCCATTTCTGGAGTGCTCCTGCACTGAGGGAGGAATAACTCCAGGCACCAGTACAGGCTGGGGGCTGACCTGCTGGAAAGCAGCTCTGCGGAGAAGGACCTGGGAGTGCTGGTGGACAACAAGTTCAGCATGAGGCAGCAAGGTGCCCTTGTGGCCAAGAGGGCCAATGGTATCCTGGGGTGCATCAGGAAGAGTGTTGCCAGCAGGTGGAGGGAGGTGATTCTCCCCCTCTACTCAGCCCTGCTGAGGCCACATCTGGAGTACTGCGTCCAGTTCTGGGCTCCCCAGTACAAGAGGGATGTGGCACTACTGGAGCAAGTCCAGCGAAGGGCTATGAAGATGATTAGGGGACTGGAGCATCTCTCTTATGAGGAAAGGCTGAGAGAGCTGGGCCTGTTTAGCCTGGAGAAGAGAAGGCCGAGAGGGGATCTATCAATGTGTACAAATATCTGAAGGGAGGGTGTCAAGAGGATGGAGCCAGGCTCTTTTCAGTGGTGCCCAGCAACAGGACACGAGGCAATGGGCACAAACTGAAACACAGACAGTTCCATCTGAACATGAGGAAAAACTTCTTCACTGTGAGGGTGACAGAGCACTGGCACAGGTTGCCCAGAGAGGTTGTGGAGTCTCCTTCTCTGGAGATATTCAAAACCCACCTGGACGCAATCCTGTGCGACGTGCTCTAGGTGACCCTGCTTGAGCAGGGGGGTTGGACTAGATGATCTCCTGAGATCCCTTCCAACCTCAACCGTTCTGTGATTCTGTGATTCTATGATTTCCCTTCCTGGGGGGGGGGGGTGGAATTACAGCATTTTTTCTTTGGCCTGGGCCTACTCTATTTTCCAAAAACCAGGAGAAGAAAATGTCCAAAGGCTGGAGGTAGCTGGGGGCAGCGGTGGGGGATGACAGCAGCGGCATTATCGAGGGAGTGGGAAGGATGCAACTGGGGCTGGGGAACAGCAGCTGCTTGGGGTCACTGTGCCACTCAAGCCATTGCCCTGATTGCACACAGCAGTAGTAGTCTGGGGGGCTCCTGGCAGGTAGCAGCAGGGCCAGAGAGATTGATGGGGGCTTGGATTTTCCTGCTTTGTGAAAAGTAATGCCTGAAATGAAGCAGTAGAGTCCAGCAGACAAGACTGGGTGCCCATGGGCCTGTTCTGTCTCTTTCTGCATTGGGACATGTGCTTTTTATGGGATGGGGAGCATCCATGGCCTGGAAACAATGTCCTCATCTCCATGGTGAGTTTGTTCAGCCCCCAGCTGCGGGGCTAGCAAGGCTTTCCTTGTGCAGGGCAAGGTTTGGGAGCACCAAGAGGAGATCAAATGACTGGCTGTGTTGGTGTAAGGAGTCTCCCAATGGAGCAGACAAGAGTTGGGTTCATGGAGCCTATATCCGCTTCCTCTCTTGGATTTGTAACCCTCCTTTTGATGGGTAGGACAGGTGCATTGTGCATCTTCACAGCAGAAAAATATCCTTCCTGGGCACTGTGGCCATGCATCATAAAAGCAAACAAAAAAGCCCAGCTAGAAACACTCAAGATTGAGAAGTCACTCAAAGTTTCCCTAGACAGTTACCCCTGGCCAGGGCTAACAGTGAGGGAAGGAGCCATGGGGTCAAGAGCAGAGACAGCTGCCTGCCTGCTTAGGGCAAGCACAGAGGAAAAAAGGTTTTCAGGTAGTTTGAAAGCAGACATGCTCTATTTGTACTTTTGAAACTAGGCTGAGTTTTTTCTGTCCTCTTGCATTACCACCACTGGTGGTGGTTTGGAGAAAGCCCTCCCTGCCCTCTGGGTGTACTGCACCTTCACCAGGGGCTGCCCAGATGACTGCGCTCCCCTGAGGTGAGCAACAGAAGCATTGGCATTTGGAGGAGGAGGGGTTATTGGGGACGAATACTCTGGAAGGATCGGTCCAGACCTCTTTCTTGTGCCAAAGCTCCAATCTCTCCATGGAGCAGTTGCAAGGGAAACCCGGGAGATTGGAGCTAATCCCAGCCCTCATCAGTCCTTGCCTGTGAGACAAATTCCAATTGCAGAGAATTACAGAGAACATAGATGCTTGAAGAAGTGAAATCATAGGTAACGAACTCTCATCTGAAAAGTATAAATCTCTTGGCAAATTGTGTATGTGTGTGTATATAAATATATTGTTCCTCCCCTACTCCACCTCCTAGGAACATGGTGAAGCATCATCCTGATGCTCCCTGTAGCTCCTAACTCGCCAGTACTGGGAGCACTTCATCTGAGGTGGGTCAGAGCTGCCTGGCAGAGAGTTGCGATGCTGGCGCTGCCACATGTCGCTGCCATCTCCAGAGCACAGCTTCTCAGGGAAAAAACAGGGAAATCAGGTGCAGGGAAGTATCCCTGTGCGGTCAGCACAAACTCTGTGCATGTTCCCCTCCCCAAGGGCCCTGGAGATCTTGTGCTGCTGGTGGGAGGCCTGGTGATCCCTGTGGCATCTCTCAAGCCCTGGACACTGAGGTGAGGGGTGTTGCAGGGCTAGTGACCGTCAGGTGTGCCCAGGTGGTGAGAAGCAGGAAGGGACTCTCCATGCCCATGGCTAGTTGAGTGCTGGTAGGGATTGGCGGGTGCCAGTACAGACATTGTCTCTGAATTAGTCCATGCAGCAGCTGTGTGTATCTGACTCCCTGCAAAATGCGCTTCATCCCACTCCTGGCTGGGCCCGCAGACAGAAACAGCAGAAGCTACATCCATGGGCCTGTGTAACACAGGGCTCCCAGCTTGCACCCAGGCAATCCAGTGGCTCACAGCCATGCTGGCTGAAGCAGAGGGGCAGATCCAAAGCTGCAAGGGTTAAACAAGTAAGGTTTGCCCGGCCATGTCTAAGGGTGAGTCAGGCAGGAGCTCTTAGCAATAAGGAAGAGTAAATGGGCTTGATCGGCAGTCAGTCTCAAATGCTTCTGAATCAATTAGACACTCTCCCATTCTGGCTCTGGGGCAATACCTATGATCTGCATGGGGTGGGAATGCATGATAACACAGTTCTCCTTCCAGGCATGATAACAGAATCTCCTTCTGCAGACAACACACAGTACCTAGAAAGACGTAGGAAGAGCTTCTGTTAGCTCTTGATGATCCTGCCCTGGATGGGATTTCCAAGGTAACAGCTGTCTGGAATCTCCCTTTTATTCCCAGGAGAAGCAGCCATCTACCACTGCCAGAGAAGCAGCCATCTACCACTGCCCTGACTCACCACAGAATTAACAACAATATTTTATTCTCTGCTGGTACTGCTCCAAACAGAATTTTTAAGATAAGAAACCCTTAACATGTAAACCCATTAACACATGTAAATCTAAAAAGACTCCATAAGAACCAAAGTAATTTTTTTCATACAAATGAGGTCTGCACCTAGCAAGAGAGAGCGGGAGGAAGAAGTAAAAGAAAAGAAGAAAGGAAGGAAAGCAAGCAGGTCCAAGCCCAACACCAGGATCTTGACTACACTCACCACTTCTCACTTTACTCATATGTGAAAGTGAAGCTCTTTCTCTCTCATAATTCTCTCACACTCTTTTTTCCTAATGCTCTCAGAGACATCTATCTTTAGTCAGTCATCCTTGCTGTAAGTTTCTTTCCTCTGAATAATATTTCAGATTCTGGAGGACCCCCTTGCCAGAGGAATTCCTGGGTGATATAGCCTCTGTTTGATTAAATTGGGAGTTGCTAAGTTAACACAGGGCTGACTAAAGACATGATCCTATGTTCGTAGTAGAAATCCTGTTTTACCAGCAACTATTATTAAGGAACCCTATAACAAAATATGCATGCTTGTACATTCATGTTCCTATATTTTATTTCTGTCAATAAGACTCTGAATTTATTAATAACATGATCTGTATGTGTGTCTCATTGGGAATATGGCTACTGGCCTGTGCGCTTGTTACCCTGATGAGATGGAAGGAGCAGACTGGGATTGACCCCTGCACTTGGCCTAGTGATCCCTCATTCCTGGGTGCCCTGGGCTGCAGAGGAGCCTCCAGAGAAGGTGTAAGGGTCTCTGTCTGCCCCAGGAGCTGCACCTCCCTGGAAGGCAAGGGCAGAGTGTTTTCATCTCGCCCCCAGCCTCCCTGTGCCAAACCAAACTGAGCAAGGCTTGCTTCTGATATGTGACTCTGGGTAAGGCTCAGAACAACCACAACCAGTAAGAGGTGCTTGCAGCCAAGTTCTCTTGGGCTCCTTACGCTGGCCCTGGCATGCCTATTCCAGCTCCAGAACAACTGCCCCTCTATCACAGCCCGGCAGGCAAGAGTGGCCTCATGGATAGCACAGCCCTGACTACAGCAGGTGGCGCTGGTGCGTCTCACCAGTCGGCAATCACCTGGGGTGTCTACGGCCTGAAGGACCACACTGCGGAGCTGTGCGGGAATGTAGCGATAAGAAAATGAGATGACACTGCAGAAACTCTCAATTCCGGTAGGACGTTGGGAAAATTAGTGATAAAGAAGTAAAACAAGGGAAYTGTAGGGAATAATGAAACCTGATTAGATAAAAGATAATTCAGCTTGTGATTGGTTTAAACTGCTACTTTCAGGGGGAACAACGGGGAGAACTACAAAAGATTAATGCCATCCTGTATGGGGTGGACCCTGCTCTGGACAGCTGGACAACCCCCAGGACCCCCACCCGGTGAGAAGGAGATACCTGCACAGTGATTCCTCCATGACCAACGGGACATTGAGGGATCGGAATCCATAAGACAGCAACTCCGTTGCGAACCCGAAGGGCATGTAGAATTGTATTTTAATGCTTGGCTATAGCAAATTGGGCTGAAAGACTGCAATGCAGAAGTGAGCAATAAATTATTATAATTGACAGCCATGCTGCACCTGGAGTCCTTGCTCTTTTATGGATCCCCTTAAGTTAGTGAACATCTGAAAGAATCCCGGGTGCAGTGCCATCCTTGGTGCAACGCCACAACCACTGAGCTTCCTCTCTTCCCAAACTGACACCTTCGCCCTGGCAGATTCACAGGACGAAGGAGCCTCCGGCAAGGACACCCACCTACTACATCCAACACGAAGTGCTCACAGCCAAGCTCCCCTGGGCCAGAAGCAAACTCACAGCCAGCATCCAAGCCCTGTGCCTTCTGGTGGCCTGTCAGGTACTCAGGCAGAAGTGACCTCACAAGCACATACCCCCACCACATGCCTGCTGCTGCCCTATGGTCTTAAAGGACAGTAAAAATATTTTCCCCAGCCATGAACATGCTGCTGACCTCATGATCAACTTCCACACCTAACTGCCTGCTGCTGGCTTATCAGGAACTCAAGCAGAAGTCAATACCCAAGCCATTAGCACAGTGCTAGCCTTGCAGAAAGAAGTGACCTCATAGCAACCTTCCCAGCGATGTGCCTCCTTTTAGTAGACCAGATACCGAGACAGAGGTGAGCTCACAATTTTCCCAGCAGTGTGCCTGCTACTGGTCTATCAGATACTGAGAAACAACTGACCTCATAAGCACATTCTCCACTTCAGAGCCTGCTGCTGGCCTAGCAGCTTCTCACACAGAAGGGACTCAAAGACACATTTGCAGCCAGGTGCCTGCTGCAGGCCTTCCAGGTACTCTTTCAGAAGAGACCTCACAAGCAACTTCTACGCCCATCTGCCTGCTGCAGAAACCTGTCTACACACATAGAGCTGACCTCACAGTCTCCTTCACAGTCAAGTGCCTGTCAGTGCCTGCTCCTGTCCAATCAGGTACTCAGGCAGAAGTGACCTCACAATCAACATCCAATTCTTGTTCCTCATCCTGGCCTATCAGGTACTCAGGTAGAAGTGACCTCACAATCAACACCCAAGCCATGTGCCTGCTGCTGCCCTATCAGCTGCTTACAAAAATTGACTTGACAATGCTGATCTTCTTACAAGCTGTCATGGACAGTAGTGACCTCCAACCAACATCCCAGACTGCAAACTCATCCTGGCACTGCAGCTGCTGAGATTGAAGAGACCTGCCACATGGCAAGCTGCATCTTCTCTCCCCTCTGGCAAATATGTCTTCTCTACTGGGAGGCTTCTCCAACTCACGTCATGACCTCTTGAAGTCTGCCTACCCACCCGCAGACTGACAAAAAAAAAAAAAAAAAACAAGAAAGAAAAAAAAAGAGCTCCCAGGCAGCACCTGGTCCTGAAGATCACTCTTGGCAGAACAGCTCTGGAGATCTCACTACGCACACCCCAGCCACATGGCTAGCTACTGAATGACCTCCCTGAGTCACGTTGAGGCCTTGCACTGCTCATAGTGCAGCAAAGCACTCATTAGGTACCATTTACTACCCCAAAAAACATTAGTTCTGCCTAGGTAGTACCTACAACTAGCCTGTGAAACTTGACAATTGGAGAAAGGCCTGCAAGTAATTCTTGGCAACATTTTCTAATAGGATGATTGCATAGGAGGAGCAATTATGAAACTGAAGACAGCACAGCCTCATGTCTGAGTCAGAGTGAGAAGCCTCCTGCAACACAGAAGTCTATTTCCTTCCAAAATGCAGAACAAACCTAGCTAATCCTCTACGCATCAACAAGCATTCTCCTATTTCATGCTTGGACAATTTGAAAAACACAGAAGGACTCGGGCAAGGGCATCTCAATTGGTAAAACCAGCAGAGGTGGAATTTAGCAACTCGTCGTCCTGACCTATGAGTATGGAAATAACAATGGCAAGTGGAGGACTGGCTGTTCATCAAGGCACTTGAGAAGCAAACAGCTCACAGTTACACAGCTGATCTGGATGCATCCTTCAGGATGCTTCCAGGGTCACAGGTCTCTGGCCGAAGCAAGAGGCAAGGAGCAAAAACAACGGCTAGGGCACTGCATGACATATAGGGATAGCCGTGGCTCTCAGACCCACTCTGAAATGCAATTTTCAGAATAAAAGAGAACACTGGGAAGGACACCTCGCGAGGACACAAGCAAGCCAGGTAAACTTTGCCCAGCTCCAAAATGAAGCTCTGAGCAGGACCTGGGGAGCACAGTGGGAGCAGCAGCTCAGGGAAAGGCTTTAAAATGGATCTCAGACCAGCTACATGGGAATAGTGTCCTGCATCCAAAACAACCCCACCAAGTCACCGCAGCTGAGCTAGTCTGGCTTGCAGGTCGGTTCCCCCTCTTTTACAGGTCGCTTTGTCCCGTGGTCACAGCCCCACTAGAACCTTCTGGAGCTCCTGGAGGAAAGCAGCCCCATCCCAGCACCGCTGCCCCCGCCCCAGCGTGAGGCATTTTAACACACCCACAGCCCCCACCAAACCCACTCAAACGCTCCCTCTCTCCTGCTCTTTTCTCTCCTTCTTTTCTCCCTCTCCTATTTCGCTTCTCTTTCACATCTTTTTCTTTTTTTTCCACATGGTGGAATCCGATTGGCTGAAAGACACATCAGCAAATCTGGCCCCGCCCTCCTCTTGCCGGCCAACAGGAGGGCCGCACTGGGGGCGGTGCCATGGAAACCTTGTGGCCACGTGATCAGGCAGGCCCCTTTCTGCCCCCTTCTCCCCCCACCCCCCTCCACCCGGGGGGGGGGGATCACCAGCCGATAGGGCAGCAGCAGGCACATGGCTTGGGTGTTGATTGTGAGGTCACTTCTACCTGAGTACCTGATTGGACAGGAGCAGGCACTGACAGGCACTTGACAGTGAAGGTGACTGTGAGGTCAGCTCTACCTGTGGAGACAGGTTTCTGCAACAGCGCTGTGTCGCAGGAATGGCCGCATTCAGCTGTGCGGAGGTTGACCATTCTTACGGGTCAGCTGCGTGCAGACAAGCTGCCCCACATGGGTTTCCCTTACTCAGACTTTCAGGCTTGGCCTTTTGAGCCCAAGGGCTAGAAATAAAAGGAAATACCCATGGTGGGGCCATCTGGAGGAACCAAAACTGGGATTCTCTAGGCATTCAAAAGTCTGCCCATGGAAGGCTGCATGGGCATGCTGGTGCTAGGTGCCCAGTGCTGGGGGACTGTATCCTGCAAGGTGCTGGGCAGCCCCTGCAGGTGTTGGCCTTGGAGTGTGTTGTGCATTGGGCTGGCACCAATACGGCGCGTGTGCCTGTGCGTGTGTCTGTGCACACACATGCAGGGTTGTACCGGGAGTGCATTCGTGTGTACATGTGCCCCTGCCTACTGCAGTGTGCACATGTGCATACACGTGTGGAGCTGGAGTGGCATGTCTCTGCATGCATGCCAGGCCCCTGCAGTGCGTATGTGTGCACTGCAGTGTGTCTGTGTACACACCCCGGGCGTGAAGCCAGTGGGCCCCTGCTTCTTGTGGTACCTCTGCCTGGAGCTTGCCAGCCCCTGTCAAGGCAGTGCAACCCCCATCACTCCCACTGCCTTGTCCCAGGCTGCTTGCGCCTTTCCTGCACTGCCCTGTCAATGTGCGTCTGTTCTGCACCCTGCAGTACCCAGGCCCCATGGAGTCCAGCCCTACTATGTACCCTGGGGTGCCAGCATCCCTCTGAGATGCTCATGGCCAGGGGAGCAAGGCTGGGCTCTGGAGTCCTTTTGCTTCGGCTTGAAGTGCTTTTAATGTGGTATCGTCTGGGGACCATCTCCCAGCACTAACTGGGCTGCAGAGAAAAGAGACAGGGACAAGTGGGGCTGGACAATCCAAGCTCCAAGCACATCGTTGGGGAGGCAGTGGGACAGCCCAGAGCATCTCCCTGACAACCCTCATGGGCCCAGTGGCTGGGTGACATACCTGTGCTCCTGCCTGGCCTCAGCCACACGGACACCGATGCTTAAGAAACGCAGCTCCACAGTGGCCAGCACTGGGAGGATACGGCCGCAGTGTAGAAGGTAAAGCTGTGCTGATGGGGGGACTGAGCCCTCTTCCTCACCAGACAAGAAAGGGGGAACAAATCTGGCACTGTTCAGTTGCAGGAGAATGAGGTGGCTTGGAGAAAGTTCCTCAAACGGTATCTGATCTTTGTTTATCCAAGAAGCTRCAGGTAGCAAAGCCTCCTCCAGAGACTGCACAGTCCARGTATGTCCTGGTTCTTTAAATGAAGCAGGTGAAGTGTTGCAATTTTCTTTCTCAAAAGAGCTTGTCTCCAAACTGTTTATGAAGTATTTGAGTTAAATTTGTGCAAAGTTGGGAGTGCTCAATGTAAAGCCGTCACCTCAGTGGTGCCTCTTCAGCTGGCCAGGGAGGCTTCCAGAGGAAGCACCAGGCAGGATTCAACTAGCTACAGTAGGGAAAGAACAAGGAGGGAAACACGCACAAGTAAATCCTTCAGGACCTCCTCTCCCCCCAGAAAGACAAAAGTGCAAGCATCCTTCCTTGCAAGGGTACCTGGGGGTATGGACTGGCAAGCCCACCCTTGGAAGACTTGGGGAAGGGAGACCTGCCAGGAGGGTGCTACTGGGCCCCGGGGAGGTAAGGCCTGAAGTAAGCTTCTGCTACTGATCCAGCAACAGGCTTTGTACTGTCCTGCCAGGGTAGCCGGGGAGCCTTCCCAGCTCCAGACAAATGGAGCAGAGAGCAGCACGCTGGGCAGCAGTGGGTTAAACTCGAGGTGGGATTTGGTGAGCTGCTTCCTCCCAGCTAACAATAATACTGTGAGGGGGAGAGGGGATGCACAATGGGCCCTGCAGGGCCTGATAGYGGCCGAGTAACCCTGGCCCYGCAGCTGCAGCAGTGCAGGAGGAAGCCTCCGCGCGTTATCTGCTGGCCCCACACAGCCTCTTTGGCAGCCCTTTTACCGCAGGGACCGAGATGTGCTTCCTCGTGTGCAGCGTGCAGCATGCACCCGGGCCAGGTCCTAGTGCTGTCATGGTAGTCCTGTGCCCCAGCACCCTCCTCTGCTTTTCCCAGCATCGCTGCCACATCAGGCACCCTCAGACAGCACCAGGGCCCCGGACAAGCCCACCTTTCAAGCAATGGAAAGTCTGCTATCCCGCTGGACCCCAGGATTGCAGCTCTGGGAATGATCGCCTGGGGCTCTGAGCCACAGAGGCGCAGTGCTTCCCAGCACAGAGATGCCCGCACCGTGCCCATCCTGCTAGCCCATGCTATGGACAGTGCCCACACCTTGGCAGAATGAAGAGCTGTTCCAGCTGGAAGCAGGTGCAGCCTCGTGTGAGTGGGATTCCAGGTCCTGGCTGAGGTTCCTGCAGCTCTGTCTGCCTGTGCTCCTTGTCCTTCCCCTGCCGGCTGAGGTCTGCTGCATCCAGAGCTGCTGAGACCAGCTGCCCTGGCTACAATGGCTGTTGCTCCTCTTGCCTGCTGGGCTGCATCTCCCAGCACTTCCTCATGTGCTGGCTGTTTCTGACCTTCCTCCCATCTGCTGCTCCACCTCCCATAGAGCTGTGGCAGTCARMTCCATGTCACAGGAGCAGCGCCCTTTTCCCTTCCCAGTCTCTTCTTTCACCTGTCTCTTCCTGGAGCTGGCTTTGCTTTCACAAGGGTTCTGCCACGTGCTGTTCTCCCCACTCATGCATGTGAGGCCACCTCTCTAAGACAGTCTCGCCCTGATCCTCGGGATCCTCGCCCTGGATCCCTGCCCTGGATGGTTCCTCTGGGGCTCCCCGTGTCCTTCCCACTGCAGTCCCAACCCCATGGGCATTTCTGACCCCAGCTCCTGGGGCAACAAGTCTTTGCCAGTGGCTCTTGGGCTGAAGCTGGTGGAAGACCTGGAAAATGGGTCTTTCCTGATGGTAAGATGTTCCCTGAAGTCAGTCCCTGGGCCTTGGAGCAGCACTGGGCTCACCAGAGCAGAGACATATGATTGCTCCTGGATACTCCTGTGGCTCACAGGGCCTGACAGGACAGCCAGAGCTGCTCTGCCTTGTGGGGAGTGATGGAGGGGCTGGCTTGGTTCAGGATGCCAGTGGGGCTTGGGGAGACAGGTCCCGTACAGCCCCCATATGAAGGACCCCTCCGGATGGTGGTCCAGATTTCCCCACATGCTGTACCCAGYATCYGCCCGGGATGGTGACCAAGTTCTGCGGTGCCATCCCCACTGTCTGTCTTTTCCAACAGATGATTGTTTTTCTTGGGACCTTGGTTTCAGTTTCATGCTGTTCTGCAAACCTGTCAGCTCCTCCTGTGTCTGTGGCCCCTCTAGGTCTTGGACCTGGCTGCGAGGAGGCCAGACTCTTGCCATCATCTCTTTGCTGTTCCCCATTATAGGCAGAGGAGCTTTGGAGRTGTGTGCTCCCAGCTACCTTGGGGAACTCTCTGCAGCATCATCTCTTGTTTTTATTTCTGCACTGCAGGTGCAACCATCAGCTGGGAGGGCAAATTCTTTGATTACTTTGGAGCTGGGTCCTCTGCGCAGATGTGCATGTTAGAGGATGGGCAAAACTCCAATCTGCACCCAATCTGGTTGGGTCCAATCTGCATCCAGCCGACAGCTTCAGATTAGAGACATGTTAGGGAGACCCTGCTTTTAGCTGCTAAAAGCAGATGGATCTTGAATCATCCTTGCTCTCTCCCAGCTTGCCTGTGCTTCTACAGAGTGCTAGATGGCCTGATTGAGCTGGCCCTTCAAGTGCCTATKCTGAGTCCTGTGAAAGGATGGTGCATGGGGCTGCACGTGGCAGCAGGCTCTCCAAGGATGCTCTCCAAGGATTGCTGTCTCTCACTGCCACTAAAGCACTGGCACTGCCAGTCATCCTTCCACAACACAACAGGGGCCAGAAAGGGCAGACGTGGATGAAGGAGGAAACTGTGTGCACGCTGAGCAAGAAATCTGTTGCTGTCCTGGAAAGGGAGTGCAGCTGAGTGGAGAGGCCATGAGTATGTGACCAGCCTCAGTGCCCCTCGCCCATCACTGTGGGCCAGGTGAGCACCAAGATCAGACACTGCCCAGAGCTGGGAGATAAGCCCAACACAAAGGGCAAAGCCAGCAAAAGGAAGAAAAGGGAGTGAGCAAGGCAGGAAACATCAGGCAGGAGAGGAAATGGGGAGATAATCAGCTGCATAAAGCACAAACACCCGGAATATGAGCAAAGGAAAAGCAAACACTACTTGGCAAGCATTTGAGCTGGAAGATCTGCCCATCTGGCCTCTTTCTGAGCCTTCCCAGGGAACAGGCGTCCCAGAGCAAGGTGTTTGGGCATCCCTGGCCTCTGAGGTACCATGGCTGGCATAGCCTTTGGAAACTCAGCTCTGGACATGTCCATACTCCCTGGGATGAACCTAGTGTAAGGCTTGGGGAGCAGCTAGCCTAGCTTGGGATGACAAAGCACCCAGAGGTGACTCCCAGTTGGGAGAAAAGGTTTCTGGGTTCCCTGGAAGACATGACAGGGGGCAGAGTCTGGGCAGTGCTGCCTCAGTCTCCTGTTTGCTTGAAAACTGGGACCAACATTGACAGACCTGCTGCCACTGCATGGCAATTAGCCTGCTGCACAGGGAATGTCCAAGTGCCGGAACGGAAGACTCTGCTGGGCTGGGCTTCCTACGGGCCATTGCTCATGGTGCTTCAACACATAGCACC
>NW_020450795.1:636086-639507 GCF_003343035.1 Apteryx rowi | reverse complement strand
TCCCACATCCCCAGGGTCCTGCATCCCTGCTATCACACATCCCCAAGATCCCACATCCACAGGATCCCAAATCCCTGGGATCTCACTTTCCTTGAGTCCTACGTTCCTGGGCTCCCCCAATCCCAGGGCTGCATGTCCCCTGGGTCCCAGACCCCTGCAATCCACATTCCTGCAATCCCATGTCCCCAGGATCCTACATACCCTGCGATCCCTCATCCCCTGTGATCCTGTGCCCCTGCAATCCCACATCCCTGTGCTCCCGCATGGCAGCCGGGCCCTGTCCCCAGCCCACGGAGCAGCTGGGGGAGGCCAGGCCGTGTGGAGCGCCCCAAGTGCCCAGATCCCTCCGGGCTGGGACATGCATCCGCAGCAAGGACCTGCAGGGCCGGGGCGTGCGCCAGCATCGTTAGCACACGCTGCTAACGGCGTCCCCCCAGTGCCCTTGGGGTCCCAGCAGGGCTGGACTGGCCACTCACGCTCTTGTCCCCTTCCTCAGCCTGGCCACATTTGGTGCCCTTTGGGCAGCACGTGGCCTTTGCTGGAGGCCTGGAAACTAGTGGCAGCAGGGGGAGGGCTGCCCTCCCCCAGCCCTGGGGGTTCTGTGGCTCCAGCGAAGAACCACCGATAACCCTGGCCCTTCCGGGGCACTTTCCACTTCAAAGCCCTCTGCAAACACCAGCCAATTAATTAATTAGCCAGTGCTCAGCAGAGGGGCAGGAGCCCGCTGTCCCAGTCCAGCCCTGGCAGCCAGGATGGCCGCAGGCCAGGGACGATGGCACCTGGGAGCCAGGACGCCGGCAGCAGGGTGCCATCAGGGGAAGGCAGCAGCCAGGGATGGGGCTTCTCCCCCCGGGGCCAGGCTGCTCCAGGCCCCAGCACGGGGCTGAGCTGGGCCCCGAGGGGGCACCCGCAGAGCCCGGCAGCGCCCGTTATCAGTTCAGTTATTTATTCAAGACAATCATATAAAAATTCCAGTGTTAGAAAGCTGTACAAATAGCGAGGCAGTCAAAACGCCCCACACGGGCCCCGTGCTGGGGTACTCGCCCCTCCGGCACCAGGACGCAGGCTCTGGGACCCACGGGGCAGAGGCCAGCACCAGCCCCCCATAGATGCCGTGGGGTGCAGGCGGGGGCTGCGGGACGTTAGTGCTCTTGGCCACAGGAAGGGGGGCAGCTCCCGCTTCCCCGCTCTGCTAGCTGCCTGGCATCTCCGGCATTTCCAGGCCTGCTGCTCCACGCCGTGCTCCCAGCCCCGCTCCCGCGGCACAGCCTGTGCCGGGGCTGCTCGCGAGGCCAGTGCCGTGTACCTGCCTGCAGGACACTGATCCGAGCCTGCAGCGTGCAGGGAGGGCGCGCTTGGCGCCTGCGGCGGGGGGTGCCAGCCCCCCACGCCATCCAGTCCAGGGCACACAGCCCCTCTGCTCCATCGCAGTCCTTAGCTGCCAAGAGCCCCCATCCTATGCAGGCGGGGTGCTCTGGGGCTCCCCATGGGCTTCGGGTGCTCAGCGCCGCTTTGGGGGCCCCTTAATACTGACAAGTCCTCGGTTCGCCAGGATGCAGCCAGGGATGACCACCACGGGGTGTGCATGCAGGACAGAGTAGGCTCCCGGCGGCAGTGGCATGGCGCGGTCCAGGTGGGCAGGGCACCGCGGATCAGAGCCCCTGCGGCACCAGGAGCGGCAGCAGGAGGCTGACGAAGGTGAAGGGGCTGCTGCCCCGCATGGCCGAGTTCTGCCCCACGCTCCGCAGCACGTGGGCGGCCGCGTCGTCTGCGGGGAGAAAGCGCAGCGTGAGCAGCCCCGAAGGACGCGCYGTGCCCCGGAGCAGCGGGGCGCCGGCGCAGCCCCAACACCGTCCCGACCCGGCAGCCGCCAACCTACCTGCCTGGAGCCTTCCCTTCTGCGTCGCGGCTGGGACAGGCGGCACCGGAGCTGGGGAGCAAAGGGAGGGGGCAGGTGAAGGGCTGCCCCAAGAGCCGCTGCTCCCGCGGGCCGGCCCCCGCCTCGCCGCTGGCGCCTTCCCGGCCGGAGCGCTGCTCACCGGAGCGCCCACACCCCACGCTGGCCGGGGGCCACGGCCCAGCCGTGACTCAGCCCAGGGAAGGCAGTGCCAGGCACCGTTTGGGACCTGGCCGGGGAGGGCAGCACACGTGGCACAAAAACTGGCTCCTCGCAGATACTCACTAGCTTTGCCGGCCACCGTCACCTTCAGCTTGAGGCAGGTTTCCCCGTGGTGGTGGATCGGCTTGGCTGGAAGTGAGAGATGCGGGTTAGGAGGAGCGATGGCGGCAGGGGGAGAAGGCAGCAGGGCCCCCACGCCGAGGCAGGGGCGCACGGCCCCGGGCACTCACAGATGTAGTAGTAGCTGTGTCCCTCCTTGAACTCCTTGCCCAGCGTGAAGGGGGTGAAGCGCTGGAACTTCTCCGAGAACTTCTCGGGGCCGTGCAGGGCGCTGGGCTTGTTGCACTCCCAGCGGACCTGCTCCTTGGAGCGGGGCTTGCAGGCCACGTACTCCTCCTGCTCCACCAGGTAGAGCGTGTAGCGCTCCATGGTGTGGGGCGCCACGCTGCCCTCCTCGTAGTGCGGGCAGATGATGTCCAGGTAGTCGTTGAGGCGCACCTCCACCGCGTAGTCGCTCCACAGGAACCTGCGGCCACAGGGAGGCTCAGAGGGCGCCGGGGCTGGGCGCGAGCAGGGCTCTGCCCCTGCTCCCAAACCCCCCCCGCCGCACCGGGCGGAGACACGGAAGGCAAGCCGTCCGCCTTCCAACTCAAAGTCCAATGCAGAGCGAACCTGACGTCCGCTCTTCCCATACGGATCCCCCTGGCCTGCTTCTCCTCCCGGCCCCGCATCGCCCCGTGTTGCGCCCAGCTCCCGTCGCACCCCGCTTCCCACTGCTGCTGTGGGAGGGAGGGGACGGGACAGGACGCCGCGGGCTGGCCAGACGCACAGCTCCTGGGAGCCACTGAGCACCAGCAGCTCTGGCTCGGTGGCTCCCGCACCCCAGTGCGCGACTGCGGCCGTGGGGGCCACACGGCCCCTCGCCGGCGACACCCCGGCCTCCTCGGAGGCTCCCACCGGGGCAGGGCGGCCGGGCCAGGCCGGGCCTCCCCGCCGCGGGGCTTCGAACGTGGGAACCCCCCCCGCGGGACCCCCACCCGGGCCTGCCGCCCCGCAGCGGGGAGGCCCCGGGGCGCCGGTGGGGCTGGGAGCCCCCGGCCCGGGGGGGCGGCGCACATCCTGCCCGCCGCCGTCCCGGGGCCGTGTTTGTCAACACGCTTCCCCGTGCCCCGGCGCGGCGGCTGGCGCGGCGCCAGCGCCGTCGGGGAAGGAAGAGGCCCATCTCCAGCGCGGCCCTGGGAAAGGAAGGGCCCCCCCGGGCCGCACCTGGCCGCGGCACCGCGCTCCGCCGCCGCCGCCGCC
>NW_020450795.1:631257-634841 GCF_003343035.1 Apteryx rowi | reverse complement strand
GGTGGGAGGGAGGCCTGACACCTGCCCCACGCAGCTGCAGGGCCAGGCAGCGCAGGGGCCTTCCCACGGGGGCCCCGCAAGGCTGGCATGCAAGGGCCTCCTTATCATCCCCCGCGGTCCTTGCCATAGAAACCACTTTATCTGAGATGTTTGGGGACATCAAAAACACCTGGATAAATGGGGGCCCGAGGAGCTGCTGATAAGCGGAGGGGACAGGGAGAGGCTGGGGGAGGTAAGCGGAGCCCTCCTCCTCCTCCTCCCGCCCTTATCAGCTGGCTCTGCTCTCCCAGGGCTTTGCTCCGGCCCCTGACAAACACTGCAAGGTTCCCCTGCCCCATTTGCATTTGCTCTCGGTTTGTTTGATGTTGTGAAATTCCCACCTACAAACCCCGCTCTGCTGAAGTGGTGCTCGGCAGCGCTGGGGGGGCGGCCACGGCGGGGGCACCTCCCTGGCAGGCAGCACGGCCGCGCACTATCAGCTCGGATCTGCCCCCAGCACCGATCCAGTCTTGTTAAGCCTTGCGGAGAGAGATACTTCACTGCTGTGTTGTGAAGTGATAACTCAGGCGCATTTGCAAAACAACTTTCCTCTTGTTTATTACATAATGATCCATTGATTGTGGGTAATGTTGCATGCCCGACACGGCGCAGGCCGCGCAGGGCTGCCTGCAGCCGGGCCAGCATCGCTCCCCTGATACTCTGCAAGGTCTCGGGCAGACGGCGGCACCACGGCTGTAACTGGAGAGCGGCTGCTGGCGAGCGGCTGGATCCAGCATCCCCGGCCGAGGCTCCTCCGGGGCCGCGGCGGAGGCAGCGGCTGCGGGTGCAGCAGCCCCCGAGGCCCCCGCTGCTGGGCCCGGCGCGGGGGGGACCAGCTCCTTCCTCTTCCCTCTCTGCACCCGGGCCTGACACCATCGCAGGAGCCATGCTGCCTCTGCACGAAGGCTCCTGCGCCCGAGATGCTGGTGCTGCTGGGGCTTGTGCGCGGGAGCGACTCCCAGGAACAGCCCTGGGTCGGCAGCCGGCCGGGATCAGCGTGGCGGCTGCAGGGCTGGGTGCCGCCGGGCAGGTGCAGCAGGGCTGCACCGGGGCCACTTCCCTCCCCCAGGGCCTCACTTCACCCCGGCCCCATGGCCCCAACCATGCGCCGGGACAGGCCATGGCGGTGCGGGGCACCTGGGGAAACTGAGGCAGGGAGCAGCAATGGCGGGGAAGGGGGCCAGGCCTGCAGCTCCCGGCGGGGCATCTGGGGGAGGATGCACCATGACATCCCCGTGAGCCGGGCCAGGCACGGCTGCGTGTGCATCGTGCCGTGCTGCAGGGCATCCGTGCACAGGGCCATGGCTGTGCCACGCGGTACTGGTGCGTGTGCATGGGGTCATGCCGCAGGGTGTCTGTGCACGGTGCTGTGCGTGCCACAGGGCATCCGTGCGCGGGGCCACGGCGGCACCAGCACGTGCTCCGGGGTCACTGCGGGCCGGGGTGGGTGCAGGCTGCCGCGGGGCGCTGGCTGCCGTTGGCAGGACAAAGGTTGCGCTCGTATGCGCTGTAAACACGCGAGGCGAAAGGGCAGGCGGGGCAGGCGGGAGGCCGGGCAGCCGCGGCTCGTGACCAGCTATTTATGGTTTGTTGGATCAGGGCACCCAGGTGCGCTCCTGCCCTTGCCTGGGCTGACGTCACCGCCGCCAGAGCCGGGGGAGGACCGGGAGCCGTCCACTCGGCGGCGGGGGCGAAGGCCGCAGGTGACGTGCCGTGCTGCCTGCGTGCAGCCCGGCAGGTAGCGAGGGCTGGGGCGGCGCGACGCCAGGGCCACGCGTGGCGGGGGCAGCGCTGTGACCGCCCAGCGGGACGCGGCCGGCCGGGCCCCTGCGGCACCGGTGCTGCTGCGGTGCACGGGACACCGCGGCTGCCGGTGCAAATGCCGCTGTGGGAAGGACCAAGCCCCGGTGCAGGGCAGTGGTGTCCCGCCAGCTCTGTGGCCGGGACGCAGGGAGCCCCCCCCCCCCCCGGCACAGGCTGGCCATGCCGTGCCTGGTGCCCGTGGAGCCGGCAGGCAGCCAGGGTCCGGAGCCAAGGTCGAGGCGGGATGGATGGCGCAAGCAGAGCAGCCGCCGCGCCAGGGCCAGTGACTCAGTGCCCCCGCTCCACACCAGCGGCGACGCGACGGCAAAGGCGGCCGCCCCGGGCTCCCCGGCCGGCCCCGCGTCGTGGCACCGGCCACCGGCACCTCTCCGCACGGGCCGGGGCGCAGAGGGGGCACCCCGGTCGCAGCGCTCTCGCGCGATGCCGGGGGCATGGACACGGCCCTGGACAGCCCCGCTGGGGGCCCTGGCCACATGGCATGGCATGGGCACGGCATGGGCATGGCACGGGCATGGCACGGGCACGGCAGACCCTGGCATCCCGCTCCCGGCACGGCGGCGCAGGAGCAGCCCCCTGCCAGGGGGGTCCTGCCCCACGGCCGGGCGGTGGCAAGCCCGGAGCCTGCCGGGAGCCTCTGCTCCGCAGACCCGTCGGACGGGTTCGCCGGCTCTTCCCGCGCCCCAGACAAGCCCAGGCCGGCTGGGCTGCGCGGCGCAGCCACCGCCCAGCGCCGCCTGCCGCGCTGCCGCCCGCCTGGCCCCCGCCACGTGGGGACGCGGCCATCGGCGTGGGACACAGCCGCCCGCCGCGGGAGAGGGGCGCAGGGGCCGTTCGCCGGCTGCCGTGCCAGGTGCCGCGGGCAGAGCCGTCCCCCTGCACCCGCAGAACGCATGCTGCATGCCTGGTGGGTGTGGGAATTCCCACGGAGCGGTTGCGCAGCACGAGGCCGCAGGTGCCCCGGGCCGCTCAGCACCCCTCAGCGTGCCGGTGAGCCGGGCATGGGGCTTTCCTCGGCCCACTCCCTCCCCGGAGCTGCCCCCAGCACCCAAACGCGGCCAGGACCATGGGGACCCACGTCCGGCGCCCTGTCCCATGCCCAGCGCCCTGCCCGTGCCTGCGCCGCCCTTACCTGCAGGTGCCACCTGCTGTCCGTGCCGGTCCCATCCGCCTGGTGGGACGGGGTCCTGCTGGATGCTCCCCTGGCTCCGTCGCCGCTGCCTCTGGAGGGGTCTGGCGCCCCAGCACGGGAGGCAGCCCCGGCTGCACCAGGGGTGCCGCTGCGCCCTGGAGGCAGGCGGCACTTCGACGGTCTGTTTGCGTGGGGAGGGCCGGCACCCGGAGCCAGCTGCCCTCGGCTGCACCCCGTGCTGGGGCTGCGCCTGCCGAGCCCCCGGAGCGCTGCACGCGGCCGTGATGTGGGTGCTGGGGGGTTTTTTGAATCCTTTTATTTTTTTATTTTTTTTTTATAGACTAAGAGCAGAATATGAAAATCACCAGCCAAAGCACTTGAAAAAAAGATCGAGATTGTTTTTTTTTTCCCCAAAAAGTGTCTGTGCGTTTGCATAGGTCAGGTCTTCACGGAAGACGAGGAGAATCCAACACGTTCGACTATGTACAAGCCAGCCCGGGGCCAGCGCCGCCGCCTATGGTACAGTATAGATATATCTATATAGTCGCTCTCTGTACAGTATGTATAGATCTCTATATAGGTATGTACAGGC
>NW_020450795.1:628583-630768 GCF_003343035.1 Apteryx rowi | reverse complement strand
GCGGGGCCGGGCCGGGGGCGCGCCGGCACTCACCTAGGTCCTCGATCTTCACCTCGGGCCGCAGGGTGAGCTGCGGCAGGGTGGGCGCCAGCTTCTCCCCCGAGTGCGACGCTGCAAAGGGAGAGAGGGCTCAGGGTGACGCTCCCCGGCAGCCCCCACCCCGGCCGGGAGGGACGGGGACCCGGGAGCCCTGCGGGACCCGAGGGCCGGCCGCGCCGCCCCGCTCCCCGCAGCCCCGGGCGCGCACCGTGGCGGTACTTACTGGAGGCGCAGCACACGAACACCTTCATCTTCAGGCAGGCCCGGCGGTGGTTGTGCGTCGGCGTGGCTGCAAAACAAGCGCCGGTGACCCCGCTGCCCCGGGCGCCCAGGAACCCCTGCGGGGACCTGCTCTGCGCTGGGTCTGCTCGTGGCGGGATGCAGCAGCATCCGCGCCCTGCATTCGGCCCCACACCCGGCTGGGTCCTGCTCCTAGGGGAGCTCGAGGACCCCCGGGGCTGCACCGCATGTGCCCTGAGATGGGGCGACGCAGCAGCACCCGCACCCTGCGCTGCACCCCGGCACTGCCTGGGGCTGCGTGGCTGAGTCCTGGCTAGGGGCATGTGACAGGAGCCACATCCCAAATCTGCACCTGCATCAGCATCCCCATCCCACCTAGGTGCCTCCCCCAGCATCCCACATCTCCATCCCGCATCCCCATCTGGCATCGGCGCCTCCCCCAGCATCCTTCCTCCACATCCCGCATCGGCGCCCACATCAGCACCAACATCTGCATCCCCATCCAACAACCACACGGGCACCCACTTCCCCATCCCATGGCAGCACCCCTGCCAGCATCCTGCACCAGCATCCTGCATCAGCGCCCACATCGGCACCCGCAGCCCCATCCCGCGACCGCAGCGGCCCCCGCGGCCCCGTCCCACAGCCCACGTACAGATGTAGTAGTACTCCTGCCCGGCGTGGAACTCGTAGCCCAGCGAGAAGGCGCTGTAGCGCTGGAACTTCTCCGAGAACTTGATGGGGCTGTGGGGCGCGTGGGGGCGGTTGCACTCCCAGCGCTTGAAGCCCTGGCTGGTGTTGCAGGTGCGGTAGCCCTCCAGGTTCACCATGTAGAGCACGTACTGCTCCATCCTGTGCTCGGGCACCGAGGCGTTGTAGTGGGGGCAGTAGATGTCCAGGTAGTCGTTGACGTTGACCTGCACGGTGTAGCCCTCCCGCCGCAGGCTGCAAGGAGAGCGGGGCGATGGGCTGTCAGGGCCCCGGGATGCTCAGGCTGCCGGGCACCGCGGCCGCCCCTCGCCAGCCGGGGCCTCCCCAGCGCCACCCTGCCAGCACCCGCCAGCACCCGGAGCCAGGGGCGAGCAAGAGGCGAGCAGAGACCGAACCCCCCCGCACCATCCCACCGCATCCTTGCGGGACAGAAGAGCGCAGCCAACACCGGAGCCAGCGCTGCCCCAGTGCCACCCTGGAGCAGGGGACTGGGGCGCCGCAGCGGCCCGAGCATCCCCGGGGACCCGGGCAGCTCCGGGCTCCGCCTGCCCCGGAGGCACCGAGCCACGCGCACACGCTGCCCCCTCCAGAGAGCAGCCACCCGTGAATAATCAAGAGGGTATTGGAGTAACCAGACACGGGGAGAGCGGCGCCAGGGCTGAGTGACACGGGCAGCGATCGCCGAGGACAGGAGCTCCCGGGGCCGCTTTGCCCGCGGGGCCACGCCGTGGCACAGGGCCACCCCGCGCGGCGGAGCCACGGTCGCTCGCCCGGCCCGCGTTGCGCCGCGCCAGCTCGGCCCCACAGCCCCGCCACGCGCCGCGGCTCAAAGAGAGGATTTCTCACCCTGTTCCAGCTAATCCCGTTATTTCGTTAATGCCGTAAAGGGTGGCCCTGGGGGAGCCTCATTTACATTGATTAGGAGCGGCAATCCCCTCAGATCCACTCAGGAGAGACTCCGCCGGCTCCTAATCCGTGCCCGATTGAAATCCCGGCTGCGGTAATCCTTGCAGCCGAGCAGCCGCGCGCTGACCCGCTGCTCCTGCCAATTAATTACCAACCGGCGCCGCGAGCTGCTGGCTCTGCACCGAGACGCCGCAGCGGCCCGGGCTGTGCCCCAGCGGCGGTGCTGGGGCCGCTCTGCACCGCCAGCACCGGCCCCGCGCGGGCCCAGCCACCCCGGGCTTGCGAGATC
>NW_020450795.1:622471-628428 GCF_003343035.1 Apteryx rowi | reverse complement strand
GTTCCCACGCTCGCCGGCAGGGCTCGGCAGGCGGCGGGCAAGGCTGCGCGTGCAGCCGCCCCACCCTGGAAACCCCCCGGCGCCGGCGCCGCGTGGGGAGCCCGGGATCCTGCCACGGCCCCGGGCGCCCCGGCGAGCAGCACCCCGGGAGCCGGGACGCGGCACAGGGCCGCACACTGGCCACCAAATGGGCTCCTGGTCCCGCCGCCAGCACCAATCCCCCTCGCCCCGGGGGCTCCCGGGAATGCTGCCAGCACCGGCCCAGACTCCCGGGCTCCCTGGGGAGCCGCCAGGAGCACTGGGCCCATCACGAGGCCAGGCCTCACCCTGTGCCGAAATGGCAAGCGGCACCTCCCCAGCTGCGCGGCCGCTCTTGCCCCATCCCAGCCCTGCAGCCGGGAGCCGCCGAGGCAGGAACCCGGCAGCGGCAGGCCCACGGCCGGCGGGCAGCTCCTCCGACGGCGAGGTGCTGAGGCAGCCACCCTTGCTCCGCGCGGCGCCGGCGACCTTTCATGTTCCACCTTTGATGTGGTGCAAAGGGGGAGCGAAAGGCTCGTTATTAAAGAAGCGGCCCCGAGCGCCGAGGAGAGAGTTGCAATTAAGCCGGTGCGGGACACGGGGCTGGGACACCTGCTCCAAGCCCCGAGCCGGGACGGGGGTCCCTGCCGCGCGCGCTCCCGCTGCGGGAACGGTGATGCTGCGACCAGCTGCGGCTGCTGCGCGCCGCGGGAATTGCCGCCCCGGCGCAGAGGGGCTGCAACGCTGCTCCCCGCTGCACCAGGACCCCCAGGGACCCTCCTGCGGGGCCCGTTAGGAGCGGCGGCTGCTGGTAAACAGCCTCGCTAACGAGCCCGCTCTCCCGGGACGGCTCCCGGCAGCGCCGCAGCGGTGGGGACGGGGGACGCGGCGAGGTCCCCGGGGCCGGGTGGCGGGACGGGGCGCCGGCCGCGAGGAGCTGGAGAAGGGCTCCGAAGGGGGCAGCACCGCRGGGCTGCATCCGGGGGCAGGGACGGGCGCGTGCTGCCTCCCGCGCGGGATGGGGGACACCAACACCCCCAGCACCAGGCCGGCCTCACCTCTGCCCCGGAGCACCCGCGCCGCCGCGTCCCCGCTGCGCTCTGCGCACGAACCGGCAGGTTTTTCCAGGCGGGAGGATGGGAACCGGCCCCCTCCCTGCCCACAGCCGCCACCGGCACCCAGACGGCAGAGGGCACAGGCTGCCGCGTCCCGGCCGGCCCCTGGCCGCTGTCTGYGGAGCCGGCCGCAGTGGGGAGGGCTTGCGGCGCCGGCGGGCGCAGACGGCAGCGCTCCAGCTGGTGGGGCACGCGGGGCTCCCGCAGCGTGGGCAGCGCCCAAAGGGTTAAACGTGGGAGCAGAACAGGCTGCATCGCTTCTGCACGACTGCGTTTTTAGAGCAGGGCTTTTCAAGGCAGCGGCACCTTCCATCATCCTGTCGGAGCTGGGCAGATGGATTTCCCCTGGCAGCACCTTCCTGAGCGCAGCCCGGGCTTGGCGCCCACCGGCCCGGCACCGGCCGGACCCTGGCTACCTGGCAAGCTGCAGCCGCCGGTGATCTGGGCGGCCGCTCTGCTCCCATCTGCTGCAATAAATCTGGGCTGAGCGCTGCACGCTCGCTAATGCGCCGCTACGGAGCGCCTGGTGCACTGCAGCACCGGGCCGGCTCCGGCAGGGCCGGCGCCCCAAGACCGGGATCTGGCCCCGCGGCCCAGGAAGGGCCGGAGCCGGGCTCTGCGACCCGTGCCGGCGGCAGCACTGCCAAGGAGCAGGGACACCCGGGCGTCCCCTGATGCGGGTGGCAGCTGGGTGCCCCCCCGGCGCGGGGGCCCGGCCGGTGCCTCCCCAGCCCAGCCGGGGCCTTTGTCCGGCTGCGGGAGCTCTGCCCGCTCGGCACATCCGGGGCCCATCCATCAGCTGCCAAAGAGGAAAGTGCCATTGATTTACGCTTTCCCCTTTCAGTCACTCTACGCGCCGGCGAGAGGTGAAGGCGCATCGACCGCCGCGGCCGGCCCGCACCGGCGGAGGGGCAGGCGGCCCCAGCACTGCCGCGCGTGCCCGCGGCGGGGGGGACGGCGCCGCGCTCCCCCGCCCCGCGCCAGCCCTCGCCACGCACGCGGCGCTGCAAAGTCACGGCAGCCAGACAGCCGCGCGCACGCAGGCTGGCTCGCCCGGCAGACAGCGCCCGCTCTGCGCGGCCCACGCGTGCCGGCGGCACGGCGCCCCGGCACCGCCGCCCCCGGCACGCGCAGCTCCTGCCGGGTGCAGCCGTGAGGTGCGTGCGCAGGCGGCGTGCTGCCGGCACGCAGAGACCCCCGCGACCCCCGCTGCGCTCTGCCCCGGGGCCCCTGGGTGCCCAAAACGCGCCCCCCGGCAGGCGGAGGGGCTGCGGAGCCGGGGCGACGGGGCCGGTGCCCCGCGGCGATGGACACGGCCACCCTGGAGCCCCCGGGCCCGGGACGGTGCCCTAGCGCCGCCCGGCCGGCATTGACAGCCAGGCAATCCCTGTAATCCCTGCTAAAGCCTGCGCCGTCCTGCTTTGCTTACAAGATCAATGAGGTTTTTAATTGGGTTTTAATTAAACCATCAATCTGCAACCAGTGACTCAATTACCAGCCTGGACAGGAGCGGGTGGCCCCAGCGCTGTGGCACCCCGGGACGGACCCTGCGCCCCCGTGGGGTGCTCCCTCGGCACGCTGGCCCCGGGAACCCCGCAGGTGCCGGCGGCCGCCTGCAATCCCCTGGGCCCGCGGCTGCCCGTGCCGACACTCACGGCCTCGGCACCCTTTGCCACTGGGGCCAGAGCCAGCGGAGCAGGGACCCCATGCCGCCGGGGACGGGGCTGGCCGAGCCCCCAGCCCACTCCCTCGCGGCGTGGCACGGCACGGCACAGCGTGGCACGGGATGCTGCGGCCGGATGCTGGCAGGTGGGGCCAGGTAATCACCGGCTGGAAAGGCGTAATCATCACTTTCCCCACCCGCAGCTGGGCACACCCTGCGCGGAGAGAACCGCGCCGGAGCGCGGGGACCTGCCTCGTGCCCCGCGATGCCCCCCAGCCGCACGGGATGGAGGGTCCCGGCACACGGCACGACGGCGTCCCCACCCCTGCCGGTGCCACCGGCTGCAACGGAGGGATCCAGCACGACGCAGCCCGGGGCCGGGGCCCAGCGCCTGCAGGGGACGCGGGAGTCCCGGCACTGCCAGAGCCAGAGCAGAGCGCAGGCAAAGCCGTGCTCCGGCGCGGAGACGCTCCCCCGGGAGCCTCTGGAGAGGCTGCTGCGCAGAAGGGCTCTCCCAAGAGCTCGCTCCAGCTCTCRCCGCCTGGAATACAAAGTCAGCCGGATAAAAGCCGCCTTGAAGCGCGGAGCGTGGCGGCTGCCGGCAGGGCCGCACGCGATGCCGGGCCCTCCCCGCGCTCGGCCGGGCACGGATGCCCCTGTGCGCCTGCGCCCGGCCCCGTGGCTGGGGCTCGCGGGACCATTTTGCACCCGCCGGCAGCACGGCCACGGCTGCCCCATCCTCACCCCGAGCGCCCGGGATGTCTGGCCCGCACGGAGGCTCCTCCGCTCGGGCAATGGGTTTCCTGCCGCTTCCCAGTGTGTGGAGCATCGCTGGGACGAGGCACCAGGAAACGAGCCACTGGGGCAGACGCCAGAGCCGGGGCACCACACGGCTTGGCTCCCGGGTCGCCCTGGCATAGCCAGGCACCGCAGCAGCGCCGGGGACGCCGGCTGTGGCCACGGCCCTGCAGCAAGAGCCCCCGAGCTGAGCCCACGCCACACCGCCGCCCTCCCCCCCGAACGCCAGCGCTGGGCAGGACACGGCCCCCGCGGCACCTTTGCCCTGCGCCACCCTGTTCCCGGCAGGCCTCGGGTACGGAGGGCAAGGATCGGCCCTGGCACGGAGGGCAAGGATCGGCCTGCTCCCGCAGCACCGGCGGAGCGAGCGGGATGGGGCAGGGCTCGGGCAGACCGCGAGTGGGAGCCTCCGCCGCCCCGAAGCCCCAGCGCTGCCTTCGCGCCCCCCCCGGCCTTCGCAGCCCCCGAATGCACCGAGCTCCCTCCGGCACCCAGCTCCCTGCTCCCACTGCAGTGCACCCCGCTCGGCCCTGCGCTCCCTGCCCATGCTCCATGCGTCCCCCGTGGGGGCCGGCGGGACCCAGAGGCACGGAGCAGCGTGCCAGAGAGGGACGGGATGTGGCCGGCGCCTGCTCCCTGCCGCAGGCTCCACCACAATGCGCCGAGGCCTGCGGCGACGGCTGCCGGGCCGAGTGGGAGCCCAGGCTGCAGCACGCCGGCACGGAGGGGTGGCCCCCAGCTGCATCCCCCCGGCGAGGGAAGCCCCGGAGGYGCCAGGAGCAGGGCAGAGCGAGGTGCAATAAATTCCCGGGGTGCCTGCCGCAGCTGGCGCCCCCGGGGACGAGGCCTGCAGCCGAGCCCTGCGGTGCACGCCCCTCTCCCTGGGGAGCCCTGCGGGTGCCGTGCAGGGCTTGTTTATTGCTCTGATTGCACCGGGGTTGCTGGGATTTGCACGCTGCGGCCCAGGGAGCCTAATTCCCCCCATAATTTATCTAATCCAGACACTTTGCCGTGCGGCTATAATTGCGGCCGAGCTGCCGCACTGCCTAACAATAAATATCAGCGCTCCGGAGTGCCTGGGACACGTCTCTGCCGCAGCCGCCCCCACCGCGCTGCCCATGCCCTGAGCTGGACGCTCGCAGGCGCGCCAGAGACGCGTGCATGGTGGGCGCGGGCGTCTGGCTGCAACACCCTCGGCTGGGCACGCGCAGGGGTGCCGCCGGCACCTCTCCAGACCCCTGTGCTGCGTGTCTGCCGCCGGCTGCCTCGCGCACCCCCTCTGCCCCCTCCCCGGGGGCTCTGGGAGGTGGCGGGGTCAGTGCCAGGGTGCAGGGCTCGCTGCAGACGACGGGGTGGGAGGGCGGCAGCCCCGCGAGCCCCGCGCTCCCCAGAGGGCGAGGGTGGGATCCCTGCGCCGTCCTGCGGGAAACGCACCGGCAGCCAGCGCGGGCATCACCCGCCCGCCGAGACCTCGGCAATGTCACGGCGAGGCAGAGCCGAGCCCCGGGAGAGCCGGTCCCGAGAGCAGCTCCAGCTGGAGCAGCAACGCGCAGAGGATGCCCGGGAAGGCGGCGGGGCGAGCCGACCGCCTCGCCATTGTGCTGCGCCTCGGCACGGCACGTCTTACACACGCGCAATTTATGGGGCCTGGGCTTCCGCCTCACGACACAATCTAAATGGGAAGGGAAGGAGCTGCCCAGGGAATGCTCCCTCCCCGGACAAAGAGGCGCGGAGCGGGGGGAGCCCGGACGGACGGGGGGAGCCCCCAGACAGACGTGTGGCCAGAGACACTCCGGCTGGGTGCATGTCCCTGCCACACCCCTGACCGCTCGCGCCGGCAAACGGGTGAGGGAAGGGGAGACGGGCGCTGCCACCGGGCTGGGGAGGGGGCCACGTACCCCAGCAGACCGGGACACCCTGGGTGCAGCTCCCTTCCCCTTTGCTGCGGAGGAGCCCAGCCTGCCCGTGCCCGTTCCTGTGCCAAAGCCGGCACGGTGGCCTGGTCCCCGCCAGCACGGTGGTGCCAGGTCCGGGCGGCTGTGCCACGGCGATGCCCGGGTGAGCACAGCGGCGCCCGGCAGAGCCTCCTGCACCGGTGCGTGGGCCCCACGGCGTGAGGCACCAAGCAYGCACCATGGGTCTGGCTTCGCTTGCGGCCATCGATCGCCTGGGCTCCCCGCAGCTCCACCGACGGCGACCGCGGGCGCGACAGCAATTTTCAGATCTTCGCTTACAAATCGGATTGACTTTCCCAGCGGCAGCCCCGCAGCCCCCGCACCGTTGCCCCGCGCCGCGACGACAGGACCGGGAGGCGGGGGCGGCGGGCACGGCGTCCACCCCCGCGGCCCGGCCCGGCGCCCCCC
>NW_020450795.1:613549-621565 GCF_003343035.1 Apteryx rowi | reverse complement strand
GGCCGCGGGTGGCAGCCCGGGGCCGGGGTGCGGCGTTCCCACGGGCAGGAGCCCCAGCGCGTCCCCGCGCGTGCGGGTGCTGGTGCTGGCACACAGATTCCCGAAGGGATTTGGCCACCCCCGGGATATTAGGCAACCGGGAGGGAGCGGCGGCAGGGCAGGCACCTTCCCGCCCGCCGTGCAGCTGGACACCCCGGATGCTCCATCCGTCCTGGCCCAAGGAGCCTGTGGGCGGCTGAGCACCCACCCGAGGGCTGGGGGCAGCGGGTCCCCTGCCCACCCCACAGCGCTGCCTTGGGGCCCCCGCGCCCCGGGAGGGTTTGTGGGGTGCCCGGGACAGCCGCGGCTGGGCAGGTGTTTTCCAGGTGCCGCTGCCCCAGGGGTGCCGGGGAAGGGGTCCGGTGCGGCAGGCTGGGCGCCGACACCCGCCTCCCCATGCCGACGATTTCCCATAGCAACTGCCGCCTGCACGGCACCGCCCCGAGGTCCCCGCGTGCCAGACGCTCCACGCCCAAACACACGTGTGCACACGTGGGCATGTGTGTGCACCCCCCCCCCCCCCGCTGCGTGCTCGCACCCGGGTGCGCGCCCGCTCCGCCGGCACGGACGGCACCCAGCGAGCTGTGGGGCCCAGGCATCCGGAGCTGCAGGCCCGGCCGGCTCTTGGCCCCCGTCCCCACGGCGCAGCTTCGTGCTGGGCACGTGTGACCCGCTCGCGGCTCAACACACGCCGGGGCACCGGGGAGCCGGACACCTGCGGGAGCGAGGGGGAAGGGGCCGGCGAAAGCACAGAGCAGACCAAAAAAGCGTCTATTAATTATTCATCCGGGGAAGTGAAGTGGAGAAAATACAACATGTGGAAAAGGGCCCCGGATGGCCCCCGTGTGCTGCCTGCTCCCTGCTGCCCGCAGGACCTGGGGTCCCCGCATGCCGCGGCACCTGCTGCCACCTTCCTGCTGCTCCGGCCGGGCATCGCTCCCTCTGGAAGGGACGGAAACCGGCAAGGCGCCTGCCGCCATGGAAACGCCTTCGCTCGGCAAGCCCATGGCAACACACACCTCCACATGGAAACCCCCCGCACATGGCAACGCGCTCCTGTGCGGAAACACCCCGCACACGGCCGCATGCACCTGTCGGCTCCCGCGGTGGGCACAGGAGCACCCCGAGACGCGGCAGCGCGCCAGGGGCCGCCGGCGCCGCAGAGCTCCCGCGCGCATGGGGCCGGAGCGTCGCAGGCGGCGGGGACGTGCGCGGGGCATCCCGGCACCCGCGACGCTGCACCAGCCGGGCCAGCGCCGGCGCTTGGCTGGGCTCCGCGCGAGGGGGAGGCTGTTTGTCACCGGGGCTCTGAGTCACTTCCCCGCGCYGCGGCGGCAGCCCCATTCCCCGCGCGGGAGGGCTGCTGCTCCGCCAGGCACCGGGAGAGCCCGCAGCGATGCCTCGGCTGGGCCGACGCTGGCAGGGCGCTGGGGACGCTGCCAGCCGGATGCCTTCGGCCTCAGGAGGATGCGAGCAGTGTCCGCCTCCCCCGGCGGCCCCAGGAGGACCGAGGCAGGCTGCAGCGCCCGGCCGGTCCCAGCCGTGTGGCAGGTCCCGCGCTGCCGTAGGTGCCCGCCGGGGCAGGGGCAGCCCGCTCCGCCTGCCCTGGTTAATATTTAACCACGGCTTCCTGTGACAGCATGTCGCAACCGCAAAGCAGAGCCAGCGTTCAATAAATCATCGCGCTGGGCCAGGAACCGGGGGGCGGGAGCAGGGGGGCGCCGGCGGCGGAGCAGCGACCAGCCGAGCGAGAGGGGGAGCTGATAAATAATTCATTAAATAAATAAACATGGCGGGAGCGCGAGGAGGAGGCAGCCGCGTAACCAAGAACGGGCTCGGCGAACGAGGGCATGAAATATTCACCAGCCACACCTACACGTCCCCCAGCGCGCTGAGCGCACGGCTCCCGACCTGCCGGGGAGGAGCCAGGCGCCGGCGCGTGTCCGGCCGGACACGGCAAGAACATGCTAATTGCACACGGCGCCGGCAGCCAGGGCCAGGCGCGGGGACACCGGCGTGGCACCGGCACTCGGGAACACACAGGCGGCTGGAGAGCCGGGCACATCCGCGCGGAGCCAGGCGGCGACTGGCATGTGCCAGCACCTACTGGCAGCACTTACACGTTCAAAGCAGGCAGCCCCACGCAAGCGTGCAGGCGGCCGCCAGCTCGCACGCATCCCGCAGCACTGGCACTCCCATGGCCCAAAGCCGGGCRCGCCGGGCTCGGCAGCCTCCTGCTCCCTTTCCCATCCACGTGTCGGTCTTTAAATTTGAATGAAGGCCTCATGGATGGTCGCGCCGCGTCAGCGTCTCCAGGAGCTCCTGGCTGGCTCGGCTCCTGGGGAGAGCTGAGGGTGGCCACACGTCCGCGCTGGGGGGTTCCCGGCCCCGGGGCCACGGAAGAGCCCCAAACCTGCCCCGCACATGGGAGTGTTTTGCAGGCAGGTTGCAAATGCGGAGCCCCCCCCCAGCCTGTGCACGGAGCTGTTGGCTCCCAGGCCTGGCGCTGCAGAGGTGCCAGGCTGGGAGCTGGGTTTCGGAGAGAGCTGACGCAGGGTCAGGAGCAGCGAAGGCCAGCGAGCTCCGAACTCGAGCCCCCAGCACCCCATCCCACCCGCGAACGGGCTGGGTTCACCCTGCACCTGATGCAGCTGCTGCTCCTGCGGGAGCAGCCGGAGCCCTGGAGCCCGTCGGGAGGTGCTGGGCTGGCACAGCGCTGGGCACGGCTCCGCCGGCCGCATCGCAGCTGGGTGAGCGGCAGGGACCAGCCGGCCCGTGCGGTGGGTGGCTGGAGGTGAGCTCTGCTGCGGAGACAAACACGGGGGGTGATTCGTTAATTAGCATCTCGATGGCTTGAGTTAATTGGCGGGGAGTGCGATGGCACAGAGTCACGGAGGAGGGTTAATTACCGGTGCAAAAAAGCGACCGGCGGCCTTGCCACTCCAGCGGCAGCCGCCCGCCCAGGCGCCTGAGCTGGGCAGCGCTGGCAGCGCGGAGCCGGGCTGTTGGAGGAAATCAGCTTCCTCGAGGAGTTGCCGGGATTAGGTCACGCATGCCTTCCTGGCTCCGGAGCGTGCCAGCCCCGGAGGTTTCTCACGGGGTTCTCGCGGGCTCCCTGCCCTGGCCGCCGGCTCGCAGGAAGCCTGGCTCCGGCGCGGGCACCATGGTGCCGCGTCTGCCCTGGCACTGGGGCGTCCCGCGGCGTGCACACGTGGAGCGGCTCCGGCGGCGGCCGGCTCCCGCCGTTCCCACGGCCCCCAGCTGGGCCAAGCCCCATGCTCCCGGTGGTCAATGGCAGCCAGAGACGGGTCGGGGGCCCCGGCGGCCGCTGCTCCACGTGCCGCAGCAGGAGCTACCTGGCAGCAAGCGCCTGGCTCAGCAACCAGCACCGGGTGACTCAGCCAGCTCCTCTCCTCGCCCTTCCCGGCCTCAAGATCACTCCAATATCATCCGCCAGCAGCAGCCCCGGCCCGTGCCCAGCCCCTCTGGCACAGCCACAGCATGGATGCTCTGGTGGCGCAAGGATGAGCCGCCCCGGGCGCTTTGCTGGGGCAGGGCGCGCTCGGTGGAGGCTGGTGCACGGCACCACCGCGGTGCAGCATCCCTGGGGACGGGACGAGGACACCGAGCCGGGCCAGAAGCATCGGGCGAGGTGTGGAGAGCGATGGAGCCGTCGCTGGAGCATCCATCAGCCACGGGGACTCTGCGGGGAGTGGCGGGCATGAGGCCAGGGCTGGCTGACGGCCTGGTCTCCGCGCTGGCCTGGGGGCAAATGCCAGCACCTGCCTGGCGCGAAGCCCTGGGGAGGCCCGGGTGGCACAGTGGTGTGCACCCGCACGGTGCCGACATGCACCCGCTCGGTGCCGGTGTGCACCTGGAGCCTCGGCGCTGCCTGAGCCCCCGCTGCGGATCCATGAGCCGCCCATTACCGGTGCCTAAGTGACGTTAATCCGATAGAGGGGTGACAGGCAGCATCAATATCCCGCTCCCGCCGAACATAGATCACGCCGCAATTAGCATCTGCTGCCGCCAGCGCCGGCGGAGGCAGGGGGTGGCGGCGAGGGAGGGCGCTGGACTGCGTCCCTGCTCCCGCCTGCCCCACACCCTGCTTCCCGTGGGCAGCGGTGCGAAGCGGGAAGCACTCAGCACGGCGGGAGCGCGCGGGGCCAGAGCCGAGCCCGGCCCGGGGCACCTTGCCCCCGTCCGGGGAGCCCCCGCCGCCGTCCCGCAGCCCGGCTCGGGGAGGGGCGCAGCCCGCAGCAGCGGGGGAGCCGCATTGAGATGGAAATGCGCTGCGGTTATGTGGCCTCTTTCATCTTCAAAGAGCTGCACAAGCGCTGCCTTAATTTGCCGGTCCTGGGGGGAGCAGCCTCCCCCGCAGCCAGGGAGGGAAACTGAGGCACGGGGGGGGGGGRGGGGGAGCAGAGCCAAGGGAAGAGCCCCGGCGTCCTGGCCCCGGCCTCTGCTCTGCCCTCCGTGCCAGGCACCGGCGCCGGGGAGCAACCGTGCTAATAAATACGGAGGGGCGGCAGTGGGGTGCTTGGGAGCAGCTCGGATGAGAAATAAAGGTGCGGGGAGATTTCAGGGCCTGAAATATTTATCAGGTTTGATGCAGCGCCCGTGCCGCATTCAGAGACACGCTGGCCGTGAGTGATGGCACGGGGTATTTTTAATAATGCATCGTTTATAAAAGGCTTTGGAGGGGGCCGCGCCGCAAGAGATCGGCGCTCGCCTGATAAGCACGGCGGCCCGGCTGGGGCACGAACTGCAGGTGACGGCCCCGCGGCCAGCGGAGCAGGGCCGGAGCAGCTCGCGGGGGCTCTGCCTCAGTCCCCAGGCCAGCGCCCCGCTCAGGGCATCCTCTGCCGGGGGGTTGCGACAGCGGCCGGCCGAGCTGTGGGGGGCGAGGGGGCTGCACCGTCTCCGCTCGCTCGGGCCACGTTTTGGGGTTCCCCGGCCCCGCGGTGCCAGCACGGCCCCGTGCCCCCGCCGTCACGCCGGGGCGTTGCTGCCACGGCCACCTCGCTAAATAATTCAGCTCATCGATCGGCTTCCTGCCGTAAGTGCTCCCGGCCGCGGCGCGCTGGCCATCGCCGGCAGCCCGGGAGCTGCGGTGGCTCCGCGTCCTGCCCCGCGTGCTGGGTGCTGCCTGGGCGGCGGCGGGCTCTCGCACGCCAATGAGGCCGTGTCAGGGAAGCCCGTTAGCAGCTCCCGCTCCTTGGGATGGCCAAAGGCATGTGGAGCGGATCAGCATACACGGAGGCCAGCACAGCTGTGCCAGGCAGGTGCCTGCGGAGAGGGGAAGGAGGGGGCAGCGCGGTTGTGCCGTGCTTCGCGGCCTCGCCAGGCTGCGGGGAAGCCCAGGCCGCCAGGCAGCCGGCCCGGGCACCCTTGGAAGATGCTGCCCTGAGGCCCGCGCACGGCCTGGTTGCAGCTCCCTGCCCTCGGCGTCACCTCCCAGTGCCCCGCTGCGGGCGCGGGGAGTGCGGCACGCTGGGGGTTAACTCCATATCGTTTGCACCAACCCATTATTTTCCTAATCTTCCTCCCAGCCGCGTTGCTGAGCACCGGGGGCTGAGCTGTGGCTCTGCTGTCCTCCTGCCAGCTGGGCATATGCCAGCCAGAGATTCCCAGGATGGACTCGGCTCCATTTAAAACCAATTAGGGGCGGAGGACGGGGATGCTTAAAAGCAGGCACGAGCCGCAGGTGTGAGACCTGCCCTATGCACCACGCTTGTGCACCGTGCCCGTGCCTATGCCCCATGCCTGTGCCCCACACCTGTGCACCACGCACCATGCCTGCGCCCTGTGCCCCATGCCTATGTCCTGTCAGCCACCTGCAGCCACCCTGGGCCATCGCGCTGGGGCTGGGACAGACCCTCCGGGTCCCGTGGGTGCTGCCGGGGTCTGGCTGTGCCCTGGCACCACGCACCGGGGTGCATGCAGCCCTGCCGGCCCTGCGCTGCCGGCACCGTCCCGGGGCGTGTGCTGAGCCCGTCCCCTGCGCTCGCACATGGGGCAGGTCCGGCGGCGCCGGCTGCGCTCCCCGCTGCGCGGGGTGAGCCCTGCCAGCCGCGGGGACCGGGCGCTGGGCAGAGCCGGCTCCGACACTGCCGGCCCTTAGTATGCAGCAGGTGCAGGCAGGCACCGACAAAGCCGCCAGCTGAATCGCTCTGCAGCCGCAAGGGCAGCTACCGCTCGCCCGACTCTGGCACAGCAGGATTATTGTCTGTCAGGATTAGCGCAGGCTGGGGGGGCCACGCCACCGGCCCCCAGGCACGTGCGGGACCAGCATGCGGGCAGACGCAGGCATGGTGCAGAGTGGCGGTGCGGCCGCCCGCACGCTGCGCGCACCCGCGCAGAGGTGACTGGGCTCGTGCAGCCCCGGGGCACCATCCCACGGGTGCACAGGCTGCCGAGCACGCGCCCCGCGCGCGCATGGCCCTCCCCGGCCCCGCCACACCGGTCTGGCCCCCAGCCAGCGGAGATAAGCAGCGGTGCCCTCTGCGCCGACCCTGACCCTGTCAGCAGGAATCGGCCGGCGGCAGTGGGGAGGGAAGCTCGCCAGGCGGCCACAGGATGGGGCTGGGGCAGCGCCGAGCCCCTCGGTGCATTGCCCCATCGCGGCTCCGGATGGGACCTGCCGGTCTGAGCAAGGAGAAGGGCAGAGCAGGGGAGGCAGAGGCAGCCGGGGCCGTGCTCCCGCCCAGTGCAGCGGGACCTGGGCCGTGCGCGCCGGTGGCGGCCCTTCCTCTGCGCGGGGGCCTGCGTGCACCGCACACGCCTGCTCTCCGTCCCACCGTGTGCCCTCATTGCTATGGCAGGCGTGGGCTCGGTGTGTGCCACTCGGCATAATTAGCTGGCGCGGGCCGGCTCCCTCCAAAGCCCCTGCTGAGCGTTTTGCTAAATTATAACCTTGACAATGCGCATCATCAGACGGCGGCTCATGGAAGCGCCGGCTCCAGCCTCACACTGGCTGCACCGGGGCAGAGCTGCACGGCCGGGCGGCATCGCGCCCTGTGGCATCGGTGACCTGATCGAGAGCTGGCCCGGAGCGTCCCAGGCACTGCAGCATGGGGCATCCCAGGCGCCATGGCAGGGTGCAAAGCTGCTCCGGTGCCCAGCGGGTTCGGCAGGGCGGGAGCAGTGGGGAGGCGACAGGGCCGCGGTGCCCAGGCTGGGGCCGCGCGTGGGACCCCGGCGGCGGTGGTACGCATGGGGTGGGGGCTCGCCCCGGCACCCCGCTCCCCCCGGGCTTGGCACGTGCCTCTCCCCCTCGGTGGTGACGGAGCTGGCGGCCCTGTTTCCATAGTGACACGGAGCCATTTCCCTGTCTCCCAGCGGATGCTCCGGTGCGGCTCTGCCTCCCCCCTCAGCAGCCTGCAGGGCCAGGGCAATGGCAGCTGGCCGCGGCGGGGTCCCGGGCGCTGTGCAAGGGGCGACCTCCTCCTGCAGCATCGCCTGCTCCCGGCCCTTCGGGGGGCTGCACGCCCCCTCCGGACCCTGCTCCCACCCCAGTGCCGGAGGCCAGGCCCTGGCCCGCGRTGCAGCACCACGGAGCGCCGGGGCTGGGGCCTCTTGTCGACCTGCCAGTTCCCATCTCGGGCAGGAGAAAAGGCCCCGGCGAGGGGCATCGATTCCCTGACAAAGCGCCGTGTTCCAGCCCGGCGGGCAAAGGGGCTCAGGGCTGGGGTGGAAAATGCGCCCTGACAGCCGTGCCCAGCGCTGCCTCGCCACCCGCCAGGACACAAAAGGGGCCACGGGGGGGCCACCGCTTCCTGCCCTTTGTGTCCAGGGACCCCCCCGCCCCGGGGCAGCGGGGCTCGCGGAGGGGCGGCCCTGGGGCACCGTGCGAGCAGAGCCGGAGCCGGTGGCAATGCCCTCTGTGCTGTCTGCCCCGGGCTGGGCAAGCCACATGGAGGGGTGGCAAGTGGGGCCAGGCCCGCGTGGCTGCACGGGCAGCTCCGTGCACGGGGG
>NW_020450795.1:605269-613173 GCF_003343035.1 Apteryx rowi | reverse complement strand
AACATGGGCATTTCTGTGCACGGGGGGGGGGGAAATGAGCACCTCCGTGCACGGGGGAGCGAGGGCATTGCTGAGCATGGGGCAACACGGGCATCTCCGTGCACGGGGAGACACGAGCATCTCCGTGCACGGGGGAGCGAGGGCATTGCTGTGCACGAGGGAACATGGGCATCTCCGTGCATGGGGGACCACAAGCATCGGGCTCACAGCCAATTCCTCCTGGCATTGAGGACAGGCACGTGCTGGGCCTCGTGTCCAAGCGTTGCCGGTCCAGGACACTGGGAGCAGGACRTTGCACACCGGTGCCGAATGCCCCCTTGCAGCGGGCCTGCCCTGCTGTGCTGCGGCCCGCAGGACATGCGGAGCAGGGGGTGACGAGGGGCCCGGGGCTCGCCCTGCCCTTCCCCGCCAGCCCCGGTACGCCYGGCGCAGGCGCTGCCCCGTGCCGAGGCGGAGGGCCTGCAGGCCCCCTCCCTGCGCACGCCCGGCGCTGGGAGYGAGCGCGGCAGCAGCGCGGGAACCCGCTGACTCAGCGCAGCGGGGGCCGGCGCTTCGCTGAGCTCCCGCTGCTCTTTGTAGGTCAGCGCGGAGCCGGACAGCGCAGGGAGCCGGAGTGGGCGCTGGGCACACGGGGAGCAGCGGCACGGCGGCAGGGCCAGGCCCGGCGCCATGGTAGGAGCGGGGCGCTGGGCTCGGTGCGGCCCCAACCCACTCCCTGCAGCGGCACAGACGCCGTATTTCCCGGGCTGTTGGCACGGCCAGCTGCCTCTTTATCCCCGTGTTAATCTCAGGGCTGCATATTACTGCTTCGCATCATTTTCTGTTCCTGGTGATAAATTTTTACTTCCAACTTCAGAGGGTTTAACCCCCAGCTGCCCGGGCAGCTGCCAGGCCCGGGGCTGCCCGGGTCCCGCCGTGGCTGTGGGGCTGGGGCAGCTCCGAGGGGGCCCCACGGTGCTGGTGCCCTCCTGGGGCAGCGCACGTGGGCACAGCGGCTCGGGCCGATGGCACACGCCGCCACGGCCCCGCTCGCCCCAGCGCCCTCCCCACAGCGCAGACCCACCAGCGAGCACCCGGCACCTGGAGCACACCGGAGCCAGCGGGAGCAGGCTGGCAGGAAGCCGGGAGTCCCGGTGCCCTGCGACCCAGCAGAGGCCGCGGCTGGGCTGATGCCGGGCTGTGGGGAGCCGGGAGGGAGCCGGTGTTCGGAGGGAGCCCCGAGGCAGGGAGATTGCGAGACAGAAGGGAAGGGATAATGGAGCCTATTCCTTTAATAGATTCAATTTCTGCCGCGGCTGGCTGCGGGGCGCGGAGCCATCAATTCGATTCAGGGGACGGGGAATCTGATTTGGAACGGCCGTGCCATCAATTAGCTTTTATTGATGGCATTGCTCATTGGAAGTCGATGGGATTTGAAGCCAGCATTGGCTCCGGCATACCAAGCAACCCCCTCTCAAGGGCAGGGCCCCGCTCCAGGGGCTGCTCCGGGACGCGGGGTGCGAGGGCTCCCCGGGGGGACGAGGGGCTGCCCCGCACGGGCACAGCCCCGGCACCGCCCCACGGGCGGGGTGTCCCTAGATGGGGCACCGTCCCCAAAGCAACCCTGCGCAGGGCCCCAGGGCATTGCGGGGCCCCGGCCGAGGCACACGGGGCCCCAGGGACCCCCCGCCCTGCGCACGGCCAGGCCGCGGGGGCCGGGCAGGGCCAGGCGGYGAGGGGGAGGGCTGCGGCGGCGGCGGCCGATGCTTTCGCTCAGCCCCTCGCTGAGCAGTTTCTCCGGCGAAGCCATAAAACCTGTCTGACGTGCCGAGCACCACTGCAGCGGGCGGCGGGAACGCCTGCGCAGGGAGGGGACCGCCTGCCGCGGAGCCGGGCGCTGCCACACCGTGCCGCGCCATGCTGCACCGTGCCACGCGGGGGGCTCGGCCGGGGCCTGGAGGAGGGATGCAGGGGGACGCGCTCCGCCTGAAGCCGTGCTGCGGCGCGGGGGACCGGACCCACGTCCCGTCTCCCTGCCTCTCGCTCTGCAAGCCTCGAGCATCCCTCCCAGCGGCAGGAAAAGCCCGGGCCTCCGGGGCATGTTGCTGTCGGCTCCTTCCCGCTCCCGCGGCTGCACATCTGCACCGGAGCCGTCGCCCCCAGCAGCGCCGGGGGATCCCAGAGCCTCTCCTCTCCCATGCCGACCTCGCGCCGAGCACCACGGCATCGGCACGCGGCAGCAGCCGGGCACCCCCTCGGCAAAGGGCAGGGAGCAGGCTGGGAGCAGGGAGCTGGGAGCACTCCCAGGGGAGCCAGGTCCCGGCTGCGGCTGCTGCAGATGGATAAGGCTCGCGTGCGGGCGGTCGCCGTGCTTTACGGCGGCGCTACGGCTGCCGCAGCTCCGCCTGGCGCGGGCTGATTGCCGCGCGGGAGCGCAGGGCGGGGGGGCCAGTGACGGCAGGCAGAGCTGCGCTCCAGCGGGGCGCCGCTCCGGGGGCTGCAGCCGTTCCCCGGGCTTTGTGCAGCTGCTGGCGTGGGGAGCAGGCGCCTGCAGCGCGTGCCCGGCCCTGGAGAGCCCCCCCAGCTCCCGCCGGCGGTAACATGCTGTTAACATCGGCGGGTGCCGCGGGCGGCGCGGCGGCGCTGCGTCCCCATCGATCGCTGGCCGCGGGCCAGGCGGCGCAGGGCGATGCAGGGAGGGCGGCGGGGCCGGCGACCACCGCGCTGCGGCCGGCCCGAGGCCAGCCGAGGAGGGGGCACCGCGGGCGCCACGGGGGAGAGGGTCCCGCCGGCACCTCTGCCTTTGCCCCTGCCGCTGCGCAGGTGCTGGCGCCAGCGGCCGGCTCTCGCACCGCCGCCGCACGCTAATTGCCGGCAGATGATCTGTAATTAAAGCTCTCCCTGTGACATGAGCTGATGTCTCAATATCAATCGCTGCAATTAAACCCCCAGGCTCGAAGGTCACGGCGAGAGCGGCAAGCCCCCGGCGCGCCCCCCCGCACCCCGCTCCCCCCGGGGCGCCCGTGCTCGCGCGGGTCGGGGGCTGCACGGCCCGAGGGCGAGGCCATCTTGCAAACTCTCTATTGCTCGGATCAGTCACTAACAGGGATTAAAACCAAACCGTACGAACGGGTAAACGGCACAGAGAGGGGGGCGTCTTCGCGGAAGACAGATCGGTGTCCTTGCTGGAGGACGAGGCGAGGGCGCGCAGGGCTGCCGGGGCTGGGCTCCACCTGGGTGGACGAGCTCTGGTCGGTGTCCGTGGGGGCTGGCGGGTCCCCGGAGCCGCAGCGGCCCCATCAGGGCCCCACGGAGCAGGGTGTCCGCAGGGGAAGGCACAAGATGGGCAGCAGCCCCGGGGCGGCGCAGGCATCCCAGGATCCGCAGGGAGCCCGGCGCTGGGGCAGGGCGGCTGTCAGGGCCAGCGCTTGGGGACGTCGGCAGCGAAGCAAGGTCCCTGGGGGAAAGGGACCCGTCAGGGGACACTGCAACATGGCCCAGGGCGCCGGCCCCCGTCCCACACGCAGCCAGGCCAGCCTGGAGAGATGCCGCGGACCCTGCTCACCTTCCCACCAGGAGCTCCTGGCCTTGGCCGGGCTCCATGGGGGTCCGGCAGGCGAGTCATGGCCCAGGGGCTGCCCCACGGGCCGGGCTCAGCCTCTCGGTGGGATTGTGGTGGGACAGGAACGTTTGCAAGCGTCCAGTATCGCGGAGGAGCCCGTCCGCTGCCCGCAGGCGCCAGGGGGTCAGATCCAGAGTAGGGCGAGGAACACGGGAGCCAGGCACGGGGTGCAGGGCCGGAGCAGGGCCGGGGCTGCGCTGCGCCCGGGCGGCACCACGTCTGCGAGAGCAAGAGCAGAGGTTACAGAGAGCTGGTCCCCCGCGGCCTGCCAACCCCGCCGGCCCCGTACTCACCCTCCGGCCCCCCTCGCCCGCGGGGCTGAGAGTTGGGAACCTCCGTCACCGGCTTCGGTGCTGAAACAAAACCCAGAGGTGTCGGTGCCCAGCTAACCCCAGGGAGCTGGCATCACCCCCCCCRGCAGCCCGGTCCCCCCAGCATAGCCCAGTGCCCCCAGCTGGGAACACCCCGCTTCCAGCACCTCCCCAGAGGCGGGAAAAGGCTGAATTCCCACGAAGCACCAAGGCTTTTGGGGAGCACCCGGCCGGCAGAGCCGCCCCCGCGAGGGACCCCAGGCGCGAAGCCCCCGCGCGTCCCGCAGCGCCGCACTCACTCGTGGCCTTGCAGCAGACGGAGACTCGCAGCTTCAGGCACCGCCCGGCGCTCTCGGGGCTGGGGACAGCTGGGCCGGAGGCGACACGTCAGGGCGGGCCGCGCCGCAGGTGCACCGAGCCGGCCAGGGCTCTGCCCGCCGCACCCCCGGCCCGGGCGGCCCCCGCCGGCTCCGGGCACCGGCCCAGCGCTGGGCGCGGGGCGCCCCCTCCTGGCTGCCCGTCGCATTGCACGGCGCCGGGGCCGCCGGGACGTGGCCTCCACCCGGGATGCCCAGACCCCCGGGGCATCCGCACCCTGGCGCGCCCGGATCCCGGCTGCATCCAGCCCCCAAGGTGCCCGGATCCCGCATGCACCCGGACCCCGGGGCGCCCGGACCCCCGGGGCATCCGGACCACCTGCTCTATCCAGACCCMCACTGCATCCAGATCCCTGGTGCATCCCAATCCTGAGGCACCCAGATCCCGGATGCATCCAGACCTCGGCGCATCCAGGCCCCAGTATGCCCAGACCCCTGGTGCCTCCAGGCCCGTGCGTGCAGCCCCCCTGTTTGCCCAGACCCCTGGGGCACCCAGACCCCCCAAGTGCCCGCAGACTCCCCTGCGCCYGGCTGCCCCCGCTGCGGCCAGGCACTCACAGATGTAGTAGTAGGTCTCCCCCGGCTGGAACTCGAAGCCGAGCGAGAAGGGCGTGAAGCGCTGGATCTTCTCTGAGAAGCGGACGGGCCCGAAGGGCGCGTGGGGCCGGTTGCACTCCCAGCGCTTGAAGGCRCCAGGCGTCTCGTAGCAGCCGCGATAGCCCTCGCGGTCCACCATGAAGAGCGTGAAGGTCTCTGCCCGGCCAGCGGGCGCCGCTCCCTCGTAGTGCGGGCAGTAGATGTCCAGGTAGTCATTGATGGCCACCTGGATGGCGTAGTCGTCCTGCAGGAACCTGCCGGGCGGGGGGGAGCCGGGGAGGTGGCGCTGCCGGGACCCCGTGCACCTCCCCGGCCCYGCAGCCAGGCCCCCAGCGCGCAGCCCCCACCCCGGCACGCCGGGTGGCCGCTGGCTCCCCGGGAGCGCTGGCTCCGGCCTTTTGTTGAAACAGCTACCGGGCACCCGGCCTCTCCAAACAAACAGGCATCAGCTCCGATTAGCCGCAGCCCACTGGAGCTCAATGGGCTCGGCAGCCGCGGCCRGGGGGCCGGGCCGGCCTGCAGGAGCCTGGCCACACAGACAGGGGTGCAAAGCCCCTCGCCCCTGCACCGGCCTCGCAGCCCCCGGCGCTGATGAGTGGGGATGCCCGGGCAGGGGCGAGGATGGGGCTGGCTGCGTGCGCCGCCCCGCACAGGCACACGGGCACAGCCCGCCTGGGCTGGCGCTTGCGGAGGGGCCGGCTGGCGGGGGGGATGGTCCCCCGCGGTGCGGCGCGGGGCCGAGCCCGGGCACCTGCACGGGCACAGCRCACCACTGGGCCAGCATGAGCTCACGCCTGTGCAAACAGCACGTGGCCAGGCCGGGTGGAACAGACACCTCTGCAGGCAAGCGCACATGGCCACGCTCTGCCCCACCGGCTGCCCCGGGCCAGGCCCGTGTGGCCGCGTTTGTGCGGGGGCACCAGCCCCTCTTCCGCTGCTCCCCATCCCAGCAGGGTGGGGACCTTCTCCTCGCGCCAGGCTTCTCCCGGGCTGGTGGTGACTCCAGCCGGCCGGATCCTGCTGCAGCCAGGCACATGTCAGCCCGGACACCCCTGCCGATGCTCGCCCACGTGCCGGGGCAGCGGCGCAGCCCTGGCCTTGAGCAGAGCCCCCCGCTCTCTGCCAGCAGCCCCGCGGCTGGACGGGCAGAGCCGGGCCGAGCTCCGGAGCACCAGTCCCGGATTCCAGTGGATTAGCAGCCCGGCTCCTCGCGGGGCCAGGGCTATCAGGGAAGCTGCCGCCCGGGGCCTTTCCACACCACGAGGCTTTGCCAGCTGCACCGCAGATGCAGCCGGGAGCRACGGGGCAGATGCGGAGGAGCCCAGCGCGGCACGGCATGGGCACCGCGGCTCTGACCGCCCACCGGCGCAGCAACCGCCCCCTGTCCCCGGTTGGGGTGGTCTCCCACGCGCACCCCCAGCCCCTTCCCTGCTCGCTGCGCAGCCCGGGCAGCCCCTCTGCCCCACACCGGCCCCAGCACTCCCAGCACACACCCGGCAGCCTCGCCGCTGCCCCGGCCGCCGCTCGCCGCCCAGGGTGCCTCAGCCCCGAGCTGCCCAGGTAGGAAGGTGCAGCGAGGACCAAGCTCGCTCTTCGCCCGCTTCCCCGGCCCGGCTCGCAGGGAYGCTGCCGTCCTGCCAGGGCCCGGGCAGAGGCTGCCGCGGAGGCCCCCGGCTGGGGAGGGGGGCCGCCAGCCCCTGCGCCCTCCTCCCCRCCCGTGCTCCGGTGCACGGAGAGCCAGTGTTTACACCAGGCACAGATTCCTGGCAGCTGCTGCAGAGGCCGGTGCATTAATCACTTGGCCGGCAGCGCTGTCRGCACTGGGGAGACGCAGAGGCTCAAACCTAGCTGAGCCCCCCCCAACCCGGGGGCTCTTCAAGGACAGGACCAGGCGTGGGATCCCTGCTGACTCAGAGCATTGGCCRGGCTGTTCCCGCCGGGCTATACCATCCGGGACGGGTCCGGGCAGGGCTGAGGGCTCCAGGGGCCAGGGCCCACACCCTGACCCCGTGAAGGGGTGAGCAGCACCCTGGCCGGGGCCGAGCACCGGCCCCACCRTGTTCGCGGGACGCCCATGGGCCGGGGGGACCTGTGTCCTGTGTCCGTGGCTTTCTGCATCCCCGTGAACCAGCTCTGTCCCGGGGAACGACGCGGCATCGGCACCCCGAGCCCTGCCCAGGTGTGTGCTCATCTGCTCCAGCCCGGCTCTGCCGCTCCCGGGCACGAGAGCCCCCACGGGTGAGCCCCAGGGTTAGGGTTAGGCAGGCACGATGCCCCCGAGCCCACATCCATGGAGCCCCCCTGCCTCCCGCCCAATGTCTGGAGGAGCCCCAGGCCCAGGGCAGCACCAGGAACGACTGGAAATGCCTAAAATGGAGGAGGCGAAGAGGGATGGGTTGGACGCGAGCACAGGACGGGACACCAGCCCATGGGGGAAGACAAAGGCTGCAGCCAGCACCCCACGTCCAAGCAAGGGACGGACTGGGTCGTACCCGACAGCGCCTGCCGTGCTGGGGTGTCTGAAACACCCGGGCTTGCAGAAGGACCTCAGCTGAAGGGTGAGCGGGAGAACTGTCCCACATAGACGGCATCCACAGCATCCGGAGCCTCCAGGTCCTGACTCCCTTCCCAGCCAAACCCCACAGCTTCTTGCCTGCCGCTGGTGCGWGGGCATTGCCCCACGCAGGAGAGGTCCCTGGCCAGCGCCGGGGCACCCTGACCCAYGGCCCCTCGGTGCTCGGCGCTGCCCGCGGGGACCCGTGGCCCTGGGAGGGCCACCGCAGCCAGGGACGCCCACCAGCTTGATGCCACCCAGGGGYGACCGCTGGCTGGATGCCCACGGGCTCGGTGCTCGCCGGCCCCACGTCACCCAGGGGTGCCCGGCGGCTCAGAGCCCCCCGGTGGGGGCCACGCGGGGGTGCCCAGAGGCTCGGTGCCCGCCGGTTTGGCCTCACCCCAGGGAGCCCCGCGGCTCGGAGCCCCAGTCCCTCCCCATCAGCGCGGCCCGGCGTCGCGGGC
>NW_020450795.1:598654-603363 GCF_003343035.1 Apteryx rowi | reverse complement strand
GTTCCCCGGCGGCGGCCGGGGGAGGGGCCGCCTCCCGGACGCCTGGGTCCCTCCCCCCAGGAAGCAGCGGGGAGGCAGTTGAGAGCCGCTTTATTAGCGGGGGGGTGGGGAGCGAGCGGCGCCCTGCCGCGGGCCCCCCTACCCCGGCCCCGGCTCCGACGGGGGCCCCGGGGGGGCCGGCGGCTCCAGCGTGGCAGCGGTCCCGGTGCCCGCAGCCTAGGGCACGGAGGGGGCACCAGCAGGCGGCGGGGGGGCTGGCCTGGGGGAGGAGAGAGGCAGGCGGTGACAGGGCGGCCGGGTACCCCCGCACCCAAAACCCCAGCCCTGGCCCCCTGCAGACCCCCTCACCCCTCCTGGCCCCCTACAGCATCCTGCCCCCCAAAGGCCCCCACCCTGACACCCCACAGACCCACAACCTTGGCACCCTAAGAACCCAGCCCTCCACCCCAGCCCCTCAAGTCCTGGTGCCCCATAGACTCCTCTCCTGGCCCCAGCCCCCCACTCTGGCACCCCGCAGCCCTGCTCCCCTACAGCCCCCCACCCTGGCACCCTGCACCATCCCTTCCTGGCACCCCGGCACTCACCTGGAGGGAATCACTGTGACATGGGTTTGGCTGGGGGGCGTCTCGTCGTGGGGCAGCGAAGGCCCCGGGGGGTCCAAGGGCAGCGGCCGCCGTGGCGGGGGGGGCTTGGCGGGGCCTGGAGACTGCGGGGAAATGGAGGCGTCAAGGCTCCTGCGCGGGGCTTGGGGGCACGTCCGGCTCCTGCGGCCCCAAACCGCCTCCCCTGCCCCAGGGGGAGCGGGGGGGGGCTCCGAGCGGCGCGCAGCCGCCTGCCGTCCCTGCACTGCCTGGCCCCACGCGCCGGGGCCGCCCGGCGCCGTTACCTGAGCGCCGCGCAGCACGGGGTCCGCGGGCAGCGGGCGCGTGGGGGGGGGCGGCCTGTCCGAGGGCACCGCCTGGGCAGAGAGAGCAGGGACAGTGAGACCACCATGCCGTGCCGTGCCGTGCCATGCCATGCTGCACCATGCCATGGGGAACCCGGCGTGCGAAGCCGCTGGGCCGGGGGGGCTCCGGGGCTGCAGGAGGGAGGCTCCCTTCCAGGGGCTCGGGCGGGCGCAGAGCTCCCCCGCGGGAGCGCGCGTGGGGGCCAGCTCAGCCCCGCGGCCGGGCGCAGGGAGCGGTGCCGCCAGCGCTGCCGGCACTGCGGGCAGCATATGCCGCCTGCCCGGCCGGCCTCTCCGGGAGCGGCGGCAGAGCTGAGCCGGGCCCGGCTCCTCCGGCTGTGAGTTCGTGCACAGACAGGCATGCAGCAGTGGCGGGAGCTCAGAGAGGAGGTGCTGCCGGGGACCCCCCACTCCGGGGCCCGGGGCTTTACCTGGGCGCTCTTGGGAAGAGGGTCAGGCGGGAGAGGCTTGGAGGGCGGATCGGGCCTGGCCGAGCCGAGGGCAGCCGGCTGCAGAGAGACGGAGAGGCGGGAGGAGGACAGGCGCGCGCCATGCAGCAGCGAGCGAGACTCGTGCAAGCCGTGCAGCATGCAGAGACCCCCGTGAAGCAGAGACCCCCCCCAGCTGGCAGCTCCGGGGCTCCAGCCCCGGCTCCACGGCTGCTCTGGCAGCCCCGGCTTGGGCAGCGGCTGCAGGACCCCGGTCGGGCTCCGGCCCCAGAGGCACCAGGAGAGGCACAGCCAGCACTGGGCACAACATGCAGGGATGCATGGACATGACACGTGGGGACGCACGGCCCCTCACGTGCCCGGGCAGGCACGGCCGAGCCGCCGCGGTCCAGGGCAGCGCCGGCTGCTCCGGGCCCAGGTGACGGAGAGCCGCTTGCCACACCAGGGAACCTGGCGCGGGAGGGATGCTCGGAGCAGGTCCCTGGGGGCGTCTCCTCAGCAACAACGGCGCCAAATCCCGGTACCCACGGCAACGGCACTGCACGCGGCAACYGGCCCGTAACCACGGCAACGGCATCGCCACCGGCAGCAGCTCCCTCCCCGGTACCCCGGAGGGGGATCGCCCCCGAGGCACGGCACGGCCCCGGCCCACGGCTGCCGGGCTCTCACCTTGCTGCTGCGCATGACCTGGAGCTCGGTGCCCTGACGCCACTGCGGGGGCCGGGGCCGCTCGGGGGGGCCCTGGCTGGACGGTCGGGTCTCCGAGGGCTGCGAGATCCTGCAGGAGGGAGGCAGGATGAGGCCCTGGTCGCTCCTGGCGGTCGGGGGACCCCACACGGCGACCGAGCGACACCGGCACCAGCAGAAGCCCAAGAGAAACGAACCCCTCAGCACCAGGAGATGCGGCGCCCTGCGCCCCAGAGAGCAGGGCTCTCCCCACACCCCAAGGGCACTGCCAAGGGAAGATCGCGGCGCTGGAGGCTTTGCGAAGCAGGACGGCTCAGGGACAGCCCCACGCCCAGGCTCCAGCAGTGACGTTACCCGCTCCAGCCGTCTGGGGCTTCTGGACCCAGGAATCGGACCTGGGTCTCAGCACTGTGGGGAGAACAGAGTCAGCGTCTCAGCCCGGAGCTCGGGGGCCGGAGCGCGCCTGGGGCATTGCTGCGACGGAGCCCTGCCCAGGGATGGAGAGGGACGGGGCAGCGGCGTGGCGGGAGGAACCGCAGCTGCGCGGGGGGGAGGGAGCGTGACGGGGCCCGTTGCCTGCGCGGGGGGGACGCGCACACGTGCGCACAGCTCAGTTGCTGCACGGGGACGCATGCACGCAATCGCATAGCTGGTTACCTGCCACGGGACACACGTGCACAGGCATGCACGCACACACGTGGCCAGCTTACCTGCCACAGGACACAAACGCATGCCCGCACGCCTATGGGCGGCTCTTTCCTGCCACGGGACATACAAGCATGCACACACACATGCACGCTGGCAGGCGCACGCACACGCGCGTGCACAGTTACCTGTACTGGCAGGACGTCCCCTTGCTGAGCTGGCAGAGGCGCTTGTGCAGCCCGGCGCGGCGCACGCAGCACAGCCCCAGCAGCAGGGCCAGCAGCAGCAGGGCGCTGAGCAGCAGGGCCGTGGGCAGCGCGCTCCCCCCTGCAGAGAGCGGCACGTCAGCACCCCGCAGCTGCGCCCCGCGGCCGCCRCCGGCCGCGCACACAAAGCCCCATTCTCCTCGCGGCGCGGCCGGGGACGAGCCGCGGGCTCACCTCGCTCCGGGGCCATGGGGCCGCTGTCCTCGCTGCCCCCCGCGCCGGGGCTCGCGCAGCTGGGGGGAGCCCAGCCCCGCTCGCAGTGGCAGTGCCCGTGGTTGTTGCACACCTGGGCGGGGGACACAGAGCTCAGAGCCCAGCTGCCGCCGGCAGGCGTCCCCCCACCCCCGGACCCCCCAGCTCACCCCGTGCCCGTGGCACTTGCTGTGGCACTGCTGATCCCCCAGCACGGAGACGTCCTGGCACCGGCGCTGGAGACACACCTGCAGCGGGGGGAGGCGAGTCAGGACCCCGCTGCTGGCGGCTCCCGCAGCACCGGCCCCCCCTGCACTCACCTTGCCGGGGCTGCAGACGGTGCCGGGCAGCACCATGACCGGGTCGCTCACGTCCTCGTCCCCGGGCAGCAGGGTCCCCTGGCAGGAGGCCGCTGGGCGGCTGCCCCGGATGCTGCCGCGCTGGCACTGCAGGCGCCCGCAGCCGGCGTCCCTGCGGAGGCGGAGGGGTCAGGGGCCGGTGGGCCGCAGGGGCCCGCGAGGGCGGCCCGGCACTCACCGCTGGSCGCAGGCGACGTAGGAGCCGTTGGGGAGCTGCCCGCAGTGTCCGCGCTCGTCCCCTCTCGCGTTCAGGGCGGCCATGCAGGAGCCGGAGACGGGGCTGGCGCCTGCRCCGGGGAGCAGTGAGCAGGGAGCCCCGGCGCCGCCGCCGGCCCCGGCACACCTGCCCCCGGCATACCTGCCCCCAGCAGCTGCTGGCACTGTCCCTCGAGGGTGGCGCAGGCGCCGCCGTAGCAGTGCGCCCGCCCGCYGGCGCAGGGCTGCCCGTCCTGCAGGTAGGCGTTGGGCGGGCAGCGAGGCGAGAGCCCGTCGCAGAACTCGGGCAGGTCGCACTCGCCCAGCGGCTCCCGGCACGGGTGCCCGGCGCGGCGCAGCTGCGGGGGCAACGTCAGGCGGGCAGCGAGCCGGCCCCCCCCCCACCCCCAGCCTGCGCGGGGGAGCCCCGCCGGGCTGCAGCCCGCGCCGCCCCCCGTCGCCCCCGCGCACCTTGCAGTCCTGGCAGCAGGCGTCCCCCGTGGCGCACTCGGCTCCGGGCAGCAGCTGGCAGCTGCTGCTGTTGCAGCAGGGGTCGGCGCACTCCTGCGGGCAGAGGGCTGCGCTGAGCGGCCGGGCACCCGCAAACCCCACCGCGGGGCCGGGGGACAGCGGCTGGGCCGGGTCCCTCACCCGCAGCCCGGGGCTCTGGAGCAAGGCGCTTGCTTGCACCCGGCGTCCGTCCGGCTCGCGCCCTCCCGTCCCGGCAGGGGAGAGGCGCAGCCGCGGCGCCGACGTACCAGGCTGAGGCCACAGTCGCAGCCCTCACCGGGCTCCAGGAAGCGGTTCCCGCAGCGGGGGCTCCCGGCCAGCTTCCGCGGCTCGGGCGCGTCRAGGAGGCACCAGCCCCGGCCCTGCTGCAGGCTGCGCTCCAGGTCCTGCCGGCTGCAGTTGCTGAAGCTCAAGCCGGGCGTGAGCCTGCGGGGATGGCGGGGGGGCGGTGAGGCCGGGC
>NW_020450795.1:594830-598290 GCF_003343035.1 Apteryx rowi | reverse complement strand
CCATGCTGACCCCCCCGGAGCGCGCCGGCGAGCACATGGAGGCCTGCGCCGACATCCCCACTGCCACGTCCTCGAAGCGGGCGCCCCTGCGGAGAGCGGGAGCGTCAGGCGGGCGCCGGCGCGGGGGCCCATCCCGTCCCGTCCCGTCCCATCCTGCCGCCCRCGCTCACGTCAGCAGCTGCGCGTTGTCGTGGGGCAGCCGGGGCAGCAGCTCCTCGCGACGCCACTGCAGGAACCGCTCCAGCGCCGCCCGCCCGCTGCTGCCCACCTTGAACTTGTCGCCTTGGCTCCAGACCTCCACGGCCAGCAGGGCCACCCGCACCCCCAGCGGCTGGAAGAACTGCGGCGGGCACRGGGGGTCAGGAGGGACCCTGCGCACCGCAGCGGGGGGGACCGGCGGCGCCGGCGCGGCCGAGCCCCCAGGGGACCCGGTGGTGACTCACCGTGTCCACCTGGTTGGCGATCTCCAGGGTCCGGGTGCGGACACGCTGCAGGTCGCGGTAGTTTAGGAACTGCGGAGGGCAGGGAAGGGCGTCACGGCGGGGGCCGAGCCGGGGGGGGGCCCCAGCGCCGGGCAGGCCCCCGGCCGGCACTCACCGCGGCGTGGTCCACCACCATCACCAGCTCCACGAAGCGCTGCTCCGCCACCGCCCGCTTGCCCTGGGGACGAGAGCGGGTCAGGGGGCCACCGAGGGGACCCGGGCGGCACCCGGGCGATACCCACCCTCTGCGGCCGGGGCGGCTCCGTCTCCATCTCTGGGGGGGCCGTGGGGCCCGGCCCGCAGGCCCGCGGCGCCAGCCGGACGTCCCGGGGCCGGTACGCCACGTGCCTGCCCGGGGGGCCGCTGACGTCCGGCTCCAGCCCGTAGCTCCTGTTCTCCGACACACGGAGGTGGCCGCTGGGGAGGGGACAGGAGGGGTGAGCGGCGAGGCGGCGGCGGGGCTGGGGGGCCGCRGGGGTCGGGGCTTACCTGAGCCCGGAGCAGGCGCAGAGGCTGGCCCGGGAGCCGGGGAAGCCCTGCACGCTCCCGCGGTAGCAGCAGTGTTCCTGCGGCAGAGAGGGGGCTCAGGAGCCGGCCCGGGGCCGGGGCAGCCCCCTCCCCGCCCCGGAGCCCCTACCTGCTCGCTGGCCTCCTGCGCCACCCGCGTGCCGTTGGGCAGGTAGTAGAGCAGCGCCCCGGTGCCCAGCACCAGCTCCCTGCAAGAGAGACGCGCGGGCCCCCCGGCTCAGCCCGCTCCGAGCGCCCCGCAGAGCGCCGCCGRCCGGGACGCGGAGCGCGGAGCCCGGAGCCGGCTCGGCTCTGCCCCAGCCCGCCCCGTTCCCCAGCCGCCAGCTCACCAGTTTTGCTCCAGCTCCACCACCAGCCGCGTTCCCTCCAGCTCCAGGGCAACCTGCAGCCAGGCAGGGAAGCCCCCCTGGGGCAGGCAGCGGGTCACGGCAGGGCCCCGCGCACCCCGGCCCCGGGTCCCCACCCCGGCCCCTTCCTCCGCGCCCCTCCCCGGCCGGGACCCACCCRGCACGTGCCCACGCGGGAGGGGGCGGAAGGGATCCCCTCCTTGCGCCGCGCAGGAAGCGTCCCTCCCTCGCCAGCGCATTGTGCCGGGGAAGGGGGGTGTTGCACAGAGTCGGCGGCCCCCCCGCCGTCCCCCCCGCGCTTCCTGCCCGGTGCAGCGCGGCCGGAAACCCTGGAGAGACTCGCAATGGCCGCGGGGTGGGCCGGGCCCTTCCGTCCCGGCCAGAGGGGTGCCGGGTGCCAGCTCGCCCCAGCAGGGTGGGGGACCCGGCCGGGGCGCCGAGGGGAAGGGGGATCTGCCGGGGGCACCCGCGCTCCGGCCGCCCCCTCCCCATTCCCACCTGGGCTGGGCAGGAGGCAGCTGGAGGCTCCAGGTGTTCGGTCCCTGCTGGCAATTGGGGCTGGGGGACCCGGATGCCGGTTTCCGGCACCAGGAAGGGCGCTGAGGGTGGTGGCTGTCCCGGCAAGCCCCCATGCGGCAGGGACATGCCGGGGCCACAGCACAGCGCGCGGGCCGGGGGCTCACCTGCACAGCCTCCGCCAGGCTGAGCGTCCGGTCGCCCTGCAGGACCTGCGGCGTCACGTGCCACGAGTGTCCCCACTCCGCATGGCGCTGCCACACGCTGTCACCTGCGYGGGGCAGGAACAGCTCGGTCACCGCCGCTGCCCCCCTGCACCTGCAGCTGCATCCAGGAACAAGCGAGGCCCCAGGAGCCGGGCGTCCCTTCCTCACTGTCCAGCCCCCCCGGCACGGTGCCCTGGGGGCAGGGCAGGAGGAGATCCCGAGTTTGGGAAGGGAGCTCGAGTTTGGGAAGGGAGCTCGGCCCAGCGGTTGGGAAGCAGGAACCAGGATTCCTGCGCTCGCTCCTGGCACTTCCAGGGCTGCCGCTGGGCAAAGTCCAGAGCATCACTAGGCACGAGGAATTAGGGCGCTGGCTTCCATCAAAGTCTCGGAGAAGCCCTGGACGTGGCACCTGCTGCTAACACGCAGGCACAAGGCAGCTGCAGCTCCCGTGCCGAAGCGAGCCCCAGGCCAGTGGGATGGGTTTCCTGGGCGCAGGCTCGGCTCTCTCCCCAGCTCGGGATGCACCCCGCAGCCCCATCCCACAAGGCTGCCAGGCCTGGCAGCACCTCCTGGTCCAGGGCCGCATCCCTTCGCACTCGCTGGGGACCCCCAAGGTGGCCGGCACGGCAGGGGTCCCCGGCCAGGCCCTGACGCACCCGCGTCTGGAGCCGTGTGGTCTAGTACAACCAGCTCGGGGAGCAGGGCAGGGCCAGGAGACCCAGCCCGGCTGACTCAGCCTCCCGCACCCCCTGCGGCCCATCCTTCCTCCCGGCTCTCCGGGACGCCTCCCCGCCCTCCGCGAGGGCTCCCGGCACAGCCGAGGGCTGGGAGGATGCTGGAGCAGCCGGGGCTGTGGCCGGGCACCGGCAGACGCCCCTGCCCACGGCCCTGACGCTGGGCGTCCCCAGGGAGAGCAGAGACCTGGGGCAGAGCCTCCCTCCCCGGGGCAGCCCTGACGGCTCCACAGCTGCACCAAAACCCCGTCCCCAGCCCTGCCGACGACACGGAGAAACCCCCAGGCAGCGACTGCCAAATCGCCCCGTGCCGGTCCTGACGCTGAACGCCCCGCGAAGCCCCTCTCAGCCCTGCGCAGCCCCCTCGCACCCAGGGGCCGGTGGTCACCAACCGCCCCCGAGCGATGCCACGGCCTCCGGCTGCCGCTGCTCAGGGACACGCGGCCCCGTCTCGAAGGACAGGCCCTGCCCGGTCCCCCTGCTCTCCCCGCAGAGCGAGGGGCTGCGGCCAGGCGGGCCGGGCTCCGCACGCTGCCTCCTCCCCGCACGCTCCCCTCGGGGCAGGGACCTGCCGCTCCCGGCGGCCCGGCGCGGCGCGGCCGGCAGAGGCCCCTCGGCACCAGGTGCCTCCCCGCGGCGGGGACACC
>NW_020450795.1:585237-594315 GCF_003343035.1 Apteryx rowi | reverse complement strand
CGGCTCCGCGGAGCGGCAGCGCCGTGCGCCGAGAGCCCGGCGCGCCCGGGACCCCCGAATTACCGCCCGCTGCACCCGCACCCTGCCTTCGCCTCCCGGCGCGCCCGGGACCCCTGCTTTTGCCACCCGGTGCACATCAGAGACGCCTGCTTTCGCCATCCGGCGCACCCCAGATCCCCGCTTTTGCTGCCCAGTGCACCGGGGACCCCCGCCTTCGCCTCCTGGTGCACCCAAGACCCCCGATTTTTGCCACGCAGTGTGCCCAAGACCCCCGCCTTTGCCACACGATGCATCTGAGACCCCCGCCTTTGCTACCTAGTGCACCAGACTCCCCTGCTTTCACCCCCTGGTGTGTGCCAGACCCCCCTGCCTTTGCTGCCCCATGCACCCCGCAGACCCTCGCCTTCCTGCCTCGTGCACCCAAAGCAGCAGCCTTTATTGCACAATGCGCAGTGCTCAGGCCGCGTACGCCATGCACTCCTCGCTGCTCTCCTCAGAGAGGCCGCGGTCCCCGGGGGTGCAGACCAGGCACGCGCGTCCCACGTCCCTCCAGCACGGCCCGCAGTACATGGAGCCGCAGGTGGGCACCGGGCAGAGCCGGCTCCGCAGCGTCTCGGGCTCCCCGCACACAACACAGCGCCGGCGCAGGAACCGGCGCAGGCACGGCCACCGCTGGCAGCACCACTCCAGCAGGGACATCCCCTGCAGTGGGGACAGGGCCAGGGGCACTGGGGCTGCCCCATGGGGAGGACAGGCAGCCCCACGGGGGACAGACCCCCCCTGGTCGGGCTGGACCCCTCTCCCCAGATCGGGGCACAGCGGCCAGGGCCCTGCGCAGGCACCTCCTGTCCCTGCTCACCAGGGCCCGGCGCTGGCCTCCCCGCCGGACCACGCGCCGCCGCTGCAGGTCAACGAAGCACTGCCGCTGGCGCAGCAGCTTGTTGTAGAGGAAGAGCACGCGCTGCTTCTCCCGCTGCGCCGGGTGCCGGGTGTCAGGGGCTGCAGCAGCCCAGCCCGGGCACCAGCCACGGGGCACCCCGGGGGCGATGGGGCAGCTCGGGGGCAGCGGGGCAGCTCACCTTGGGGAAGTAGAAGGCGGCGATGACGCGGCGCAGGCGGTACGTGTAGACCTGGGCCAGGCACAGCAGCGCCAGCCCGCCCAGGGGCAGGCAGCTGGCCAGGTAGTCGTCGGTCGTCATGCCCCGGGGCTGTGGCAGGCAGGCTGGGGACGCAGGCAGAGGCACTCAGCGCCCCTGGCCCATGGGGCACAGCCGTCTGCAGCGGGGCAGGAGAACCCCCCCCCCCGCATTTTTTTTTGGCAGGGGCAGCCAGGCACCCCGTGCCGGGGAACGAGCCCTGCCGACAGCTCGAAGGGGCTCACCGGAGTTGGACGACTCCAGTTCGATGTAGGAGGACGTGTTCAAGGCCCCGATGGTGCTTCGCAGGAGCCGAGCCATCAGCGACGTGCCCATAACCTGCACCTCCAGGTGGTGGCTGCCTGCGAGAAGAGGGCATGTGGGGCGGCCCCGCGGCGGGTGAGACGCCACGGGGCTGGGCGCTGCCCCCAGGCGCTGCCGCRGGGCCGGGTGCTCACTGCGGAACGAGTACTGCACGAAGGAGTGCTGCCGGATGATGCTGAGCATGGTGAAGAGCACGCGGTCCAGCCCCCAGGTGAGCAGCAGGAAGAGCAGGGGCGGGATGCACTCCAGCAGCTCCACCACCTGCGGGGACAGGGCTCCGTGGCGGCATCCCCCGCAGCCCCCGACCCCGTGCCCGGCCCCGCGGGGAGCCCGGCAGCGCCCGCCTTCGCCCTCACCATGTTCTGCAGCTCAGGCGGCTGCATGGCCACGCGGCTGGGGAAGATCACGGCGGAGACCTCTGCCCGGCGCAGCGGCAGCAGCGTCCGCTTGTTCTGGGCAGGGGGAGCAGGGCGGCTCAGCGCAGCCCCCCGGGGACCCACACACCCCAGCCGCCCTCTGCCCCCTCTTCCTCCTCACCTGCTTCCTGCGGCGGGCGTCAATTTGGCGGAAGTAGGTGGTGATGTAGATGTTGTCAAAGGAGATGTCCTGGTTGTAGCGCTTAGTGTAGGAGAAGGCCCTTGGAAGAGAGGGTGTCCGGGGTGGCAAGGGGTGGGGTGCATCCCCCCGGACCCCCATGCTGCTGCCTGGCTCCGCGCCCTGCAGCCGGCACAGCTCCCACCCAGCCCCCCGGCCCCACGGGCCCGGCCCGCGCTCACGAGATGAAGACGAGGAGGAAGGTGCAGGAGAGCAGCAGGCGGAAGAAGGAGACGGCCCTGCCCAGCCGGGCGCTGTGCTGCCGCACGTGCGAGGCCACCTCCTCCACGAGCCGCTCCCGCGAGACGTTGGCGCCGAGCAGCATGTCGCGGTGCTCCTCCTGGGGCAGCGAGGCCGTGGGCGCCGGGCAGCGCCCATCCCTGCCCTAGGCGTGCGGCCCTGGGGGACAGGACGGGATGGAATGGGATGGGACGGGATGGGCACCCACCTGGAAGACCAGCTGGGCACTGAAGTCCTGGCTGAGGTTGTTGATGGATCCGTTCACCATGTCGTACATCTTCCCAAAGTTGCCCTCCACAGGGATCTTTTCCTGGCACCAGGAGTGCATGACTGTGGGGCCGGGAAGGGGAGCATGCTGGAGGGAGCCAGGACCTCCCGGGCATCGTCCCATCTCAGGGTGGCCACTGTCCTGGGGCTGTGGGAGCTCTGGGGACCTCCGCCTTGGGCTGCTCCGAGCCAGAGCTGCAGCGCCATGGGGGCACAGGGCTCGGGCTCCTGAGCCCCACGGCCTCCCTGGGGCCCCGCACGTGACCCACCCTTGACAACGTGGCAGAGGAACTTGAACTTCATGGGCAGGCAGAGGAGGTGGCTGATGAGGGGCACAACGATGTGCTCCATGCAGGCCTGGTGCTTCGTGCTGAACCAGTCCTGGCAACGCTGCATGGCCAAGTCGATCACATCTGGGAGGTCGAGGGCCCTCAGGTCGGAGCGTGCAGCTCCCCGAGCAGCTGCCCCATCCTGCGGCTTGCTCGCGCTGGGCATGAGGGCTTGCACAGGGCTGCGGCAATGCCCCGAGCGTGCACCATCCCTCCCGTGCATTGCCCRTTGCAGGCACCATCCCTCCTGTGCACCGCTGCTGCTGCAGCCCAGCCGTTCCCCACTCACATTTGCAGCGCAGTTTGGTCTTCATCTCGTACAGCTTCTGGGTGCTGAGGGCTGGCGGGGGGGCCGTGCGCCGGCCCTGGCGCAGGTCGTAGCCTGCCTCGCTGGCCACCTCCTCGTTGAGCGCCACGAAGGCGCGCGAGATGTTCTGCATCTCAGCGTTGAGCGTCCGCCCGCTCCGCTGGGGCGGGAGCAGCCGGCTCAGCGCAGCCCCCCCAGGGCCGCCCCGCAGCCAGCCCGCCCCGGCCCCGCGGCCTCACCACCATGTCCTCCATCACGGCGCGCAGCGGAGCCATCGACACCTGCCAGAGCTGGCGGCTGTGGTTGACCTGCAGCTCCGTGACGCAGCCCACCGAGCGGATCACCTCCTCCAGGTTGTGCCGCACGTTGGCCACGGGCCCTGGCACGTGCAACGCCAGCTCAGGCCTCGTCCTGCCGGCTGGGACGCTGCAGGGATGGGTGTGGGGGGGGGGGCCCTACCGTCGTAGATGGCAGCAAGAGCGTAGGAGAGCACGAAGACCCGGCCCTCCTTGCCCACGAACTTGGGGGCCACGAGCAGGCTGGCGCAGCGGAAGYGCGGCGACGTGGCCCAGCCCAGGGCGCTGGCTCCTGCGGGGAGCAGGGAGCTGCCGGCCATCCCCACGGCGCCGCTGCGGGGACCCGCCGGCACTCGGGGTCCCTGCCGCCCCAGTGCCTCCCCGAGCCCCAGGCTCACCCGCCAGCCCGCACGTCAGCTGCACCTTGCACGTCTCTGTGACGTTCATGGGCACGATGAGGAGCTGGCAGAGCCCTGAAACACCCGCGCTTGCCCTGAGCCCCCAGTGCCACCGGCTGCCTGGTCCCCACCGCGGCCAGTGCTGGGAAGTGCTCACCGAGGCCGAGGAGGCTCCCGACGCCGGCGCCCAAGAGGAGCTTGCTGCAGCGGTGCTGGTCCGGCGGGCTCCAGAGGAAGCGGCTGCACGGGGCCGGCAGCAGCCGCAGCGCCAGGTGCTGCAGGGCTGGTGGGGAGAGGCCGGTCCGTGGTGGTCGCGGCGCCCACAGAGCCGCCCCGCCGGGGCCCCGGCCAGGAGCCAGGCACGAGGGGGACTCACTCGTGTTGGGGGGCTTCTGCCTCTTGGGTGCCTCTGTGCCAGCCGGGTGCTCCTGCTCGGCGCCCGCCTGTGGCTCCATGGCTCCGGTGCCTGTGGCAGTGCCACCGGTGTGGAATCAGCTCATTGTGACCCAGCCGCGGCGGTTCCGCTCGGAGCATCCTGGGAGCGGTGCCTGTGCCCCGGGCTCCCTGTGGCGTGCGGGGTCCCATCCCTCCCGGCCGGGCTCAGAGACCTGTTCCCTCCGCCGTGGCCGGCATGGGGCCAGTGTTGGGGCTGGGCAAAGCCCTCCGAAGCTGGGGGAAGAGCCTGTCACCGCGGGGCTGGGGCTGGCGGCCCYGGCGGGATGCCTGGCTGGAGGAGGAGAGCCAAGCTGGGGACGTGGCCCGCAGCACTGCCGGGTTCGTGCTGGGCATGGCCCTGGCCAGCCTGTACGGGGCCCTGGTGCTGCTGGCGCAGAGCCACAACGTCTGGTACTGCCTGGTGACCACGGTCAGCCTGGGCGCCGCGCTGGGGCTGGGCATGGCCTTCTCCGTCAAGGTGCGCGTCACGGTGCTGCTCACGCTGCCGCACGTCTTCACCAGTAAGCACCGTTGCTCCCGTGCCCGGCTGCCCGGCGGGGGACGGCTCCCCGCCGCCCCCCTCGCTGCCGGCGCAGCCCCGKGCCACCCCTCGCCCCCGCCGTCCCCGCAGAGGAGGGCAAGATGCTGCTGCTGCTGCTGGCGCTGGGCATGGCCACGCAGGGGCCCTGCACCAACATCCTGCACAACTTCTCCCGGGCCGCCGAGTCCATGTCGTGCGGGGCCGAGCTCGCCCTCAACCAGACGGCCGAGCGGCTGCAGCGCGCCCGCGAGCCGCTGCTGAGTGAGACGGGGGCGAGGGGGGAGCGGGGCGGGCGGCGGCGAGTGGGTCCCTGGCCGGGGGGCTGCAGGCGCCGGGTGCGGGAGGAGCTGTGGCGATGCTCTGAGCCAGCCCCAGGCTGCCCTTGCCCCCCGCGGCGCAGCGACGGGACCCCCCCCACACACAGATGTGCTGGCCAAAATCAAGGACATCGCGCGGAAAGCCAAGGTGGTGGGCGACCGCGTCCGCAAGTTCTTCCGCTCCATCATGGACTCTGTGAGCCACGTGGGTGAGTGGGGGCCRCCAAGCCCGTCCCCTGCCATCCCCAGTGCCAGCGCCCCCGCCCTGCTTTCGGTCGGTCCTTGTCCCCAGCGCCCTGTCCTGGCCCCCAAACCCTGCCCATGCCCTGCCCGCAGCCCGAGCCCTGCGAAACGTGTGGATCTGGCTGGTGAGCGTGGGCAAGCTGTGCAACCGGGAGCTGGGCACGCCGTACCGCCGCTGCCTGGGCATCTTCAGCGAGGCCAAGGACAAGTGCGAGCGCGCCATCCCCTTCCTCTACTTCCTCTGCTACGTCATCGTCGCCTTCAAGCCGCTCTGCGGCCTGGCCAACAGTGCGTGCACCCACCGGCCCCGGGATCCCCATGGCTGCGACGGCCCGAGGCTGGAGCCGGCCTCTCCCTCCCGGCGTGGGGCAGCCCCCTGCCCCACGGCATGCAGCCCCACGCCGACGGAGACCCCTCTCCACAGTTATCCTCCTCTTCTGCGTCATCCCCCAGTACATCCAGTCCTTCCTCAAGAGGCAGATTGCTGTCCGTGAGTGTCCCGGTGCCCATGGGGGTTTGGGGGCCGCCCCGGCTCTCCCGCCCCTGCCCCGGCGCCGCTCTGCCCACCCCGTCTCCCCGCAGCCCTCAGGAACGCGCTGGACCGCGTCCGCCGCGAGTTCGAGTTCAACATCTCGGCCGTGCACCACTTCGACGTGAGCCTCAACTCCAGCAAGACCCTGGGCGAGGTGGCCCTGGACATCATGGAGGGCGTGCGCGCGTGCCTGGAGCCCGCCCGCGAGGTCCTGGGCCTCTTCGCGCACTTCTCCTCCTGCGCCATCCTCTACATGTACCTCCAGTGAGTGGGCGGCACCGCCGGGGCCGCGGGGACGGCAGCCCAGGCGTCCCGGTGCCCAGCTCCCGCCGTCCCCCGCCAGGGCGCTGCGCTACCGCCACCGGTACCTGCAGGACGACACCTTCGACAACATCTACATCACGCGGCGCTTCGTGGAGCTGGACGTGCGCCGGGCGGAGCAGGGCAAGCCCACGGTGCTGCCGCTGCGAGCCCGCGAGAGCAGCCGCTACATCCGCCCTGGTGAGCGCCGGTGGTGCGGGGGCGGTGGGGTGCCGCCACGGCCCAGCCTCACCGCCCGCCCGCCTGCCCGCCCAGACGGGCTGTGGTTCTCGCAGCAGGAGCGTCGCCGCTACGGGCTGGAGCTGGTGGCCGTGCTGCGGCACGTGGTGCTGGGGCTGAGCCTCATCCTGGCCGACTACAGCGTCTTCTGGCTGCTCGACCTGGTCCAGCACCAGCTCCGGGGGGAGGTTGTCGCCCGCGGTGAGCCGGGACCCGGCAGTGCCGCCGGGGGTTCCCGGGCCCCCACCGCCCTGTTTCCCACTCTGCCCCCGGCGCTGACCTGCCGGCCCCGCAGCCCCGGCGGTGCTGGGCATCAGCGTGAACGGCACGGGCTACACCAGCGAGATCTTCCGGGACCTGGTGTCGGCGTTCGAGGCGCTGCAGCAGGGCAACATCTCGGTGCTGTCCCAGCGGTGCCGCCTGCAGCCCGTGGAGCCCGACTACCGGACCTACCTGACCATGGGTGACCGAGGTGGCGGGAGGGCACCGGGGCCACCCCGGGCACGCGCGGCAGGGCGGCCCGCACGGGGCTGCCTGACCCGCCGCCTCCCCGCAGGCATCCTCTACGGCACCTGCCTCTTCATCGCCGTCTTCGGCAGCTATGTGGGCCGCCTGCGCCGGGCGGTGTGCGCCGCCTACTACCCGTGCCGCGAGCAGGTGAGAGCCCCCGGCGCCGCGGCCCGCGGCAGCCGCTGGTGCTGACGTCCTGCCCCGGCTCTGCCCAGGAGCGGACGTGCTTCCTCTACAACAGCATCCTGGTGCGGCGCACCGGCCTGGCGTGCGCCTTGCACCGGGCCGCGCGGCAGCGCATGGCCGACGGCGGCCACACCAACCCGCTCCTCMTCCTCGCCTCCAAGTAAGCCCGCCGGGTGTGCGGGGCGGAGAGCGGCCGGCGCGGAGCCGCCCTGGCCCCTCGGGCACCCGCCGCGGCACTGCCCCGCAGCCCGGCCCCTCACCGCCCGCAGGCTGCCCATGTGCGCCCGGCTGGCCCGGCTCCTGGGCGTGCGCCAGAGGTGCTGCCTGGCCTGCGGCACGGCCGGGGAGCAGGAGTGCGTGGCGTGCATCACGCCCGGCTGCAGAGGTAGGTGCCGGCGGGCAGGCGGGCGGCGGGGGGGGCTGCACCGCGCCGCTCACGGCCCCGCGCCGCCAGGGCTCTACTGCGGCGAGTGCTACCGGGAGCTGAGCAAYGCCTGCTCCATCTGCATGGCCCCCCTGAGCCAGCGGGACACCGGCGACGAGGAGCTGTGAGCAGGCAGGGAGCCCCGGGGGGGCGCGGGCACGGTGCTGAGCAGGGTGCCGGGGTGGGGGTCCGCAGCAGGCACCCCCGGCCCTGCCGCAGGCGCCTGCCCTGTGCCCGCAGAGACTCCAGCGACGAGGAGGCGGCGGGGCTGTGGCTGGGCGCGCTGCGGACGCTGCGGCGGCAGCCGCAGGCCCCGCGCCGGGAGCAGGGGCGGCTGCTGCGGCAGCGGCTGCAGCAGCTGCTGCGGGGCGGTGGCGGGGGCCGGCGGCTGCCCCCGGCGCTGGCGGCCCGGCTGCGGGCTGGGCTGCGTGAGGAGGCRAGCGGGGAGAGCGATGGGGGCAGCGGGGAGGCTGCCGGCGAGGACAGCTCGGGCTCCAGGTGAGGCTGCGGCGGTGGCGGTGGTGGCAGCGGCGTGCTGGGGGCCGTGACGCCGCTCTGCCCTGCCAGCCTGGACTTCGGCTACCAGGAGCAGCRCGAGGGCAGCGAGAGCGAGCTGGAGGAGGTGAAGGTGGTGCGGCTGCCCGGCGAGGAGGCCAGCGCCTGGTGACGGCCGGGACCGGGACCAGGACCGGGCCGCGGGGGGCGGCTCTGCTGCCGGCATGCGCCCACGGCCAGAGCTGCCACGCTGGGAGCTGGGAGAGGGCGGCGAATAAAGCACCTGTGCCAGCATCCTGCCGGCCTTGCCGCGTCCCCAGCCTTGGGCACCCCCATCCCCCCGCCTCGGTGTGTCCCCGTCCCCACCGTGCCCCAGCCCTGCAGCCCCACAGCCCCGGCCCCGCGGACAGAGCGGGCGCAGGGGGTCCCTGCTTCTCCGTTTATTGTCAAGCAGCCTTCGTTTAAAAAAACAAACAAACAAACAAACAAAACAAAACGAAATGAAACAAAACCAAAAAAAAACCAACCGAAAAAAAACCAACACGCAACCTGGAAGCGCGGGGGGCGCGGCCGCCCGCGGATTATTCGTTTGGTTTCTTACAACAGAGAGGTTCAAGTAGCCGAGATTTCAAGTTCACCGTAAGGCACTTTAAAGCCATGACAGGAGCCAACCCCCTCGTCCCCATCACCCTCCCGTCACCCCATGGCAAGGGACAGACACGCAGAGGCCAGGCAGCGCTGGCGGGCAGCAGCGGAGGGGCCGGGGMCGGGATGGGACRGGACGGGACGGGGGGAATATATTACATCATCTTTTTAAATATAGATAAACTCTTACTTTAGGCAAATAGTGCCGGTCCCCTGCCCTCCCGGCCGGGCCGGGGGGCATGTGCAAAGGGCAGAGGGGGCGACCCGCTGGGGCCCGGGCACCCCGGGGAAGGTCTGCGGGGGGGAAGCCCGCGGGGCC
>NW_020450795.1:577871-582881 GCF_003343035.1 Apteryx rowi | reverse complement strand
GCAGGAACTTGCGGGTCTTCTTGCTGCGGCGGGCGACGGGGCGGGAGGGCGGCACAGCGGCGGCGGCGGCATCGCCCTCGGGCAGGGCGGCGAAGGCCTCCAGGTAGCGGCGAGCTCGCTCGCGGTCGCCAGCGTCGGGGCCGGGCGCCTCCAGCCCGCTGCCCTGCAGGATCTCCACGCAGGCGGCGATGACGCAGGGGATCTCCAGCAGCCGGGCGGCCTGCAGCACCTCGCCCATGTTGGCGCTGCTGATGGTGAGCGTGGCCGTGTAGGCRAACTCCAGCAGCGCGCCCAGCGCCTCGGGCCCCACGAAGTCCAGCTCACAGACCTCCTGCCCGGGCCCCGGCCCCGCAAACAGCTTCTTGAAGTAGCGGCTGCAGGCGGCCAGCACGGCGCGGTGCGTGCGGTACTCCAGCCCCTGCGTCTTGATGGTGACGTCGCAGAGCAGCCCCAGCTGCCGCTGCTCGTTGAGGCTGCTCAGCAGCTCGCTGCTGTGCTCGGGGAAGGGGATGCCGATGAGGTCGTCCTCGGGGCTCGCCATGGTCCTCGCCTGCGGGAACCGTGAGCGCCGGTCAGCGCCCCGCGCCACGGCCACGGGGAGCCGGCGTGTGGAGGAAACCGTGGCTAAAGCATCAACGCCGCTGCGAAGCCAGGGGCGCGAGGAAACCCCCTCCCGGCGAGCAGCGCCGCCACCGGTCACCCAGGGCGGCCGGGCGCAGCATCCCTCCCCGGGTTCCCGCGGGATGCTCCCGCGGCCCCTGCAGCCGCCGCTCCCCTTGCAGAGGTGCCGGTGCCCCCTGCGCAGAGATTTGCTGCGGGTGGGCCCCCGCGGCGGGCGCCGGCGCTTCCTCCCCCGCCGGCACCCAGCCGCGCTGCACGCGGCGGCCCCCCCAGCGCGACCACAGCAAAGGGGGAAATCTCAGCGCGGCGCGTTTGAAGCACGCCGAGGCGCAGCGCTTCCGCCGCCCCCCGCCGCCCCCCACGGCCGGAGCCGGCGGGCCCTGCCGGCAGCTCCCGGCGCCGCGTCCCGGGAGCGCGGGCCGCGCCGGCGGCGGGCGCGGGTGGGCGGCGAGTGCCGGGAAGAGGGCGCCGAGGGCCGGGGGCCGCCCCGCGGAGCCCAGCCGGGCTGGGAACGCGGGCCGCGCTTCCTGCCACGGCAGATTAGGATCAGCGCGAGCGCCGGTTCCTGCCCCCGCTCCCAGTGGGGGCCCGGCCCCCTCCCTCCCCCTTTGCCCCAGCCCGGGGCCGCTCCGCGCCCAGCCAAGCCCTGCCTGCGCGAGCAGGGCCTTTCCCACGCTGCGGCTGGCAGCGCTTTGCGTCAACGGAGCCATAAACCCGGCACCGAGGCCTCCCCGGGCCGGAGGCACCGCCGGGGCAGGCTGTGCCCAGCTCGGCCCCCCCGCGCCCCGGGGGCCCCCGGCCGCCGACGGCTCCGGCGCGGGCAGGCCCGGGCAGTCTGAGGGAGACGGCGGCCCATGGGAAAGGGGAGCCCCATCCCCTCCCGAGCCCCAGGCGCCAAGCGCTTGGCCACGCTGCCCCGGCTGCTCGGCGGCGGGGGGCGTCCGCTCGGCGGCTGCAGCCCTGCAGCACGCACGGTTGCAAGAGCAGCACCGCTGCACCAAGGGCTTGGTGCTGCACCGAGCTGTGCCGGGCTGAGCCGCGCTCGGTGCTGCACTGAGCCACGCTGAGCTGCAGGGACAGCACCGGACAGCACCCGGCCAGGCCAGGCCAGGCCAAGCCACGCCACGCAGGGTCAATCCGCGCCGAGCCGTGCCCTGCCGAGCCGGACCATGCCAAGCGGCGCTGCGCTGGCGGCGGGTGACGTGCCCCCTCTTGCCCGCGGAGGGGCGGCGCGGCCGGCGGCCCCCGGCGCAGGGGCCCATCCCCGCGCCGGCCGCTCCCTGCGCTTGGGCGCCCGCCAGCTGGGGCTGCCTCGGCAGGCGGCTGGGAACGGCCCCGGAGCAACCGGCTGCGGAGCCGCCCCAGCCGCTGCCGAGCAGGCCCGACCGGCAGAGCAGGCGGCAGCCGCCCCTGAAACTGGGAGCCGGGCAGCGCCGACCGCCCGGGACGCTGGCGCCACCGAGGGCCCGCTGCCCGCCCGCCCCCCCAGCGCCTCGCGCGGCTCCCCGGACGCCGGGGTCCCTGCCGCCTGCCAGGGCAAGGCCAGGCGCGGGGTGGGGGCGAGCGGATTAGGGCTGATTAAGCCATCAGGCCCCGGGAGCCAACAGGCAGTGACAGCCCCCCATGAGATTAGGCAGGATTAGCACTGGGGGGGGGGGAGGACTACGGGAGGCAAGTGCCCTGCGCRGGGGCTCGGGGGGCACTGCAGGGAGCAGGCGGGCTTGCTGCACCCGCCGCGCGCTGCCCTGCAGCCGCTGCAGCCAGACCCGAGTCACAGACAGTCCAGGGCCACSGTGGCACCGTGCACCCTGCCCCAAGCAGCGATGCTGCTGCAACGGGGAGCGAAGCAGGGCCCGGGCAGGGAGCGCTGGCGGAGCCGGGGGGCAGGGGGCTGCAGGCGAGGGGTGAGCCGGGGCAGCCCCATTGCATGCTGCAGGGCGCAGCCCTCCCCGGCGAAACCCCGGCAGCAGCAGGCCCTGCGGGACAGATGCCCCAGCACCACGGGACATCSGGGCACGGGGCGCTCCGGCAGCTCTTCCTGTGTGCAGCAGCGGGGCTGGCACCGGGCGACACTGGCACCCAGCTCGGGGTGCCCGGTGCTGCGCTGCACCCAGAGCTGGGGATGCTCGAGGAGGCGCCGGTCTCGTCCCTGCCGGATCCGCTGCCCGCTCCCCTTCTCCCGGCCCCTGGGAGCAATGGCCTCGCACGGCATCAAGCRCTGGGCAAAGGGGCTCTCGGCCAGCGGCGAGGGCCGCGGGACCCCCCGGAGCGGCGGGGCCGGATGTCTGCGGAGGGAGCGACCCGCGCCGGGGCAGGGCGGGGGCGAGGAGGTGGCAGGAGGGGGATTTTCCATCGCACCCAACCGCCCGTTGCCGCCGCTTCCCCGACACCCCCACCCCCCCGCGCATCCTCCCCACTGGAGCGAAGTCACATGCTGAGCGGGTGCTGCCATTGAGACGATCGCTGCGGCGATAAGGAAACGGGGGGGGGGGCAGGTGTGAAGGTGCCGGTGCCTCCCCCAGCCCCGCGGCACGGCCAGCAGCCCCGGCCTTCGCCCAGGCCCGGCTGGGGCAGGGCCGCGCCAGGACCCCCGTGGCCGGAGCTGCGTCGCAGGGCGGGGGGGGCCCGTGGCATCACAGCGGCCCCACCGCACTTTCTCGGTTACGTCAATGCCTGCAGCCGGGCCCGCTTCGCCCTCCGCAGCCGGGGAAAGGGGAGGCGATGCCCAGCGCCGTGCCGCTTCCGGGGGCCGGGGAGCCACGGGGCACTGGGGCCAGGCAGCCCCCCCGGCCGGGCCCTGCGGCGCCCGCGGGAACAATGCGAGGCGCCGGGGCGCACCGACACGCCGGGAGCCGCTGCCGCTGCGGCCGAGCCACTGACGTAACCGTGCGACCTGCCCCGATCCACCTGCCCGCTCCGGGGCGCCGCGCCAGCCCCGGGACCCCCGGCGGGTTAGGGGGGCCCCCGCGGCGGCTGTCCCCGTGCCGGGGTCCCCGGGGAGCCCCGGCTCCCGCGAGCGAGAGGCACCGACGCTATCGAGGGACTTCACAGCCGCGCCGGGGAGAATGAGTCACCCAGGAAGGTGAGAGCAGCAGCGAGCAGCGAGCAGCGGCCCCCTCGCCCGCCCGTCCGCCCGCTCCCCGGCATCCCGGAGCGGCCGCCTCCCGCGGGCAGGGGCCGGGGCTCGGCCCCTCCGCTCCCCCCGGCCGGGAGGGCAAGGGGTGCCGGGCGGCCGGGCGGGCAGGGGGGCTCGCCGCCCCGAAGCAGACATGTGCCTGGGGGTGCAGGGGTCCCGCTGCGCAGGGTCCCGCGGGGCAAGGGGGGAGCGGCCCCCCGGACGTGAGGGGGGGGGGAGCGGCCCTGCTCTTTGTCAAGGGAAGACAACAGCGAGCAGACGAGAGAGGAAATGGTTTGAAGAGAAAAAAAAGAGGATAAACAGAACCCACCCGCCCGGCGGCGACGGGGTGCCAGCCCCACGGCGGCCGCCTGGCACCCGTGGGGCAGGGGCCGGCACCCACGGGGCAGGGGCTCGGCGGTCCCATCCAGCTCCTCGGGGCCGAGGTGACACCTGGGGGCCTCCCGCTACCCAGCGCCCTGCCACCAYGGCCACCGCCGGTGCCAGCCGGTCCCCAGGGCCAGGCCTCCACGGGAGCCCTGCCGGGGCTCGAGGCTGGTGGCTGGCGGGACTGCGGGGGTCCCCAGCACTGCACCCACCACCCGCAGCGGGGAGCAGCCCCCGACTCGCCCAGCTGCATCCCCGGCCCCTGGGTCCCCTCCYGCTGCCGACACCGCTGCCTGCACCGAGCGGAGGCGCAACCGGGGCCCTGGCATCGCCCGGCGGGCGCAGCCCTGGGGTCCGGGTACTGCTCGGCTGGGCAAGGCCCCGCCACCGACCCGTCCCGCCGGCGGCGAGGGCGATGCCCCGCGGCAGCATCCCGCCAGCCAGCGCAGCACCACGGCCGCGCGCTCCCCGCTCACCTGGCGCGTGTCCCCGCGTGGCTCGGCGCTGGGTCCGCGGCCCGCGCGCGGCAGCGAGGGGAAGGCAGGGCGCTGTGTGAACTTGGCCCCGCTCCCCGCTGCACTTCGGCGCGGATCCCACCTCAAAAGGAGTTGACGCCCACACCCCGGGTCACGCACCTCCCAGCCCCGCTTCCCAGAACACACACAGCATTAACCCTTGCGCAGCCGGCGCTGCGCCGCGGGGCGCCAACCCGGAACCGGTGCCGGGGGGGGACGGGACGGCCCCGGCCCCCTCCCGCACGAGGAAATTCCCAGCGCCGGGGCTTGACGCGCGGCCCGGCCGTCGGCCCTGCACCGCGGGCATCCCCTCCACGCAGCCCCAGGCGCTGCGGCCCCCCGCGTCCGGCGGGTGCTGGGTGCTGGCCGCGG
>NW_020450795.1:573142-577101 GCF_003343035.1 Apteryx rowi | reverse complement strand
GCTCCCGCCGCGGCACGATGCCCAGCACCCCGAGACGCCTGGCGCGACACGGGCAGCGCCAGCGGTGGGCACAGCCGCGGGAGGAAGGAGCGCGGCACCTGCCTGCCAGCCCCGCGCCTGCCCTTTGCTCCCCATAAAGGAGGGGAACGGCGCCAGCCCCCCCAGCCCAGGTGTGCCAGGTGCTAAGGGCGGGAGATAAGGTGGGCGAGGCGGGCAGGGAGGGGCACRGCATGGGCACGCAGCCCTGACTCAGGGTTCCCGCTGGTGGCCAGGCCCCGCTSCGGTGAGTCACCACGTCCCCCCACCCTGGGGGTGTTGCAACCTCCCACGCGCCGTCGCCATCGCCAGCCGCAAGCTGCGCCTCTTCCCCGGACGGGGGGGACGGAGGGCACCCCGACCCCCCGCGCTTCGCAGGAGCCAGCCGAGGAGCCCAGGCRTCCTGGCTGCCGCGGCGCCGACCCGCATCCATCCTCCTCCGCTCTGTCCTGGCCTTGGCCAGAGATGCCCCCGCCAGGCGCTGTGGGTCACAGCCCCACTGCCGGGACCCTGCGGCCAGCTCAGCCCCAACCCGCGCAGCCAGGACAGGGCCATCCCCCAGGAGTATCCAGGACAGCCGGGCTCAGCACGGTGCCAGTCCCCATCCCGCRGGCAGGACGGCCACCCTGGCCGTGGGGCACCCAGCCGGGATCACCGTCCCTCCCACACGCTGTGTCCCAGCACGGCATCCCCAAAGCRGCCGGGCCAGGCGGCCCTGCTCCCGCCCAGCGGCAGATGGGACGGATGCGGCCCAGGGCTTGTGGCCTCCATGGGTCACCCCGCTCCAAGCGCTGCGCCGAGCAGGGCTGCTGTCCCTGGCTGCACCCTGCCGGGGGGCGCAGAGCCACGGAGCAGGAAGGAAGGAAGGAAGGGGTTGCTGAAACGGAGCTTGGTGGGGGGAAAAAGGAAGGAAACGGTCAACAGCAAACCCTACATTTGATCACCCCGGGAGCAGGGCATCCCCCCTCCCCCTGCGCCCTGGCAGAGCAGAGCACGGCCCGCGCGGGCGTCCGTCCTGCTGCGGTCCGGGACCCCGGCGCCCACCTCGCCAGGTGGGAGCAGCCGGAGGCACCCGGGGGCCAGGTCCCGGCTGCCGGGGGCAGAGCAGGACGAGGTTTAGCCAGCTTTGCCCCGGCCAGCCAGGCTCGCCGGGGGCCGGTCCCGCTCGCCGGCCCTCAAGCAGGTCACGCCAGGCAGCTCGGCTCCCGGCTCGCTCCCTCCCGGCCGCGCACAGTCACGGGAGCCCCTTGGAGGGCAGCCAGACCCCCAGGCCCTGCCACGTCGCATGGCCTTGGGGGGGCCGTGGGACCCCGTCTTCGGAGCATCCTTGGGGACGGAGCCAGTGCAGGATGGGGCCCAGCACTCCCACCCCGGCATGGGGGCGGCGCTGGTCCCCGTGGGGGTCACCCGGCAAGGACAGCCCGTGGCCCCCCCTCCCCACCCACCAAAATAGCCCGGCTTCCGCCCCCACGGCAGCTGCCTGCCAGCGCCCCGCTGCCCACGGATGATCCCGCCGAGGCTGGGAGGGGGCRGGCGGCTCTAATCCCCCCGGGCCCACTGAGCCCTGCGCGGCCTCCCCGTGCAGGCCCCGGCCCCTCTCCGAGGCCCTCGCCCGGCTCCCGGGATGGGGCGACCCAGGTGCGGGACCGGGCCACGGCACATGGGCCCCCCCAAGCCTGCCCAGCGCAGTAGCAACAGCAGCCCCGGCCGGGCCAGCAGGACGCCCCGGCCCCGTCGTCCTTTCCCTGCGCAGCCCCAGACCCACGGGAATCCCCTTCCTCCCCCCTTCTCACCCCTGGCACCAGCTGGGAACGGAGCATCCTCCGGCCCACCCTCGCCGCAGAGCGGCCCAGCCAAGCCGCCCCAGCACCCAGCCCGGCACCACCGGCTGAGCTGCCCCCACGCAGGGGAAGCGGAGCACCGGGACCCGCGCCGCGGTGCCCCACGTGCCCGAGCGGCAGCCCACCGGCACCCCACACCCAGCACCGCGCCCCCGCCGCAGCGGGGACCCCGCGCCCCGCCGCGGCCCCCTACTCACCGCCCCCTCCGGCCGCTGCCCATGGGGCCTGGCGCCGAGCAGCGGGGCCAGCCGGGCTCGCCGAGCACGCAGCGCAGCCGAGCCTGCCGGGAGAGGCCAGCGCTCGCCTGACCTACTTCTCCTTCCGCATCACCTGCTTTCATTTTCCCTCGCCACGGCTCAGTCCCCCCGCCTGCCCGCGGCCCGGCCGAGTCACACCGGCGTCTCCCCCGGGCCACGGGGCTCCGGGGCCGGCGGCGCCCGGAGCTGCCAGCCCGGCACGCCGAGGGGCCACGCAGCATGGCCGGGCCCTTCCCGCGCGCTGAAGGTCACCAGCCACAGCTGGAGGGCAGGAGCCGGCTCAGGCACCAAGCGCGGCACGGCCGCCTCCCCCACCACCTGCACGGCCACCCGAGCGTCACCTCCCYGGCACGGAGCGAGTTTGACGGGTCTCAGCCCAGCCCCTTGCTGGGTCCTCCGGCCACCCAGGGGCTCGCCGGGGCGCGGACACGCAGCTCCCGGGGCACGTCAGGGACGCGAGCGCGGCCGCGGGGATCCGGGAGGGCGTGGAGAGGAGAGCCCGGCTCCATCCCCCAGCGCGGCGGCCTGCCTCGCCAGCAGCCCGCTGGCTCCCGCGGTGGGGTTACTATGGAAAGGCCGCGGCACAGGGGGAGCGCGCGCTCCCGGGGGCTCCCGCGAGCAGCCAGAGTGCTGCCAGGAGAGATTTCTCTGCGGTTTCATCATCCAGCGCCCGCCCCGAAGGAGAAGTTCCTGCTCCCGGCGTGGGGCAGCAGCCGCCCCTCGAGGGCCGGAGCGCCGGGGCTGGGCTGGCCCCGCTCGGGCCCGGCGCCCCCAGCTGCGCCCGCTGCCCGCCCCCTCCAGGCTCGGGGCCCTTGCGCCGGTGCCACGTGTGCACAGAGGGTGCAAAGCACCAGCTGGCAGAGCTGCACTTCCAGAGCCTCCGGCTCAGCACCGCGGCGCTACCAGCGGGCCTGGCGGGGGGGGGGCCGCCCAGCCCTGCCCTGCGCGAGCGGCCGCGGAGCCTCCCTCGGACGCAGCTGCTGGCAGGGCTGCGCGCAGCCGCCCCCGGCACCCCCAGCCCAGCTGGGCTTCACCTGCGCACGACTCCCCTTCCCCACGGGGCACCCCCAGCCCGGGCGAGCCCTGCGGCAGGCACCGGGCCCCCAGGCCACCGCGCCAGCTCTGCGATCCGGGGCCCGCTGCCCCCTGGCCCCGCACCCCTCCCCCAGCCCCACAGCTTCCCCTTCTCCGTGCACCGAGTTCAAGTTCCTGAGCTGAGCCCCTGCGCGGCCTGGCCCGTCACCGCCCGCAGCCTCGCGGCACCAGGCCCTGCCAGCGGCGAGGCGGGAGCCTGCGCGCGCCCGCTGCCGCCCTGCTTCGGCGGCACGGGGGTCCCGGCCTTCCCCCGTGAGTGGGCAGCCCTCCRGGCTGGCCCTGCCGAACACGGGCAGGAGCGGGGGAAACCGAGGCACGGAGAGACTCACCCCGAGGCACCGAATCCCAAGGGGGACGGGAGCACCCGGAGCGCCGGCCTCGCCGCTGCACCCCACTGGGAGGGAGCCCGGGTGCCCCGCGCACCGGCTCACGCCAAACCCGGCCCGCGTCCCCTCGCCCCACGGGAGCAGCCCCGGGTCAAGGGCGACCGCAGCCCAAGACAGCGGCGCTCGTCTGGCGCTGCTCGGGGCCGCGGCGTCGGGACGGTAAACACGGCACCCCACCCCCTGGACAAACACCAGGCCGGGGGCAGCCAGCCCGGGTGGGAACAATTACAGCAGGGCTGGGTGCGCGCGGGGCAGAGTCCAGCAGCCCCAGCGCCCGGCGGGCGCTGCGCAGCGGCCGGGCCCGGGTGGGCAGCGGGGCCGGGCGCTCCCCCTCCCCAGACCCC
>NW_020450795.1:565988-571236 GCF_003343035.1 Apteryx rowi | reverse complement strand
AAGGCAAACAGCCGCCCTGCGCAGACGTTATGTCAGCGGGGAGCGGGAGGGCGCGGGCCGCGCCGGGGGGCTCCGGTCCAGCGCCGGGGCCGCCCCCCCGGCCCACTCCTGCGCCCCCGGGGGGAGCCCGCCGCCGCCCGGCCCCGCCGTGCTGCCTCCCTCCCTCCCGCTGCCGCCCAYGCACTTTCACCACCTCCATCGCCACCTGTCCGTCCGTCCATCCGCACCGGCTCACCCACCCCCATCCATTTGCGCTGCCCCTTAGCCAAGCCTCAGCCCTTGATCCAGGAACCCCGTTCCTCCATCCACCTCACCCCCATCCATCCACCTTCTTCATCTCCAGCCAGCTCACCTCCATGCATCCATCCATCTTGCTCACCTCCATGCATCCGTCTCATCATCCAGCCAGACTACCTCACCTCCATCCATCTGTCCATCCATCCAACTCACCTCCACMCATCCATCTCACCTCCACCTCCATCCATCCATCCGTCCACCTTCCTCACCTCCATCCATTCACACCCTCATGCTTGTCACCTCCGTCCACAACCTCCATGCATCCAGCCAGCCAGCCRCCTCCCTTCCACCTGTCCATCCACCCGCCCCTCCATGCATCTGTGCTCCCTGTGCGGCAGGGCCCGACCCTCCGGGGGTGCCCGGCCCAGGGTGCCAGTGGGACAGGGCTGCCGGGACTCGGGGCTGGTGCGGGGGCGGTGGCGAAGGGGGAAATCCGCAGAAAATCCCCTCTGAGTCGCTGCCGCTGAAACCGGTTCCCAGGCCCGTGGCGCTGACTCGCACCCGGCCTCAGCGCGGCCGCCCACCGGCCCGAAACCAGCCGCCCACGGCGCCGCTGGCTTCCGCTTCCCAGCGGGGCCCGGCACTCCTGGACCGAACCGGGCTGCGGGTCCGCGGCCCCTGCGCTGGGCCCCGACATCGCACCCGCCGCCACCTATTTATAGACCCCGCAAGGGAAATGGTTTCGGGGAGGGACCGGCGGGCAGGGAAGGAGTCGCTGGTGCAGCCCCCGGGCCGGCACAGCCTTCCTGCACCCCGGGGGGGGCAGGCGAGGCCGCACCGCTCCCTGGTGAACTCCGGGGTCCCGGCACCGGGTGGCGACAGACCCACCGCTATTTTTAGCCGCTGCGCTATTTCGGCGCACGGTGCCCGCGGCTGCGCCTCCCGGTGCCGGCGGCGAAGCCCCGACGGCGCGGCCCGCACTCACCTCCTGCCCGCGGGGCCGGGCGGAGCCGGGGAGCCGCCGGGCCCGTCCAAGCCGGGCCGGCGGCGTGGCAGGAAGGACCGGGCGGTCATCGCGGCCCGGCGGCGGCCGCCTGCAGAGGGCACTGCCGGTCCCCGGCCGGGAGCCCGCGGCCGCCCCCCGCCGCCCGCACCGCCCCGGCCCTCGGGGGGCGAAACGCGCCGCGGCCGGGGCGGCTCCCGCGGGCGCCCGGGCGGGAGCGGTGCCGGGACGCAGCCGGGCGCAGCAGGTTCTTTGGTGCCAGGCGGCACCGTTTATTGGAGTAATAAATAACACAGACACAGCCCGGGCACCGCGGGGCCGGGAGACGCCTGGTCCCCCCGGCTGCACTCAGCCTGCGGCGCCGGCGGGGCCCCCGCCCGCCGCAGCCCGCTGGAAGGGGCCAGGGCACCCGCGGCCTGGGGACTGCTCACGTCGGACCCTCGCACCGTCCCTCTGCCCCCAGGGCTAGACCTGCACGAGCCCCACAGCTCTGCTCCCGGCTCCTCACATCTCTCCCGCTCTGTGCTCTCACTGCACCACACTAACCTGCTCCAGCACTTGCCCTGGCTGCAAAAACCTGCTCCAATGCTCGCCCCAGCTGTGCTGACCTGCTCCAACGCTTGTTCCAGATAGGCTAACCTGCTCCAATGCCCATCCTGGCTGCACTAACCTGCTCCAACGCTCATCCTCGCTGTGCTAACCTGCTCCAATGCTTCCCCTTGCCTGCCACGACCTGGCTGGATGTCCCTGCCTTGCAGCGCACGGCCCTGGGACATCCCACCCTTTCCACCCTCCTGCTTCCCCTCCACTTCCCTCACTGACGGCTCAGCCCTGCCACGACTGCCGTTGCTGCCCTCCCTGCAGCACCGAGCGGGACGTCTGACCCCTACTGGGGGCACGCTCCACTTTTTACTTCTCTTTTTTTACAAAAATAAGATAATTTAAAATAAATTTAACCATTAAAAAAAAAAGAGAGGAGATTAAATAGTGCCCTGTGTCGGTGAGGGTGCTGGGGCGGTGGGCGGTAGGTGCGGGCAGGTGGGGCGAGCCCAGCGCGGGGGCGCCCGGCGGCCCCTCAGCGCGGCTGGTTCAGCAGGATCTCCAGCCAGCACGGGCAGGAGGTGATGAACTGCCGCGAGTAGCAGGGCCCCCAGCCYTTGGCAAAGCTGATGCGGACGCTGTTGGGGTCGCAGGGGCCGTCCCCGGGGTGCCGCCAGCCRGCCAGGCATCCCGCCCGCTCGTAGTCGAACACCTTCACGGAGTAGCCGGGCAGCACCTTGTGGACGGCGAGGCCGCGGGTGCCGGGGGTCCCCAGCGTGGGCGAGTTGACGAAGATGGGGTGCTCGCTGCGGTTGTAGGCCCACACGCCGCCGGGCTCCCGGCTCAGCAGCAGCCCCCGGCCGATCTTGCCGCGCGCCCGGCGCACGGCCTCGCTGCGGTTCGCGGCCCGCAGCTGCCCCAGGCAGAAGCCGCTGCCCTGCGGCAGCTCGCAGAACACGTTCACCGATGCCTCGTGCACGGCGTAGAGGCGGCCCACGCGCGTCCGGTGCTCCCAGTAGGCCAGTTTGCACCAGTAGCCGTCCTTAACAGCGCTCCGCGAGAGGCTGGTGTCTGTTGGGGCAAAGCGGAGCTGTTGCTGCCGCACGGAGCAGCAGGATTCCCGCGCCAGCACGGCCGCTCCTGTGCACACAGAGCTGCCGGCCCCAGCAAAACCCAGGGGAATTAACCAATGCTCCCAGGTGGGAAAGCTGCAGGGGAGCAGGGCCCGGGAGGCTGCTGGGAAGCCGGAGCAGCCGGTTCACGTGCGGGGCGGCCGGCTGCCGCCGGAGCGGACGGACGTGGCGCCCCACAGCCCGGCCCCACAGGATGTCCCAGGGCAGCCCAGGCTGGCGGGGCCGCCGGCTCCGGCTCCGGCGCAGGGCCGGACAATCGCCCGGAGCGCGTGGGGCGTGAGTCACCGGGAGCTGCTGCACGCCGGCACGTAGGCCCAGGGCAGCCCCGGCCGGGGGGCGCGGGGGGGACCCCGGAGCGAGGGGCCCCGGCGGTGGAAGGTGGAGCCCCGCTACGGAGCGGCCGCGTGGCCGGCAGCCAGGCCGGAGCCGCGGCTTTGTGCGTCAAGGCACATTGTGTGTGTCCCCGTGGGCAGCGCTTCCTCCGGCGGGGAGTCCGGCACGGCCAAAAATAACAGGAGCCGCGGGGGCGGGCGCCGGCCCGAGGCTGGCTGCCCGGGCAGGAACCCCTCGCCCCGTGTGCCGGCAGCTCTTCCTCCCGGCAGGAGCCGCCGGYGGGTCCCGCTCAGTCCCGGGAGCGGCAGGCTCCCATGCTCCACGCACACCGTCCCGCACGCCCTGCCCCGGGACGCAGGAGCATCGCGGCCACCCCAGCGCCCTCCCCTCCTGCCTGGCCGTGGGGACCCCTTACCTGCGCGGTTGCAGCCGAACTCCAGGAGCTGGGAGCCGGGGGGCTCGGGCAGGTCCGGCCAGTAGGGACCGACAGACGTCTTGGAGTAGGGGGGCGGTGGGGTCTCTGCGGGGGAGAGCAGGGGGTGAGGAGTGGGGACGTGCGCCCCTGCGCCCTGGGAGCCCATCCCCACGCCGAGGCACCCCGGGGAGCGGCGGGGGGGTGCCGGGGTGGGCAGCAGGCCGGGGTGCGCAGGGGAGCCGGGGCAGGACGGTGGGGGCCCCTGTGGCCACTCACCAGGCGCAGCCAGGCGGCTGAAGTGGTGGGGGTTGCAGCAGAGCGCGGCCGCGTCACCGCAGCCCCCGCGGCCCCCGGCGCTCTGGCAGTAGCTGAGGTGCTTGAGCTCGTGGGGCTGGCGCAGGTCGGGCCAGCGGTAGAGGCGGCAGAGCAGCACCTGGGGGGGCAGCGCCTGCTTGGCCCCCCGCGGCTCCCCCCGCGCCACCCACACGCAGCCCGACTCCCGGGCGCCCCGGCTCTCCACCGCCTGCACCAGCAGCTCCAGCTCCTCGTCCTTCAGCTTCTTGAAGAGGGCGTGGGCGGCCGGCTTGAGCGCCCCGTGGCCGTCCTCGGGGCTCGGCGCCGCGCACCGCTGCCGCCAGAGCCGCCGCACCAGCCCGGCGCGGCGTGAGCGGAACATGGGGCCGCGGGGCCGACCTGCGGGATGGGGACGGGCATCAGTCCCCGCCGGGCCCCGAGCGCCGCCGTCCCCGATCCGGTGCCTCCTCCTGCTCCCCTTCCCCAGCAGGCATGCCGAGCGCGGCACGGCACGGCCTGCTCTGCCCCGGTTTGCCGATGCCCGCGGCTGCCCGCCTCCTCCCATCACCCTGCAGACGCGCAACAGCATGGCGATGCTCCCGCTGCTCCTGGCCTCACGCGAGGACACGGCCCCAAGAGCCGGGGGCGACTGCCCACAGTGGGGTCTGGCTGCCCCAAAAATGGTGCCAGGGGAATTTGCCCATCCTGACGGCAAGGGCACAGATCCGCACGCCTCTGCCCACCGCATGCTCCCACTCCCGCATGCACCCTCCTGCATCCCGGCTCCCCGGTGCACGGCCAGCCCTGGGTGCTCCAGCACGGGCAAGCGGTGCTGGGCAGGGAGGGAAGGGGCTGCATTTGCACCAGCACGCACACGCACAGCACATGCATAGCACACGCACAGCACACGCACATGCACACGCACACCGGGAGGTCACGGCAGCCGCGGGAGCTGCGGCCACCCCAGGCGCACACTCACCTGCACGCTCACGCACTYGCACGGACGCACACGGGTGGGGGCCCAGCGTCCCGAGCCGGGGGCCAGGCAGGTGCCCCTGCAGCCCCCCGGTGCGGCGCTGGCGGGGGGGCCCCGCGGAGGGGGGTCTCACTCACGGCAGGCAGCGGAGCGGGGCGGCGGGYGCGGGGGCTGCGCATGGGGACGTGCTCGGCGGGCGGCCGGCACCGCTCTGCCCACGGCACGCCGCAGCCAGGACGTTTTCCTGCGCGGCGGCTCTGCCCTCCCCCGGACCTCCCCGTTTGGGGAATTCATTGATTCGCGCGGCCCAGAGCTCG
>NW_020450795.1:559913-564156 GCF_003343035.1 Apteryx rowi | reverse complement strand
CTCCGCATCCCGTCACCCCCGTGAGCCCCACACCCGGCCCCCGCATCCCGCCAGCCCACCCAGAGCACGGATGAGCAGAGCGAAGCGCCGCAGCCGAGAGCCGGACACTCACCCCCGTCAGCGGCAGCCGGGTGCAGGGTGGTGGCAGAGGGAGGGGACGTCCCCAGGGCGCGGGCCGCGGCCCTAGTCCAGCAGCTCCCTGATGCACCAGCTGCACAGCAGCACGTACACACACTCCTGCAGCAGCTGCAGGAGCCAGTAGCCGAGGCGCAGCCCCAGGGAGGCCTTGGCGGGTCCCGGCAGCGCCACAGCTCGAACCGCTCGCTTTGGGGAGCCCGATGCCCGGGCCTGCCGGGCCGCCCCGGTGCGCAGGAGGTGCATGGCCAAGTGATCAGCAGCATCTGATGCACAGTGGCACGGAGGCAGGCAGCAGACAGGGCCGGGTCCCCGCGCAAGCACTGGAACCTGCTCCATTCTCTGGCTTCAAAAGGCTCCCACAATAACAGCCGGCACAGCGCAGCCTTTTGTTCCGGCAGAGCCGGCCTCGCCCCCCCTTCCCATCCTCTCCCGCAGCCCGGGCGCCCCCGGGGCAGCACAGCCAAGCAAGAGCGAGAGATGCAGGCAAGAGTGCAGCGGGTTTATTCTCAGTGCTGTCCCTTGCAAACGGTGCCAGGGCCGGGTTTCCCCTCTGTCCATTGGAGACCCTGCAGCCAGGAGAGTCCCAGCAGAGCCTCCCGGAGCGCAGCCCGCCCGCAGATAGGTCGCGACCAGTCCCCAGGCCTTCACTGGCGGGAGGTGCGCTCGTCCTCCTCGTTTTCCAGCTCGTAGGCAGGCCGGTAGCTCTCCTGGCCCTGCGCGTTGGTGTAGCGCAGCGCCGGGTTCTTCAGCGTGTTGATCGTGCTCCCCAGAGAGGTGTAGCTGCAAAGGGACAAGGCAGCTGCGAGCGGGGCAGGTCGCGGCGCAGGGAGCATCGCCCCAAAGCAAGGGAGCTCAGCCCCCGCCTCGCTCCTGCCCCAGCTGGGCCCCCCAGCTGCCCCGCACAGGCAGCAAAGCTGCGCTCAGAGGCACGAGACGCTGCTGAGCAGGCAGAGCAGCGCCGGACACTCACCCCTTGTCGTAAAGGATGCAGTAGGGGACAAAGAGCTTGCGCAGAAACTCCCAGATGTCCCGGTACGTCCAGTCCTGCAAGCAGAATTGGGCAGGGACGGCTGCAGCGCCAGGCGGGCTGGAGCCGGCTGCCCGCTGTCCTGCGGGGAGGCTGGCTGGCCCTCAGCCCGGAGCACACGGCAGAGCCAGCTAGTCCCTACTGGAATCCACCACCGCCCTGGCCCCAGCACACGCCTGTCCCCCGTAGCACCTCCCCAGGGTCCTGAACAGAGAAAAAGCCAGCAGTGGGGAGGACTGAGCCACGTCTGAAAGCGCCAGAAACAACTGGCTGAGTTGAGCAGGGTCTGCGGCCTGCTGAGACCAGGCAACAGGGCAGGAGATGCCCTGGGGAGAGGCGGAATAGGAAATAAAGCCCCCGAGGGGAAGGGCAGCGTAAGGCTGGTTTCTGGCCCCGTCGCTTTAACCTGCTACGCTCACTCCCCGAGCCGAGCGGGGAGAACCCTGGCCCGGTCCCAAGAGCAGGCGGGGGCCAACGAAACAGCGTACCAGCAAGGGGTTCACTCGCATGTACTGGGGCCAGTCGGGGTCAGTCATGCACATGGGCGTCAGGGTGCGCGAGTAGGGGTCCGTCCTCCGCGTGCCCATCAGCACGGCCTTCAGCTGGGGCTGCTGCTCCTTCAGGTGGGCCAGCGCCTCCCGGATGGAGCCCTCCACGGTGCAGGGCTGGACGTCGTACCTGCGCACACGTAACGAGCAGCTGCCGGTCGGGCTGCGGGAGACGCTGCTCTGCCACAGAGAGCGCCCGACGTGCTCGCTGCTGCCGGCCAAGTCCTGGAGGAGCCGCAGAGGGAGCACAGAGAACGTCTCGGGGCAGCGCTGAGGGCAAGCGCTCACCCCCGGCCCGGCGGCCTGCCCCCCTCCACCCTGTACCTCTGGACAGTCGCCTGGATGAACTGCTCCATTTCGGGGAAGGGGGACACAATGCGGATGTAGAGCACCTTCAGCTTCTCCTGCCTCTCCGGGTACCGCCTAGGGAGAGACGTGGCACAGGCTCAGCCCCAGCACCCGGACAGAGCCTCGGCATGGGGCATCCGCACAGACCCCGCGAGCTGCTCAGAGCTGGCGCAGACCCTGGCACCGTGCTCGTTGCTCCAGGCTAGCTCGATCGACCCGCTCTGCGGGACAGAGGAGAGCCTGGGAGTCCCGGCCGTGGCGCACGGGATGGGACCCCCTGGCGCCCGCCCTCCCCGAGCTGTGCCGGCAGGGCCAGGGTACCTCTGCACGGCAGCATGGACGAGGTGCAGCAGGGCCGTGCAGTCCTTGCCGCCGTTGAAGCCCACGCAGAGCTGGTCCAGGCTGTACTGGTCCAAAGCCTCCTCCACGGTCCGCAGTGCCGCTGCCACCTTCTGTCCCAGGGCCGAGCCTGCCGGGAGGAGACCACCAGTGCTGCCGCTGGCTGTGCCTGCCCAGGGCCGCGCTCCCTCGGCTCTGCCCTGCAGCATGGCTCCCTGCCGCCCGCAGGCCTGGCTGAGCCCCAGGCATCACGGGTCGGGGCAGCCCCAGAGAGGGGGAGAGACGTCTCCGGCTGGGTGTGCGAGCACTGCTCTGCCTCGTCCCCAGCCCTCCTGCAGCTCCTCGCCTTCCGGGCACGCCTTGTCTCCAGGGAGCGCCTCGGAGCACGCTGCGGAGCCGCCGCTGGCGTCGCACCCTGGAGCCAAGAGCTTGCACAACCCAGAGATCTGCGCACAGACACGACCGCGATCCTGCAGAGCAGGCCCGGCGGGCGAGCGCGACAAGGCGAAACCACGGCACCACCAACCTTAATACATCCTCCCCTCCCGTACAGGGAGGATCTGCACCAAGCCAGCCCCGACAGGGGTTACAGGCTCCTGTTTTCACCAGTGCGGGATGAAACCCACTGCAGCTCCTGCACCAGCAAAGCCTCAATGCCCCACCGGTTCCCAGAGAGCAGGCTCCCGTCTCACCAGCCTGTGCTTGCCACTGGAAGCTGCGCTGTCTGCTGGGCACAAGCCAGGCCCAGAACAAGACAGGTCAGTCCCTCCAGAGGGCAGCAAGCTCTTCTGTTTCTACACAGGTCTCACCACTCCCCTTGCCCCTCTGAGCCTGCTTCTGCCAGCCTGGGCTGCGGGGTCTCTGCAGGGGGAAGGCATCAAGCCCTGCTGCAGCTTCGCCTTCCCAGCGTGCCCATACCTGACTCAGCCAGGGCATAAACTTCCGTGGCCGCCTGCGGCACAGGGTCTGTCACGAAAGGCACAACCACGTCGGGCGGCAGCTTCTCCATCAGGAAGCGATACGCGTCCTCCAGGTACTCCTCCGACTCCGAGTCCAGGGTCAGCTTCACACGGTAATAATTGCTGGCCCAGTCCGGGTAGGAGCCCAAGCTCACGCGGCCCTGGAAGCTGGCGTTGGCCTCATCCAGCACGGGCGCAATGAGCATCTCGTCGGCCACCACGTAAATGGCGCGGGAGTGGAAGCGGGTCTGCTCGTTGTGGAAGAGGTGGGAGAGCCCGTCCAGGGCCCGCTCCATGAGCGCCGGGATGCCGGGGAAGATGTAGACGTTGCGCACGCTGACCAGCGGGTACTTGAAGGCGCCGCCGGTGCGCCGGTCGGTGCCGTAGTTGAGGCGGGAGGAGGCGGGGACGCGGGCCAGCTTCATCTCGGGGCACGCGGCGTCCGTCTTGCCGAAGAACCGGTGCACCAGGGCCACGAGCTCCGGGTGGGGGGCGAGGGCCTCGCCGAAGGCCCTGGCCACGGCCTCGAAGGTGACGTCGTCGTGCGTGGGGCCGATGCCGCCCGAGGTGAGCACGTAGGTGAAGCGGGAGGCGAAGGCGGCCACCTCGCCGGCGATGGCCTCCACGTCGTCGGGCACCACGGAGACGCGGGCCACCCTCACGCCCAGGGCGCGGAGCCGCTGGCACATGAAGAAGGAGTTGGTGTCGCGGGTCTGGCCCTGGGGGGGGGGCAGAGACACCGTCACCCCCGGGGCCGGTTCCCCCCCCCCAGGCCTGGTCCCCCGCCCCCGGGCCCGGTTCCCCCCCTCGGACCCGGTTCCTCCCTCTCGGACCCGGTTTCCCCCCCTCGGGCCCGGGCCCGGGCCCGGCCCCGCCCCGGGGGC
>NW_020450795.1:558047-559718 GCF_003343035.1 Apteryx rowi | reverse complement strand
CCCCAGAGTCCCGCCCACCCCGCGCGCTCAGCTCATTGGCCGTTCGCCCCGGGGAGGGCCACGCCCCCTCGCTCTAGGTTGGCCGGTGGGGATGCCCGTCACGGCGCGGTGAGAGCGCCGGTTGGCCAGGAGGCAGGTGGCCGCGCGGACTGAACCATTGCGGCGGCGGCGGGGGGGCGCCCCTCTCCGTGGCCGTGGGCTCGCCCGGCCGGTAGGGGGCGGTGACGCGTGCGACCGGCCACGGGCCTGGGACGGCGGGAGCCCCGGGGTCCCCCGCGGGGCCGCCCCAAGACACGGAGAACCCTCCAGCCCCCTCCCAGGACATGGGGAGCTCTCCGGGACCCCCTGCGGGGCCACCCTGGAACACCAGGAACCCTCCAGCCCCCTCCCGGAACACCGGGAGCCTTCCAGGACCTCCCCCAGCCCACCGGGAACCCCTGGGGACCACCGGAACCCACTGCAGGGCACCAGAACCCCCCCCCCCAGACCCTCCCATACAGCCACCCTGGGACAACAGGAGCCCCCCCAGTCGCACCCTGGGGACACTGGGAGCCCCCTGGCAGCACCCCCAAGGAGCAGAGGCAGACAGGAACCTCTGAAATGTCCTTTTTATTGAAGCTTTGGACAGAACTCAGGTGTTGCAGCAGGGAAATGCCCGCAGGAGCAGTGCCGGCCTGGGAACAAGCGGCTGCTGTTACATGCCCACACAGCGCCACGGGTCGTGGGCGCCCGTCTGAGTAACTGCCAGCTCGGTCCCTTCTAGCCGGCCTCGGGCATCCCGCAGAAACAGCCGCCTGCTCCTGCGCAGCGGGGCATTCACAGGGGACAGAGCAMGCAGCAGAGTCTTTGCCACCAGCCACGCCTGCTGGATGTCTCCAAGCACAGTCATGTGTGGATACACTTCTCAGAGTTGTAAGAGCCAGGAAAGAAGAAGAGAAAGGTGCTTTTTCAGAGAGAGACTCAAACAGGTAGGAGAGGGAGGTCTATGTACAGCCCCGGTCCAGGGAGGCTCACTTTTCTGGCTTCTTTGGCAGCGGCCTTCGGAACAACAGGATGTGAGGCTCTGTGGGAAGGATGTAAAGAGCASGTTAGGGACAGTGTCAGCCTGAGCACGCCGCTGCCTCCCCTCGCATCCCTGCTGGGGGCCGGTGTCCCCGCGGCCAGCGCCTCGGAGGCCGGCCCGGGCACGGCTCACCTGGCTCGTGGATCATGTAGTGGACCCAGCCCTGGCTCTGCTGCACGCCCAGGTTCCTCCACTCCGACTCCGACATCAGGTGCGTCTTGGGCACCAGCTTGGCGATGTCCTTGGGCAGCATGACGTGCCTGGCATGCCAGAGATGCTCAGTGAGGCAGTGCCCCCCCCACCGGGCACCTGGGACCGGGACCCCCTGCCCTAATGTCCCTCATGGGGCCCTGCACCAGGACAACTCCTGGTTCTCCACCTTGCTGGGACCCAGTGCCAGGACGCCTCCTCCCAGCCTTCCTCCCAGGGAGCCGGTACCGGGATCCCCCTCACGCCTCCTTGGGCCTCCTTCCCTGGGAGCCGGTACCGGGACACCCGCCGGGCCAGGCCCTTAACTCCTCGTCGTCGTACTTGTCGGAGTAGTAGATCTGTTTGTGCGCCATGACGCCCGCGGTCCGCCCCCTTCCCGGCAGCCCCCGCCCGCCCCG
>NW_020450795.1:542495-557567 GCF_003343035.1 Apteryx rowi | reverse complement strand
CAGCGCCGCCGCCGGCCCGAGGAGCCGAAGGGGCCGGAGCGGGCGCGGGGGCTGCGCGAGCAGGAGGCTCCTCGGGGCTCTCGAGCGGCTTCAGCGCCCTGGAGCTTCCGCGTCGTTGAAGGCGCCGGCGGCTGCTCGCCCGGGGCCGCCTCGCGCCCGAGCCGCCCGGCCGCATGCTGCCGGCGCCGCCGAAGACCGGCCGGAGCGATRCTGCGACGACCTGGTGGGGGGGAAAACTCCGTCCGCGCCCCAAACCGGCAACTGGCGTCGCCCTGAGCGAGGCGTGTCCGGAGGGATCCCGGCTGCCGCGGGGTCTGGGTGCAGTCCTCCCGGTGCCCTGCCTTCTGCCGCGCCTCGGGGGTGGCGGCGGGTGTCCAGAGCAGATCCAGCTCTTCTGGACTGGGGCGGAAATCCCTCCTTGCAGGGCTTTGCCTTTGCCCCCCCCGGCAGTGCCTGGCGGCGGTGCTCTGCGTTGTGTCCATGTGCTTGCCTCCTGGGCCACTCCCGGTACTCCAGTGAAATCCCTGTAATTAGGTCACGGGGTGCCCTGGAGCTCAGCGCTGGCCCGGGGCGGCCCCGGCTCTGATGAGCCGTCGTGTGCGCCGCGCTGCGTTGGCGGACTCGAGCGCTGAGGAAAAGCGATCCTGGTCCCGTGCGATGGTTAATGGGTTTGTGCAAAGGACGGTTCTGGTCACAAGCGCTCCACGGAGATTTCCGAGCCTTGACCCGTGTCGAAGGCGCACRTGGCTGTGCAAGACGCTGCCTGCTCCCAGCTTAGCAGGAGCCGTCTTAGGAACCTGCAGCTCTGCTTGGCCGTGCCCAGGGTCTGCTGCCCCCCGGCAGCCTTTTGGGAGGAGCGCCGTGGGCTGGCCAGCCTGCTGCCGGAGCGCAGACTGGGCACCCTGCGTGCCTGGGAGCTGCGCAGGGCAATGTTTCATCCTCGGCCGAAGGACTTGGGCACGCTTGTGTTGCCTCAGGTGCGCTGCTAGGCATCCAGGAGTCCTGGCAGGCTCGCTGCTGCGAGGCCGGAGGCAGGCCGGACCTTGGCGGGGAGCCGAGTGAYGCGGTGTCTTGTCCTGATCCTGCCGCAGGATCCTCTGGGCCTCCCTGCGCCTTGCTCGCCTGGCACGGTGGGGCGATGCCCTCCTTAGTGCCGCTTCTCCTGCGCCTGGGAGCTCTTCCCCGTCCCTGCCGTGCGCGGTGGCTGCCGCAGTGTCACCGTGCTGCCTGCCGGTTGGGAGCCCGCTCGGGGTCCCTTGGCCCAGCCAGGCTGAGGTAGGGCTGCTGCGGCCTGGCAGGCACGGCRGCGTTTGCCAGCCGGGTGCTGCGCTGCCCTGTCCCCGAGGGCTACTGTGTCCCCCCGGGCCTGCTGTTTGGGCCGAGCTCCCTCCCCTCCTCTTAGCCTTGCGTTGCCCCCCGGTTGCAGGGAGGCTGCCTTCCTCCTCGCCTTCCTCCCCCCCCCCCCCCGCCGGACCCCGCCGCTAATCTGGGCTCCTGGAACACAAAGGCCTCGTTATTGCATTTCCTCTGCAGCCAGCRACCTGGCGCGGTGCTGGCAGACTGGCCCTGCCCAGGGCAGGTCTGCGACGCCGCGCTTGCCAAAGGGGCCTTCCTTATCTCGTCGCCTCCTGGTCTAATCACGTTAGCTCCCGCCTGGACTCCGGCACTGGCTTTGCAGGCCCCAGATAAGGGCACAATTGCTACAAGGAAGTAAATCATGTTTTGCCTCCCTGCTCTGCTTGGCTGGCACGTTTTCGAGCCAACCACGTCTGCTCTGCGGTGGGGGTGGGAGCAGAGCAGAGCAAGGCAGGCGGGAGATGGCTGGGAAGGGCAGGGGCTCCCGGGGAGCTGCTCCGGCTCCTCTTGCCTGGCTTTCCCTGAGCTTCTTGCCTCTCCTTGCTCTGCACACATCTCCCCTTTCGTAGCCTCTTCCCACCGCTCCTTCCTAGCGCCAGGCTCCGTTTTGCGCGCTCCTGCGGCGCCTGGGGCAACGGCTGCATCCCTGCTCCTTTTGTACCGCCTCCCTGAGGAGGAGGTGGCTCTACCGTGGGGGCTTGGGGCATCCTTTCGAAGTGGGGGTGCCAGCTCGGCACAGGGGAAGGAGCGGGGAGCTCCGCCGCTCCRGAGCGCCTCCGCTCTCTCCCTTTGCCCCCGCTGCCAGGGCGTGTCGGCCTCCGGGCGCTGTTTACTGGGGCCYGGCGGCTGCCTGGGGCAGGGTTTGGCTCCGGTGCTCGTCTCCGGTCGTAACTACTCCAAAGACGAGGTGCTCTCGGCCTCTGTTGCTTGTGCTGTTGCCCTGCTCGGCTGGCAGAGGGCCCCCGACACCGTTTGCCCGGCTCTGAGCAGGGCCAGGTCTGTCCTTGGCCTGCTCTGGGTCGGCCTCATGCTCCTGCCCTAGGCGGGAGGTGCCCCAGAGCATCCCAGGTGTCGTGTGTCGCCCCATCCGGCGCCGGGTGCCTGGCTGCTGCGGGGCCATCTCCTCCGTCCCTCGGCTGTCGCGGCCCCTTCTCACGTGCGGTCAGCCAGAAGCTGCAGGTCTCCCTGCCGGTGTGAGGGCCGCTTCCCCGGCAGCCTGGGGCCGGGCCGGCTAACTCCCTGTTTGTCCCCGAACCGCAGGTTGGACTGGCAGACGAGAGGGGCTGTGTGTTTCTGTTCCCTGCCCGGGGCCTGCCCTGCCCTGCCCTCCCGCGGCGATGGAGTAYGTGGTAAGGCCGGCCAGCTCTCGGGACTGCGGTGGAGGGCTAGGTGGCTTTGGTGACGGATCGTGCCTCCTCTCTCCCTTCGCTGGCAGGGCCCCAGCCTCCTCTCCGGGTCTCCGCTGGCTTCTCCCTGCCTCTCTCCTGAGGAGTCTGCGGCGCCTCCTCTCCGGAGCGCTGTTCCTGACTGCCGAGCCGCGGCTTTGCAGGCCGGCAGCCTTCCCTGCCCCTCCGGGAGGGGATGTTCAGGGCCGCAGAGGAGGCGGCCGCACGCAGCGACGTGTAGATGCCGAGTGATAGTGTAGCGATGACTGCTCTTCCTGCGCCGTGCGGGGAAAAACCCAGCTGCTGGGTGACCGCCAGCRTTTCTCTTTGCTTTGCGCCCCTGTGCCGCGTGCGGCCTTGGGACGGGAAGGGGCGTCCGCCTCCACCGCTCACGCAGCCCACAGCGCTGCGTGTCCCGGGGGCGCCTGGCGCAGCTCCAGAGGAAGAGCTGCCGGCGCAAAGCTGGGTCTAGCGTTCTCCGCTCGGTGTTGGCCCCAAAGCCCCATCCGCGCGGCTGCAGCCAGCCCTGCGTGGGGGAACGGGCAGGCAGCGCAGACCGAGTGGGAGTTCCCTCAGCCTCCCGCCGGCCCTCGCACGCAGGAGGCTGCGCGCGCGCCGCGGACGCCCGGCGAGGTGCGGACGTGCGGCGGCTGCCTGCCCGCGCGTGTTTCTGTGTGCACGCAGCTGCCTGCGCCGTTCTGCTCTGCGCGAGTTCTTGCCAAACCACTCGCGTGTTCCAAATCTCTGACTCAGCTCCTGAGTTTGTGTTTCCTGGGAGGATGTCGGGCGCTGGCCCAGCAGCAGGGGCCCGGAGCGGAGCCGCTCTGCTCGGCGCCTGCGRAAAGAGCAGGCTCCGCCGTGCCATCCTGGGCTAGACGGGAGATGTGCTCCCTCGTGCAGGCCTCCGGATCGCCCCGTGCTTCCCGGGAGCTGGCTGAGCCTCCGGCTGCGGCGGGGCAGGAGGGAGGTTTGTTTCCTGCCGACGTGCTGGGGCTGTGGTCTGCGCTCCCTTGCGAGGGCGGCTGAGCTGCGAGTTTCGTACAGAACAGCAGGGCCGTGGTGCTGAGCCAGCAGCGCTGGGAACAGGGATGTGGCTGGGCCCGGGTTTGCCTCAGTCCTTGCCGCAGGCTCCCTGCAGGCTTGTGCTGGAGGCTGCGTCCCCTCTCCGCTCCTCTTCCTCCCCCGGGGTGTGCGCAAAGTCCCAGCCCCAGGCACCTGAAAATACTCTGCGTCCCTCCATCTCCCCCGAGCGCCGGGAGGATCCGGCTGATCCAGCACGTCTCCTTGCTTCCAGGGCACAAGGAGCGGCTCAGCTGGGACGCATCCTTGGAGCTCCTGCGGGGCGGCTGTTCTGGCTGCTCCGCTACGCTCTGCTGCGGGGCCGGGAGCTCGCTGCYGGCCTGGAAGGCAGAGGGGAGCCGAGGGCTGGATGGGGCTCAGGGGCTGCTTGTTCGGACATGGCTGTGGTTCCGTGGCTCTGAACACCTCCACTTTCCTTCTGCGGTCCGAGGCCGTGGGTGACAGGGAAGAGGGGTCTGTAACTCCCCGGGGTGGGCTCTTGGGCTGGGGGGGCCATGATAGCCGAGCTGTTCAGAGGGGCTCCCAGGAGCCTCTCTGCTCCTGCTGGGAGCTTTTTGTCTTTGAAAAGTGGAAGCAGCGATACGTCTCGTCCCTGGCCGGTGCCCGCGTTGACCCGCAGGACGGGCGCTGCCGGCTGGCAGGGGTCACGTGGGCTGTGCAGAGCGGGTTATCTGGCCTCAGCCGTGGTGCAGGAGCTTCTGATAAAATCAGAAATTATTATAGCTTATAAAAGCAGGGGCCTGTCTGAACAGGGGGCCGCAGCCGTAGCGTGCTCCTGGGGTGCGCCAGCGTGGCGGTTGTGTCTGGGAACGGCCGCTCCGAGCCCTGTCGCCTGTCTGGGCCCTGGGAGCCTGGGCTGGATCCTCCTGCCCTCGCCGGGTCCCGCGCGCGGTGGTGGGGAAGGGGTTAAGCCGAGCCTTCCCCTGTGCCGTTCCCACCAGCCTTTATCCTGGCAGAGAGCAGCCGTCGTCGGCCAGCCCGGCAGCGCAGCGGAGGAAGCTGCAGGGCCCTGGGGAGGTGGTGGCGGGCAGTAAACAGCCCTCGCGCGCGGAGGAGGAGCCCTCGCCCCCGTCCCCGTCCTGCCAGGCCGTGCCGCCCCGCGCCCCTTCCCCTGCCCCGCGGCAGGCCGCAGCCGGCCCCTCGGGGCGCCGCGGTGCCCTGCCTCGCTTGGGAAAGGGCTGAGGTTTCCTGTCGAGGGCGGGTAGAGGCGACGTGAAAAATCCTGAGGCAGCAGGCCCTTCCCGGGGGGTTCAGCGCCGCGACCCGGCCTGGGGGAGGGCTTCCGCCCCCTTCCCTGCCGGAATCGCACGGCTGCGCTGGGGAGCCAGGCTCCTTCCTCAGGGAACGGCGAGGCTGCTGGGTCCCTGCTTCCTGGCTCCCTGGCCCCGGCTTCCTGCGTTTCTTTAGAGCAGTTGCGCCGCGGGCCATGGGAAGGTCACAGCGCTGAGCGGCCGGCGGGGCCCCAGGCAGGGACGAGCGCTGCGCGGGACGGCTGCCGGGGTCTCCGGGCGCCTGCGGGACGCTCCGCGGCCAAGGTGGGGGCTGGCGCTCGCGGAGCCGGGGGCGCGGGGGTGCCGGGAGGCGGAGGAGCGGTGCACGCAGTGGCGGCGGCCTCGGCCCTGCCGTTGCTGGGCTGCGGGAGGAGGCAGGTTAAACCGACCTGCTATAGTTAGCAGCAGCCCCTCGCAACACCGCGCTCCGCGCAGGAGACTATTTCCAGCTCTGGCCTGGCTTCCATTTCCCCGTGGCGGCGTGCCAGCATTTGCAGCGCGGCTGGGAAGCTGGGCAGGAGGCAGCCGGTGCCATGCTGGGTTCTCCTCCAGTATCGCCCTGCGGTGGCTCCGAGCAGGGAGCGCCTCTCCCTGGGGCTGGACTCCTGGTTTTGGGTGGCGGATCCCGCGGTGCCCTGTTTTCGCAGCCCGGCAGGGCGCGTGGCACCTGGGAGAGCCCCGTCCCGCGTAGCAGCAGCGAGCGGGCGCCCAGCGGTGGGTCGGAGGGACGGGGAGCCATGGGGCAGGCCGAGATCGCCGCTTCGGCCACGGCAGGTCGGAGGGAACGGCTCCTGCCCTGCAGCGGGGCAGGCGTGGGGAGCCGGCTACGTAGGACGAGGCCGCGGAGAGCAGCGCACGCTCAGCGCAGCGGCGCGGGTGCGTGCAGGGACCGGGGTGCACGCGGCGCAGCTGTGCCGGGCTGAGGTCCCGTCGGCCCGATCCTGCTCGAGTGCTCGTGCATCAAAGGGTCTAGCATGGAAGGTGCGAGCACGGCGAGGCCTTGCCCCCAGCGCTCCCCCATCCCCGCCAGCACGCGGGGCTTCGCCTGGCCTCCCCGGCGGGAACGTTACGCCGATGGTGTCGCTTGCTCTCGCCTTTCCCCAGCGGGCACCGCCGGCGGAGCCCCCGCGCTCCGCAGGCCGCCGCGTCCGCTCCCTGGGCTCCCGCTAGCTCCGCCCGTGACCTTGATTTTTCTGCTCCAGATAGGCGCTGGGTCCCCACCCCTCGGCGGGAGCCCCTCCTGCGCTGCCTCGCCAGCCCCGCGCAGCCCCGCGCTGCGGGCAGATGCTGCTCCGGTGCCTGTGAGTCAGCACGGCCCTTCCGATTAGCGGCAGCCCCTTCTCCTCTCCCGGGAGGCGCAGTCACTTAGCGCCGGCCGGGATGCGGGAAGCAGCAGCAATTAGCAGCAGCAGCAGCCGCCGCTTCTCCTCCCAGCTCCCAGCCGCAGCAGCAGGGAGCCGGCGCTGAGCCCTCGCTGTGCCCAAAGGCTCCGCAGCTGCCCCGGACAGCCCACCTGTATCCTGCTCCCGGGGATCCTCCTCTTCCTCCCAGCCGGTCCTCCGGGCTAGATCTGTGCCTGTGCCGCGCTCCTGAAGGACTGGATGTCGCGACATCCCGACCGGCTGCGTGCGCCGGAGCCGAGCTGCATCGCTGCCCCCGTCCTCGGGCGTCTCTGCCCCCCGYGAAGCCTGGGGAGCCGACGGCAAGCGCCCGCAGCTGGCACGTGGGTTGCATAGCGCCGGCCACCACAGAAGGACCTTGTTCGCTCCTGGACGGTGCTTGGAGCAGGGCTGGGCTGGGCTTGGATGTGCTCTGTGGCTGCCTTGTCTCAGGGCTTTAAATATTCATGCTTCTGATTTCCTCTTAGCTGGTGGCGACTGCTTGGGAGCGCAGGGGCTGGAGTGAGCCGGCTGGGGCGGAGGGGCAGCAGCTCGCGACCCGTTTGTGGGGCAGAGGGGGCCGGATGGGGCCCTCACTGGAGACAACGGGATTTATTGCCAGCCGAGTTCGGGAGCAGTTTGGGGCAGCAGGGCTCGAGGATCTCCAAGCTGGGAGACGAGTGCACTGAGCGCCTGAGCGCAGCTGCTCCGCGCGGCGACCCGGCACCGGGGCGTAGCCGCGGCCCCGTTTCCTCTCCGCYGAGCGCCGGGGCTGTGGAGGGAGCAGGGGTCGCGCTCCATCTGGCTGGATCCGTGCGTCCCCGCTGACGCCGATTGCTATCGATTGGCTGCGACGGCGGGGAGCTGGGCAGCCCTCGGACCCGCCTGCACGGCCGCGCCGGGAGGGGTGGCAGAGCCCTGCGCGGYGCCGGGAGACGAGCTCCGGCTGCCTGCGCACCAGCCGCTCCTGCGACGCCCTCCTGGCTCCCGACTGCGTGGCGTCCCGTCTGCTCCCAAGCTCCGCGGATCGCCGGGGCCGGCTCTCCTGCCCGCGAGCCATGCTGGGCGGGCCAGGGCCCGGCACGGAGTTTGCCCRAGGCTCGTGCTTGCAGGGGCGGTTCTGCTCTCTGGTGTCCTGGCTGCTGTCGGCTCTCGGACTCTCGATGGGGCCTCTGTAAGAACTGGGCAGCTGCCTCCGCCCTGCTCCTGCGCTGGGTTGGCATGTCCCAGCCCTCCTAGCCTCTCCAGCATGGATCTTCTGCAGAAGAGCAAATACAGCCACCTGCGGAACGAGTCCGTCTCCTCCCTGGAGGAGACGGTGGGAGGCATGGGGGCCCCAGCCTCTCCGGTGGAGTCCTTTGCAGGCACGCAGTCTCTGCCTGGCTCCCTGTCGTCCTCCTCCCTCAGCCCCATGCTGCCGCTCGGGGAGCTCTCGTCCGAGTCGGAGGACAGCCCCACCACCCTCTGCTCCTTCTTCCCCAAAATGGCCAACCTGAAGCTCTCTAACCCCGCCAACCTGCTCAGCCTGCGGGGCTTCTCGGCTGGCAGCCTCAAGGAGGCCGGGAGCCCGGGGGAGCCCGTCCCGGGCGGGCCGCTTGCACCGGCGTCGGGGGGGGCTGCCAGCCCCGACTCAGCGGGGCCTGTCGCTGTCTGTTCCCAGGATATGAACAAGCTGAGCTGCGGGAAGAAGACGCGGGTGGAAGGCGGCCAGCTTGGCGGTGATGAATGGACCCGCCACGGCAGCTTTGTCAATAAGCCCACCCGCGGCTGGCTGCACCCCGATGACAAGGTCATGGGCCCCGGAGTCTCTTACCATGTCAGGGTGAGTGTGCTGGGGTGGCGCAGCACGTCCCGGGAAGGGGTGCGGAGGGGTCCTGGGAGCGCCGGGTGGCTCTGGGGATGTTCCTCGCGAGGCAGCTTGCCCTTCTCCAGACCTGTGCAAAACCGGTGCCGAGAAGGGAGCCGCAGCCCATGGGGCATCGCCCTCCTGAGCACGCTCGTTCTGGGAACTGTGCTCCTGTAGTGCTCCTTGGATGCTGGAGGTGGGTGGTGGGATTCCCAGGGAGGTCACCTCCGCGGAGCTGATGCACTTGGGGCCCTGTCCCCTCCCCGCTCACGCTTGCCGGGTGTGCAGGGTGGGAGGCACCTCCGCGGTGCCTGGTCTGCCTGGCTCTGCAGCCAGGCTCACTCCTGCCTGGGAAGAAAGGAGCCCATGGGGGTTCAGCCTGATGGCTTATGGGCTCCCCAGGGGAAGGGGAAGCTTCCTGGGACGCTCCATGGGGTCTCCCTGGCTTTGCTTCCATTCCCAGATTTGTCTGTGCTGTAGGGGTTCCTTCCCTGCCAGTGGTGCCTGTCCAGGGCCTCTGGGTTCACTGTTGTGTGCGTGGTTTGAGCGGAGCTGGGGCCTGCAAACCTGTTGGGTGGCTGTGCTGGGCTCAGGCTGCCGTGCTGACCGCAGCCCTGGAGCACATCGCAGCTCTAGAGCAGAGGAGCTCCGAGGAAATACTCGGGGAGCTCCGGGGTGGGACAGGAGGAAGCACCCAGCAGGCGCTAACGCTAGAGCTGGTGCTGGAGGGGCGTGTGGCACGTCCTGGGGCGGCTCTGGCCAAGGCCGAGCTGCCTGGCGTACGTGCGCCTGGACAGGACTGGGCAGCCTCGCGCCGACTGCGGACATCCTGCTCTTGTGTCGCTGCAGGCCTCTGATCRCAGGCACGCGGGGCTGGGGCCGGCTCTGCTCAGAAAAGGCAGCTCTTCTCAGAAACGGCCCTCCGCTCCCTCGCCTGGGGTAGTCGCCGGAGGAAGCTGGGGGGGGAGGTGTGGTGGTTCCTGCGCAGCCGGGGCGGTCGCCGCAGCTGGAAGCTCGCGGGAGCAAACCTCTGCCTGGCAGCTCCCCTCCGCGGAGCGGGGGGAGAGGGGCTCGGGCAGGGCTAGCGCGGTACCCGCGCGCCGGGGCAGCGCTGCGTCCCCGGGGCCGCRAGCGGGGCTGGGCCCGCTGCGGGCACTGACAGTCCCTGCCTGCTCTCTCCCGCAGTACATGGGCTGTGTGGAAGTCCTCCAGTCCATGAGGGCTTTGGATTTCAACACCAGGACTCAGGTCACCAGGTGAGCTCTGTGCGACCCGGGCTGCCGCCTGCAGGTCTGAGCCCCCCCAGGGCRGGGAGCGTGGGGCTGCCGGGGGGCATCGGCAGCCTGGAGCTGCGCAGGCGGGTCTGAGGCCCCTGCAAGCCCCCGGCTGCGTGCGGGGCTTTAAGTGGCGGCCAGGCTGTCTCTAGCCGTGGAGGAAGCTGCCTCGGAGATCGATGCGCCTGTCAATGGGCTCCTTAGCTTGGCCAGGCAGGAAGCACTCCTGGAGCCCCATCAAATATTAACAGAGCTCTGAGCTCTTCCCCTGCCTGAAGAGCATTTTGCCTGCCCTAGCCGGGGTCTGGGAGCCAGTCTGCACTGCCTGAGGGATTCCCTTATTTCCTGATCTTTAACCCCGTCTGTTCTGCACTGGTGCTTGTGCCCTCGGCCCTGAGGTACCCAGCGAGTGTGGCAGTGCTAGCAGAGCCAGCCCGCAGCGGGCAGTCCGGCAGCCTTGTCGGTGTGCCGGGGCAGGGATCACGGGGGGGGGGGGGAATCTGGGAAGCCCCTGGGCCTGAGCTGACATCCCGGCTGTGCTCCCTGCAGGGAGGCGATTGGCCTGGTGTGCGAGGCAGTGCCTGGTGCCAAGGGAGCCGTGCGGAGGAGGAAGGTGAGGCCGGGAGAGGGCAGGCCCGGGAGCTGCCGGCAGCAGCTGCGGGAGCAGGCTTGTTTGTCTGGGCAGTCTGTGGCCAAGGGCCAGAAGCGAGTCCAGCCGGTGCTGGCCCTGACTCACGAGCGCCTGAGCTAGTCACCACCTGGACCGGGAGGGTTTTCCGGGTGCCAGGTCGAAATCTTGCACCAGGAGCTTGGCCAGGCCGAGCTGGGGTCTCTGCCCAGCAGAGCTTGGCAGAGTGGTGAGGGCGAACTGCCCGGGTCTGCCGTAGGGGAGGGCAGGACACCCCTGTCCCCAGGGGCCGTGGGCTGGGTCAGGCACAGGGCCCGGGGGAAGCCTCTTCCCAATGCTGCCGTTCGCCCCCAGCCCTGTGGCCGCTCCCTGAACTCCATCCTGGGCAAGAGCAACCTGAAGTTTGCTGGCATGCCGATCACCTTGACCATTTCCACCAGCAGCCTCAACCTCATGGCTTCCGACTGCAAGCAGGTGAGAGCGGGGAAGGGCCGGGGGCCAGCTGCCTGGCCTGAAACAAGCAGGAATCCTTGTCCTCGGATGTCCGTGGGGCGCCCCCAGCCTCAATAAGGGGTTTGTCTGGGGTGGGCTGCATGTCCTGCTTGAGTGCCCCGGTCCCCCAGGAAGAGACCAGCTCGCCTTCCCCTTCCTGCAGGGCAGAGTGCGCAGCTCTGACAGCAGAACTGTGCGATACCTCACGTGCTTCGCCTGGTTTGTCCTCCAGACACTGAGACCCAAGTGCCCTGGCCTGGGGCCAGGTCTCCTGGTTTTGACCCAGCTCTCTGTGTCCCAGCTCTTCTGCTGGTGCCCCATGGCTCATAACCAGGGCTCCAGAGGCTTGTGAGCCCCACTGTGGGGCCGGCCCCAGGAGGGGTGTGACGGGCGGGAGGTGCCACCTCTGGCTGGGCGCAGAGGAGCTCCTGGTTGCATCTAACAACGCCTCTGCCTTGCAGATCATTGCCAACCATCACATGCAGTCCATCTCCTTTGCTTCTGGGGGAGACCCGGTGAGTACGCAAGGTCCCTGTCCATGCGTTGTCCTGCCCTGTGCTGGGGATTGCCTTTGGGCCTCTTGCTTTGTTCCTCCACATCCTGGCCCTGGTCATGCCTGTTGTGGAGCTCCAGACCTTCCCCCAGCTTCACCCCAGCCTTCTTCCTCCGAGAAAGGGAGTTTGAGACAGGGAGAGGTACCTGTCCTGAGGGGTGTGCATGGCCACCCTGCCCTCTCCCTGCGGTCTTGGGCACTGTACTCCCTGGCAGCCCAGTCTTATCGGCTGTGTCTTGCCCACAGGACACAGCCGAGTACGTCGCCTATGTTGCCAAAGACCCCGTCAACCAGAGAGGTAAGGCCTGCTGTTGCTGAACGTCATAAATGCCAGAGCTATATGCCACATTTCGTGGATGCTTAGGTGGGGAGTGGGTGGCTGCTCTGCTGCCTCGCAGGCTCCCTTTGCAGCTTGGTGGTTGCAGGGAGGGACTGGATCRGGGCCTGGAGACGGGTGTGCGCGGGCAGGCTCGAGGACTTAGTGCTGGTGTTCCTCGCTCCCATCCCTGATCCCTTCACAGCCTGCCATATCCTGGAGTGCCCTGAGGGCTTGGCCCAGGATGTGATCAGCACCATTGGCCAGGCCTTCGAGCTGCGCTTCAAGCAGTACCTGAAGAACCCCCCGAAGCTGGTGACGCCCCACGACAGGTAAGGGCAGGGCTGCGTGGGGAGGAGGAAMTGAGGATGTCTGAGATCTCTTGTTTTTGGAGAGAGGATACACCCAGCTAGGTGCTGGGCAGGATGGTGGTGGGAAGCAGGGTGGCTGGGCTGCAGCCCCGGGGCTGCTCATCTCTGCTGTGCTCCCCCAGGATGGCTGGGTTTGATGGCTCTGCCTGGGATGAGGAAGAGGAGGAACCAGCCCCAGATCACCAGTACTACAACGACTTCCCCGGCAAGGAGCCTCCCATCGGGGGGGTAGTGGACATGCGGCTGCGGGAGGGGGCCGCTCAGACCCCCAATCACTTGGGGGCCACACTGGTAAGGGCCTGGGCACGTTTCTCCGGGGCGCTCCTGGGGAGGGGAGAGACGCGGGGACCCGGGCGGGCTGTCGGGCTTCTCTGCTCGGGCAGGGCCGGCAGGGTTATTCGAGCGCGGAGGTGGGCACAAGAGCCCCAGCGTGTCTCCCCCCGCCGGCCGTTAGCTGGGCGCCTCTGGCAGACGAGCGTGGGAAGCAGGAGGGGATGGGGAGCACAGCAGGCTCCGCTGCACTTACTCACCACACCCCTCTCTCCRCAGCCTGTGGGCCAGATGTCCGGAGGGGAATACGACCCCCGGAAGCAGCTCGGTCCTGCCCAAGGTACTGTAATGGAAGTGACTCTGCCATCTGCGTGCCTCGAGCTGGGGGGCCTCGGGCGCTGCGTGCTCCCGGGCTGTCCTGTTGGCCTGGCGGGAGGTGGGGGGACAGGGCCATCCCAAATTGCTCCGAGCTCGCTCTGCGGAGGGCTCTGAGCCGGGTGTAGCTGCTCCTGGGCTGGGTCTCAGGGGCCAAGTTGTTTGTTGCACAGTCGGTGGCTGCTGCTGCCCCCAAAGGCCCGGCAGATGCGCTGTTCCCTGGGGTTTGTGCTAATCCTGCTGCGCTTCGGGGCGGATCAGCCTACCCTGGAGGCCAGAGGCAGGTTGGAACGTGCGACTCCGGAGGGCAGGCCCTGCTGACCGCAGTGCTCTCTCCAGCAGGGAGAGAGAAATACCCCGCTGCAGCGGGTGCCTCTGGCCGCACAGACCTCTTTGATGACCCGTCTTATGTCAACGTGCAGAACATGGACAAGACACGCCAAGCATCGGCTGCTGCCACCCCAGCAACCGCCAACGGCAGCACCCAGAGAGACCTCTTCGACATGAGTGAGTGGGACGCCGGCCACGCAGCCATGCCCAGTTCATCCTGGGCTGGGGGCTTGTTTGCCTGCCTGCGGGTGCAAAGTCAGTGACAGACCCGCTCCTCTGTCTCCCTAGAGCCTTTTGAAGACGCCCTGCGTGTTCCCCCCTCTGTGCCTGTGGGCCTGCCTCCTGCCCAGGTGGTGGCCTCCATGGAGGAGCAGCTGAGGCGGGAGCCCTGGTACCACGGGAAGATGAACCGCAAGGAGGCCGAGAAGCTGCTGAAGGTGAACGGAGACTTCCTGGTGCGGGAGAGCACCACTACCCCGGGCCAGTACGTGCTGACCGGCCTGCAGGGCGGGCAGCCCAAGCACCTCCTGCTTGTCGATCCCGAAGGAGTGGTGAGTCTGCCTGACCCCCTCGGGAAGGGCCGTGCCAAAGCTGAGGGGTCCTGGGCTGTGCCCTGGTCTTGGGGTTCCTGTGGATGAGGATGGCTTACGGGATCCCTGCCCCACCAGGGCATCCAGCCACTCCTCTGGGGACACCTCTGTGGGCTTGGGGGAAGGAGAGGGCCCAGCGGAGCAGCGGGGTGAGGGCTGCTCCCTGTGGGTTTGTGCCCAGCCAAACCGGAGGTTTGGCCTCTAGTGGATGTCCCTGCTCCGGCGCACGCCAGTGGGCAGGGGGCAGTGGGTGCTCTGCTGCCTCCTGAGTGCCTCCCCCCGGCCCCGCAGGTGCGGACGAAAGACCATCGCTTTGAGAGCGTCAGCCACCTCATCAGCTACCACATGGACAATCACCTGCCCATCATCTCGGCCGGCAGCGAGATGTGCCTGCAGCAGCCGGTGGAGAGGAGACTGTGAGGCGCCTGGGGGCCCGGGTACGCGGCCCCCTGCCCGCTCCCTGCCCCAGGGAGCCCTCGGACTCTCAGCTATTTTCCTGGGACGGGTGGAGACGCCCTGCCCAGGACTGAGYGCGGACTGGCTGGGCACAGGCCTGTCCCCCTCTGCCGCGTGGAGCCGGAGGCAGCAGGTGGGGGGGTGGCAGCGCTGGCACGAGCTGCCTGCAGGGCGAGGGGGCTGCTCCTGCCAAAGCCTCTGCCTCCTCCCAGCTCCGGCCTTTGCACAGCAGCTCAGCTAGTACCAAAACCTGGCCGGTGCCGAGGCCGCAGTGTCACTCCAGCCTGCGGCATCCACACGCGCCTGTGTGGGCACGGAGCCTCTCGGGGCTGGCGGAGCACCAGGCCCCTCCGGGCCTCCCGAGGCGGGGGAGGCAGCACAGCGGGGCCTGCCCCACGCGCGCAGGCAGCCGCACGGGGTTGCGTACGCCCACTCAGCCACAAGAGCCAGCCTGCTCTGCCCGCACACGACTGCTGTGGCACGGGGGCAGCGGGACCCCCACGGGCTCCAGCCGGGGGGCCTCGGCCAGGGCTGGGCCCTGTGCTCTGCCCCCCGAAGCACAAGGCCTGGCCGGCTGCCCTCCAAATGTACCCGATCACTTTACGTGTTAACTCTGTGCCTTGACCCCCGCAGGTCCAACATACTTATGCAATGCAGCCGGGCTGGGGGGCGCGAGCGCGGCCTCTCGCGACAGCCCCCACCATGCCGGTGGCCACCTGGGGTGCTCTGCCCCTGCTCGCTGTGCCCTGCATCCTGGGGGGCAGCTCCCTGGGGGCGTCTGGCTCCAGCGGCCCCGGGCCCTGCCGGTGGCCCCGGCCCGGCAGCCCCCTTGCATGCACGTTGTTATATCCCGAAGCCAAAGCGTAGCCCTGCCCCTTCTCACAGCCCGGGCCCCGGGGCCGCCCGCCCCGGGCCCTGCTATACCAAAGGAACCGGGGTTGGTATTAAAATTGGTATTTCTCTAGGGGCTGCCTCGTGTGCTGGGGCCGGGATCGGGAATGGGGCGGCGGGCGGGCGGGTGAGCAACGGGGACCACCCCCCCGGTCCCGCACATGGTTCGTCCCGGTTCCCCCCTCCCGGGCCAGCCATATGGTTTGTGC
>NW_020450795.1:539483-541777 GCF_003343035.1 Apteryx rowi | reverse complement strand
GGCGGCCGCCGGCCGGGCCTCACCCCCGCGCCTTCTCCTTGCAGGGCCCGGCCTACTCCCACCTCTCGGAGTTCGCCCCGCCGCCCACCCCCATGGTGGACCATCTGGTGGCCTCCAACCCCTTCGAGGATGACTTCGGCGCCCCGAAGGTGGGGGCGGCGGCCGCCCCCTTCCTGGGCAACCCCGTGCCCTTCGGCAACTTCCGCATGCAGGGCGGCGGCATGTCGCCCCAGGTGCCCCCCGGCTACGGCGGGGGGCCGCAGCCCATGCGGAGGCAGCCCCCGCCCTTCGCCCCGAGCCAGATGGGCCCGGCCTTCAGCATGCCCCCCCAGAACCCCAGCTACGTCCAGCCCGGCGGCATGAGCTTCCCCAGCCAGCCCTTCAACCAGCCCCTCGGACAGAACTTCAGCCCTCCCACGGGGCAGCTCATGCAGGGGCCGGTCGGGGGCTTTGGGCCCATGATCTCCCCCACCATGGGGCAGCCCCCTCGGGGCGACATGGGCCCGGGGCCCGCTCTGAACCCCCCCGGCGGTCCTGCCATGGCTCCGCGGTTCAGCCAACCCGGCAATCTCTTTGGACAGTCTCCCATGCAGCGACCCAGCCAGAACATGCCTAACCTGCCCCCGAACACCAGCCCGTTCCCCGGGGCAGATCCCGGCTTTCCGGCTGGTGCCGAGGAAGGGGGCAAGAGCCTGAACCCCCCTCCCAGCACCTTCAGCCAGGAGCAGCACTCGGGCTCCCCGGCAGCCGTCAACGGGGCTCAGCCCAGCTTCGCCCCGAACAGCGGCAGCCGGAGCAGCGGCACTCCCGAAGCCAACAGCCTCCCGCCTTCCAGCAAGGCGGCCGGCAACTCCGGGCACCAGCCGCCCCCGGGCCTGGTGTACCCCTGCGGGGCCTGCCGCAACGAGGTCAACGACGACCAGGACGCCATCCTGTGCGAGGCGTCGTGCCAAAAGTGGTTCCACCGGGAGTGCACGGGCATGACGGAGAACGCCTACGGGCTGCTCACCACGGAGGCCTCGGCCGTCTGGGCCTGCGACTACTGCCTGAAGACGAAGGAGATCCAGTCGGTGTACATCCGGGAGGGCATGGGACAGCTGGTGGCGGCCAACGACGGCTGAGGGGCTCCTGCCCCGCGGGGCTGGCGGCGCTGCCCTCTCCTTGTACAGATCCCTGCTCGGTTTTAGGACCAAACCCCCTTTTGTAGCCACCTGCCCCCACGAGCGAGAGACAGCCTCGAGCACGGGCTTTGACATTCCTTCCCCATCCCTGCCGCTCCCGGCCAGGCACTGGCCACCTCCACCGCTGGGCACTGCGGGAACTTGCAGCTCCGGAGCAATTCCTGCAGCTCCACCCTCTGCTCCGTGCCCCAGGGCCCACCAGCGCCGAGGCAGCTCCCACCGGGGAGGCGGCAGAGCTTCACGGGTGGAAGCAGAGGAGCACGGGGACGTTTTGGTGCGTGGAGCCGGTCGCCCCGGCACGGCGTGGGCCGCGCGGCCGTGCGCTCTGGGCCACTCTGGCTCTCCCCGGAGCCGGAGCTGCTCCTGGCCGTGCTCAGGTCGCTGTTACGATCCTTCTGCCGCAGGACTGAGGTGCGCAGCAGGTTCCGGCCCGTGCTGTGGGGCAGGGGCTCCCTTCGCTTCCCAGGTGCTGCCCCTGCCTGGTCTCTCTGCCTTTCGCTCCCTGCGCAGGGGCTGAAGCAGGGCAGGAGCCGACAGCTGTGCCCGGCTCTGCTCCGCTCCGCCAGCCGCTGTCGTCTCTTGCTGGGCTGGCGGAGAAGGGTGGTGGCTGGCRGCCCCCGGCTGTCCCCGAGCAGCACCGGCTGCAACATTCGGCTATCAGCCCGTCACCGGCCGCCGCAGCCGGCGCCTCCCCAGGGAATGCCCGAGCTGTGAGCGTCCAACCGCCGGGGAGYGGAGCAGTGACCCTGGAGGAGCCGGGAGCTGCCCCCATCCGGTGCCTCCCACCCCCCGGGAGCCCCCGTGTTGGGCCCGCGGGGGCGGCGCCGGGGTGGGCTGCGCCCGAGGGGGCCTGGGGCTGCCGGTGCCGCGGGGGCTCCTTGTCCCCCTTCCTCTGCCGCAGCTCGGTGACTCCCCCCCCCCTTTTTGTAACGCGGTCCCGGTGCTCCGTGCGCCCCTCGGCCCCCCCCCCCCGGAGCTTTGTGCGGGGCCGGGGGGCGCCGCCACCTCCCCCGTTTTAACGGAGCGTTAACGGAAACTTTTGTATCGTCGCTATAAAACTCTGAAATCGGCCGTGTCCGTGTGTCCGTCCGGGCCGGGGCCGCAGGCGGGGCC
>NW_020450795.1:533960-539064 GCF_003343035.1 Apteryx rowi | reverse complement strand
CGGCCCGGCCCGGCCCGGTTCGCCCGGCTCTGAGCCGCCCTCCGGCCCCTCCCTGACCCGCCCGGGCGGGGAGCGACGTGTCGCCGTGTCGCTGCCCCGGCAGCCCCGACGGAGCCGGCAGCCCCGGCAGCAGCGTCCCGGGCCGGGCGGGCGCGGGGCTCGGGCGGCCGCCGCGGGAAGAGGGTTGCGGCGTCTGGGGGCGCCGCCCGGGACGGCGCCTCCGCGGCAGCTCCGTCGGCTCTGGCAGCGCGGGGGGGGCGCAGAGCTCAGCCGGGCGCTGCGGGTGCCAAGGCGGGAGCGGGGCTGCGGGCCCCCCCCCCCGGGGGGGCTCCTGGGTCCCTCCGGGCCCCGGCACCAGCCCGGCTGGCGGCAGAGCCGGGCGCAGCGGTGCGGGAGCTGCCGGGGCGGGTGCCCTGGTCTGGGGCTTCGACGGGCTCCTCCGGGGACTCGGAGCAGGTGTTTGGACGGGGGCCCGCGGGCTCCCCCGGGCAGGGCCCTGCCGGTGGCGCCGGGCACCCGCAGGTGCGGTGCTGCCCGTGCCGGAAGGGCGGAAGAGGCCTCCCCGGCCGCGCCGCGAGCTGGTCCCCGGCGCAGCGTGCAGGGCTGCCCTAAATAACGCTCCTATTATGGCTGTGCGAGCTCTGCCATCACCCCGTTGCCATGGCTTCTGCGGGGGGAGAGTTTCCCGTGCGCAGCCCTGCGCTGAGACGCAGCCGCTTCCTTCCTGCGGGGCCCACGGCGGCCGCGGCGCCCCGAGCCACGCCAGGGCTGCCAAGCGGGCCGGGCACCGCCAGACGAAGCGGGTGCCGCGGCCTCGCCGCCTCCTCCCCATCCCACCTGCTGGGCTGCATCATGGGCGGCTAAAAATATCTCCCCGGGTCACCGTCTTGGGCTGGCAACTGGTGTCACTGCCGAGGGGTGGTCTCGCACCGGGGGGTGTGAGGAGGGCCGGGCTAGAGGACGGGCTGGGATGGAGGCCCTCGAAGGCAACGGTCCCCGGGCCAGGCCTCCACCCAGGCGCAGACTTTCCTGCCCTTTGTCACCTTGGGAACCTCTGCAATCCCCCCCTGCAGCACCCAGGGCTCTTCCCCCACCTTCGCTGCTGGGCCGGTGCCAGGCTGGGGGGGCTGGGCCCCTCCGCAGCTGTGCTGGGAATGTGCAGAATCCCAGCGAGCAGCCGGCTCTGGGCGCCGCGTTCCGCCTCGTCCCCGCTCCCATCCCTGGCACTCGGCGTCTCTTCTGGGAATGCGCCCGGCCGGCCCCCGCAGCGGGCAGCCGTGCCGCCAGCCTGGAGTGCGGGGGCAGCACGTCTGCCCAAGGGAAGACGGTATTTTGGCAGTGCTAAACGTGTGCTGGGGCTGTTCTCCCCGGCTCCGGGGCTAGCGCCACCGGCACTGCCGCCTCGACCCCTTGGCGGAGGTCGGAGCAGCTCAGATGCCGGGGTCCCCTGCCTGGTGGGCAGCGTTTGGGGTCTGGCCGCTGCTCCCACTCCCGCCTGGTGCTTGCGGCTTGGCGCGGTGCAGAGACCGCAGCTCTCCCGTACGTTCCTCTTTGTTCCTGCTCACGAATTCGCTTTGCCAGTCAAATCAGCCCAGCCTGAGCACGGTGCYAGGGACATCCTGGCAGGCAGAGGAGGGATCAGAGCCCTCCATGCCAGCTGGTGCCCACCTGGGTCTCCGTGTGCCAGTGGGGACAGGCCTGGGCTGTGGGGTGAATGTCTGTCTGTCCCCACAGGTGGGCTCCGGGCCGTCCTCAGGTGGGAGCAGGCATGGCGGAGAAATCCAACTCCCGGGACTCGGACAACAGCTGGGTGATGGCAGGCACCGAGGTGAGGGTGGCCCCGGTTGGAGGGACCCTGTGGGGGCAGTGCCGGCAGGAGCCTCGTGGCAGCTCCCCAGCTGCAACCCCATTCCCTCACCCTCTCCGGGAGCTTGGTGCCGAGGGAAGCGCCCGCAGGGCTGGCCGGGAGGAGAGAGGCGCTTGGAGACCCAGCTGGAAACCATGTCGACTGCTGCCTGTGCTCCCAGGGCTTGCCTGTCGAAACGATGGGCCCGGAGCAGGAATTGGCCTCCCGCAYGCCAGAGGATGAGGAGCCGGAGGAGGATAGCACCCAGGACATGGTGGCAGGCACACGGTTATCACAGGAATGGGCCATGTCCCGGGACGCCCCCCAACCAGCCGGTCCTGGGCTCTCCCCAGCAGCGGCCGCCCTCGGCGGGAATGGCGAGGCCTCCTTCCCAGGCCAGAGCCAGGGCCCCGGGGAGAGCGAGCTCGAGGTGAGCACGGGGCCGGGTCAGCAGCAGGGCCCAGCTGTGGGGCCAGGGCAGGGCGGAGGGAGCCCCGCTGTGTCTGTCCCCCCAGGACTTGGAAGAGCGTCCGGGCCCCACTGGGGGGGCAGTGCCCACCCTGACCGGCTCTGCAGCACCCGGTGCCCCCGACAGCACCTCCCCGGATGGCTGCGCCCAGGAGGAGCCCGATGCCGAGCCAGGACCCTGCCCCGACACCTGCAGAGCAGGTCAGTCCCTTGCAGGGGGTCAGCCCAGCCTGGCGGAGTCGGAGCTGGGGTGAGTCTGTGCTGGGGCGGCGGGGAGGGCCCGCAGCGGAGGTTCGGCGCTGGGGCTGTGGGGTGCGGCAGTCCTGGAGGTCCCTGTCCCTCCCCAGGGCCGCTGGCTGAGGAGGGGAGCTGCACCAGCAGTGACGATGACGTGGAGGGGCTCCGGAGGCGGCAGGTCCACGAACCCCGTCCTGGGCCTGCCCCCCCTGGGCCTGCCCCGCGCTGGGGCACCCAGGACACCGGCGATGAGGACGGGCTCAACATGAGCAAGTACCTGCTGGGCGCCTTGGCGCTGGTGGCCGTGGGGCTGCTGCTCGTCTCCAGTGAGTGAGGGAGCCCAGGGCAGGGGCGGGAGGGGGCCCCCGGCACCTCCCTCATTGCCTGTTCCCCTCCCTAGGTGGCATCTATGACCTGGCAGATGGTGAGTACGGGGGGACTGTGGTCTGCTCTGCCGTGGGGCCGTGCCTGGCATCAGCCCCGGCCGCTCGGCCTGTCCTCTGCCCGGGCATGGTGCAGCCTGTCACACAGATGTGGCCTGACATCCCTGGTCCTTGCCAGGCCCCATGGAGAGCGTGGTGACCCGGGACGTTGCAGAAGGGGAGCAGGAGTCGCCGCTGCCTGCTGATGGCACGGTAAGCGGGGACAGCAGGGGCTCAATGCCTTCCTGCTGAGCAGGCAAAGGGGAGGCCACGTCCTCGGCACCCTCAGGGTCACATCCTGACTCTTCCCCAGGACTCACCGCAGAAGCCCCTGTCGGATGCCGGGGACCCCCGGAGCATGCAGTCCATGAGCCTCCTCTTGGACAGGCTGGCCAAGGAGAACCAGGACATCCGGCTCATGCAGGCTGAGCTGCAGGTGGGTGAGCGGGCAGAGCCGGGTGCTGCAGCCCCAGCACTGCCTGCATGAGGTCCTCCACATGCTCTCCCTTGCCGTGCGMCCCGGGTCCCCCCGGCACGGTGCTGGTGCTGTGGCCCTGGTGCTCACGGTTCCCCGCGCTCTCCACAGGCGCACAAGGAAGAGCTGCAGGCGCTGCTGCGGAAGAGTGAGGGCAAGGCGGCCGCGGCCGGGGCCCAGCAGCAGAGCCTGGCAGCGGAGAACGCGCAGCTCCGCGCGGCGCTGCGGCAGGAGGCTGCCGCGCTCCGCATGGCCCAGACCGAGCTGCAGCGCCTACAGGCTGCGGGGGCCCCCGGYGGCCCCCAGCCCCGGGCACCGGAGGCCGGGCAGCCAGTGGCAGAGCAGCCCCATGGTCCGGGYGTCCCAGCCGGTGACGAGCCCGTGGTACGGCAGGAGGTGGCCAGGCAGCGTGGCTTGCTGGCCTCGGTGCGGCAGGAGCTGGCGGGTGCACTGGAGCGAGCCCAGGCCTCGGGGAACCTCGAGCGGCTCCTGGAGGAGCTGAGTGTCCTGGAGCAGCACCTGGGCCAGGAGGTGCAGGCAGAGGGGGCCGAGCCCTTCCCCAAGCACTGGAAGAAGCCGTTCAAAGCTGACAAGAAGGAGAGTAAGCGGCACAAGCGGCACGGCACCGGGGAGGCCCCCCACGAGCCGGGTGAGCGGGGCGGCAGGGAGAAGAGGGAGCAGGGCAAGCCCCACGGGCACAGGAAGGACCCCCGGCCCCCGCGGGAGCACAAGGCAGGCAAGGCCTGGGGGAAGGCGTCTCACGGGGCGCCCCAGCACAGCCCGCGGGAGCTGCCCCCGCTGAGCCAGTACCGGGCACCCCAGGGCTGCTCGGGGGTGGCCGACTGTGCCCGCAAGGAGGGTCGGGAGGTGCTGGGGGCCGCGCTGGAGCCGGTGCAGAAGGCGCAGTTCATGCAGCTGCTGCAGGGCTTCATGGGGCGCCTGGGCTGGGGGGGGCACTTCACGGGGCTGGCTGCGCGGCTGGAGGGCGTCTTCGGGGCCGATGGCACCTTTGCCCACGACCGCCTGCGCTTCGTGGACTTCGTGGACGATGTGGAAGAGCTGCTGGAAGACCTGGCGCGGCGCGAGCAGGGTGACAAGAAGGCGGCCGACGGCTTCGAGGAGTTTGTGCTGCAGCACTACTCGGGGGACAGCAGGTGAGCTGGGATGGGAGGGGCCACGCAGGGCCGGGACCCAGGGCCCCGGGACCCCCTCATGGCCCCTCTTCTTTTGCAGCTTTGTCAAGAAGGAGCACCACAGGAAGAGCACCCAGCAGCACGGAGGGGCCAGCCCTGCGCGGGACCCCGAGGGCCGGCCGCGAGGGTAGAGCCAGGCAGGCTGCGTAGTGCGTAGGGGGCAGCTGGCCCCGTTGCAGGCGTCTGTCTAATGCACTGTGTCCTGCCCCGCGGGCCCYCAGCCTGTGCGGGGCAGGGGCCCCTAGCGGGGCCGTTGGTGGGAGGTCGGTGGGGCTGCCTGGGCTGCGGTTGCTCCACACGCAGTCGTACAGCCCCGGGCGTGAGGCCCCGTGGCTCCGGGTTCCCCCTGCCCCGTCCCAGCCGGGCCGGGCGCTGCGGGCCCCGGCACTACCGCACCCCGTGTGATGCTGCACTGCCATAGACGCAATAAAGTCACCGCTGGTCAAGGCTGCGGCTGGTGCTG
>NW_020450795.1:529660-532628 GCF_003343035.1 Apteryx rowi | reverse complement strand
GTACTGGGGGAGCTGGTGCTGGACCAGTACTGGGGAACTGGGCCGGTACTGGCGGAGCTGGGCCTGGGTCTGGGCTGGTACTGGGGGGAACTGGGCCGGTAGTGGGGAGCTGGGCTGGGAGTCGGGCCGGTACTGGGTCCGGAGGAGGGTGAGGAAAGGCCCTTTGGGTCCCCAGCGGTTCGGCCGTGCCGGGACACGGTACCGGGTCGGTGGGGCCGGCTGTGTGCCGGTTGGCCGGGGCCGTCCCGCTGAGCCCGCGCTCCCGCAGGCTGGGCCCCGACGTGTGCACCATCCTCCGCCTGTCCGGACCCCTCAAGGAGCAGTATGCCAAGGTACCGCCGCGCCGTGCCATGCCGTGCCGCRCCGTGCCATGAGCCCCCGGCGCCCCGCTCACCCCCTCTGCCCGCAGGAGCACGGCCTGGACTTCCAGCGGCTCCTGGACGCCAGCGCCTACAAGGAGACCTACAGGCAGGACATGATCCGCTGGGGCGAGGAGAAGCGCGGCGCCGACCCCGGCTTCTTCTGCAGGATCGTGGTGGAGGGAGCGGCGCAGCCGGTGTGGGTGAGCAGGGCCGGGCCTGGGGTGGGGGGCACGCGGGGCGGCCGCTGACGGCTCCCGGCCCGCAGGTGGTGAGCGACACGCGGCGCCTCTCCGACGTGGAGTGGTTCCGGGACGTCTATGGGGACGTGGTGCAGACCGTCAGGGTCGTGGCCACCGAGGAGACGAGGAAGAGGAGGAAMTGGGTCTTCGTCGTGGGTGAGTGGTGCATCCCGGATAGCCTGGCTCGTCGGGATGTGACCCAGGTTAAGCCAAAGCCCCGCAGCTCCCGCGGCTGTGCCCCCGCAGCGGGTGCCTGGGCGACACCGCGGTGGTGCCGACCGAGGCCGGACCGGTGCCGGGGACCTCACCGGGGGCTCCGCTCCTTGCCAGGGGTGGACGACGCGGAGTCCGAGTGCGGCCTGGACCAGGGGGTGACCTTCGACTGGGTCATCACCAACGACGGGGACGAGCTGTCCCTAGACAGCCAGCTGGAGACGCTGCTGCAGTCCGTCCGCAGCCGGCTATAGCCGCGCCGCTGGAGCGAGCCCGTGGCAGCGGGACGTGGACCAAAGAGGGCTGGGGGGGCGCCAGGGGGAGCGCAGCTGCTGATAACAGCTGGTTGCAGGGGACTAATCCTTCCGCGGGGGCTGAGCCGGGCTCCGATCCCCGCGTGGGGGGCGCTGCGGCGAGGCCGGGAGCAGGCGGTGCCCGTCCCCTGCAGTGGGGCTGGGGCGCGGAGCCCGGAGCAGGACTGCACGGGGTGGTCCCGGTGGCCGTGGTCCCGGTGGCCGTGGTCCCCGTGACCGTCCCCCCGGTGCCGCCAGGGGGCAGGGCGCCCACGGCCTGCGCCTGGCCCGGCTAATCGCCGCCGGTGGGTGGGCGTCCCTCCCCTCGTTAGCCGCTCCGTGGTGTCCCCGGTAGCCAGCCCCACCGTCGGGCACTGCCGTGCATCGCTGGTGGGAGTGTGCCTCCTTGCCCATCCCCTCTGCAGACAGGGGAGGAAGGGGGCCGGGTCCCCCCCCYGGTCACGGGTGGGCGCCTCGCCTCCGCTCCCTCTGCCTTGCCCAGACCCCCTGCCCCACGCAGGGCGGGTGGACGTGCCTTACCCCTAGAGCAGGCGGCGTGGTGCCCGCGCCCTCTCCCTGCTCTTCTCTGCACTGCTTCACGGCTCCCGCGGGTCRCTCTGCGGCCGGGGCTGACCAAGCTGTCTCACCCGCGAGCCCTCGCCGAGGCCGGCGCTAACCCCGCTGGACGCAGAGCCCGGCGGCTCCCGGCACGGCGCGGTGCCTTCCCTGGCTCTGCAGGGGCAGCGAGTAGAGGCGAGAAGGCAGGGACGGCACGCGGGGAAAGGCGCTGCCGTTCGGTGACCCTCTGCCCGTGGCTGGGGGCAGCCAGCGTCCCCCTCCCGGCCCAGTCCAGCAGATCGGCGATTCTGGGAGAGGGGCTGCTGGCGCCCTGGCCTGCCCCAGCCCTGCCGCTGGGCCGCGGGCAATTTGCTGCCGCAGGAATAAAGCTTGGATGGCGAGACACGTTGCTGCACTGCGTCTGCTGCTCATTGACCGGTGGGAGGCTCAGGGGGGCGGTTGGGTTCGTCCCTCTGCTTCTCGCGGGCTGGGGGGAGCAGGCTGCGTCCTGTCTCGCYGGGCCCCTGCCCTGTTCTGGCCTCTCCAGCTGGGGCTTGCGTGAGGTGCGGTTTAATTCCTGCTGCCTTGGGCGGGGGCCTGACAGCTGGATGTCTCCTGTTGGATTTTAATAGGCTTGCAGGGGCCAATTCCCTGTGGATTATCTGCTTCCGAAGCAGAAGGCTCCCGTCCTGATACCTGCCTGCTGGGCGCTCGTCCCCTGCAGCAGCTGGATGGGGGGTGGTGTGTGGGGGAGGACGGTCCTGGGGGGCAGCCCAAGGTGAGAGGGGCCTGCGCGGGGGGAGGCTCAGCCCAATCCTGCTCTCGTACATGAGCTGCTGTCAGAAGAACAGGGGGTGACTTGTCACCCTGGGAGGGGAGCCTGCCCCAGCGCCCCTCTCCCGGAGCTGAGCATCCCTTGAGCGGAGGTGACAGCCAGGGCCYGGAGCCAGGGAGCCCTGGGGCCTGCGGAGCCCCGAGCCCCTCCTGGAAGGCTCCTTGGGGTGACGGTGCCCGCAGTGGGGGGCAGCGGGCGGCCTGGCCCCACCGGGGACTCTGCCAGCTCCCACTCCTGACTGCTGCCCCTAATCCCCAGCCTTCGCTCGATGCCCTTGGCCCCGTGGGGAGGCAGTAAGGAGATTACGGGAGCGTTATATAAGGGCAGCCAGCGAGGAGCCTCCTCGAGGGGGCTGGGGGGGGGGGAGGATGCCGGGGGGTGCCCAGGCCCCCCGTGGGGCGGCTCAACCTCCTCCGCCGCCGCTCCCGCAGCCCCCGGTGCCGGGGCGGCTCCCGCTCCCGCGCCCCG
>NW_020450795.1:521030-528353 GCF_003343035.1 Apteryx rowi | reverse complement strand
GGCCCAAGCGCAAGGCGCAGAACATCGGCTACCGCCTGGGCCACCGCCGCGCGCTCTTCGAGAAGAGGAAGCGCCTCAGCGACTACGCGCTCATCTTCGGCATGTTCGGCATCGTCGTCATGGTCATCGAGACCGAGCTCTCCTGGGGGCTCTACTCCAAGGTAGCGGCCGCCGGCGCTGGGCTCCGGCGGGCAGGCGGGGGCCGGGGGCTGGCGCTGGCGCCCGCGGGCATCTGGCGGGTCGGGCGCGGGGCCGTCCGCACCGGTCGGGGTGCAGCGGCACAGGGTGTTTGCACCGGCCGGTGTCCGCCGGGGTGGGCGCAGGGCTGCGTGCACCGGTCGGTGTCCAGGGGTGCAGGTGCAGGGCGTTTGCACCAGCTGCTGCTGGATGTGCAAGTGCAGGGCCGCCTGCGCCGGCTGGCGTCCAACAAGCGGAGCGCGAGGCCTTTTGCGCCGGCYGGTGTCCAACGGGGGCAATTTGCACCAGTGAGCGTCGGACGGGGCAGGCACGGGGCTGCGCGCGCTGCCTGGTGCCCGATGGGACCGTCTGCGCCGGCCGGGCTTCGACGGGGTGGACCCGGGGCCTCGCGGGGACATTGCGCCACGGGGCGGGCACGGGGCTGGTGGCCGTGTCAAGCGGGGGGCCGGGGCCAGGCCTGCCCGCCGGGGCACRGTCCCCCCGCCCCAGGGCCGGCAGGAGCACCCAGGTCCGTCCCGCTCGCCGGGCTGCGTCCAAGAGCTTTTCCTGCCGGGCTGAAGCTCCCTGAGGTCCTGGCCCGTTGTGCCCCGTCGCGGCYGGGGCGGCTGACGCTGGTCCGTGGGCAGGCAGATCCCCCGTGTCCCCCCCGCATCCACCCGTCCCGCCGCCCCGGGGTGAGGTGTCCCGGGTGGGGACCCGTCGAGGAGCAGCACCCCCGGCAGGGGCGTGAAGCCCTTGATCCTCCTCCACACCCCGCTCCTCTGCTGCTGCTTTTTTCAAAAAAAATTTTTTTTGAGGGACGGTGTCTTTTATTTATAATTCTCCCCCCACACACCCCTTTCAGCTCCTGCTCCCTGGCTGTGCTCGTTGGCAGCGATATGAATAACTCTTTGTATAGACATCTGTCATGTTATTTATACCTATCCAGCGAGGGGAAGTGAATAGGCATCCACACTGGCAGGGCGTGCGTGGCACGACGGGCGGCAGCGGGCCGGCGCTGCCGAGGGAGGGGGCTCGGGGCCCGGCCGGGGGCTCCCGGCACCGGCGCCATGCGGGAAAGGGGCTGCCGGCAGCTTCCCGCAGCCCTTGGGCGAGCGCGCGGCGGGGAGGGGCAGTGGGGGCGACGCTGGCGGCAGGCGGAGGAGGAGGAGGGACGTGCCTGGGCGCCCCGTGGGCGTGCGGGATCCTGCCCCGTCCCCATGRAGACTCCCGGGCACAGGGGCTCCCGCGCGGAGGGGAGCGCTGCCAGCGGCGGCCGCCGTTCCGCCGGAGGCGCAGGGATGCTCCCGAGCCGCGCATCCCTCCGGGGCGGGAGGATGCTGCTTCGCTTGGCAACCGCAGCCCCGTCCCCGGGTGGTCCCCTCTCGGTGCATCCCCGTCCCCGCGGCAGAGCCGGCCGCCCACGGAGCCACGGACTCCCCTGGTGCCCCCGGCGCGCTCGCGGGGGCCGGGCGGCTGCGGCAGCCGGGGAAGCCCCTGCGCGGCAGCGCTGCTTCGGGGCGGCCGCCCGCGGCTCCGGTCGGCTGCCGGCGCGTGGCCGCGGCTGGGCTGCTCCCCGGGGACGGTGCCGCGAGCCGCCGCAGCAGCGAGGTGCCCGGCTATAAATACCCCCGCGCGGCCCCCGCCGGTAGGAAACCGGAGCTCGCCGGCAGGGACGCGGCCGTGCCGAAAGAGCCCTGGTGCCGGGGGCCGGCAGCTGTCACGCAGCCGGGGAATTCAGCGCTCCGGGTGCCGCTGCTGGCAGCAGGCCCTGGCCCGGCTCCAGGGCCRCCCCCGCGGGCGAGGGTGCCGGGGGCGCTCGCTCAGCGCCCCGGCTGTGCCCGGGAGCAGCCGGCCGCGGGCCGCCGGGTCCTGGGGGAGGCCGAGGCGTTGCTGCGCTCTGGCCACAGTCTCCCGGGCTCCACGCTGTTGTTTGTCGGGAGCGTGGGAGCCGCCGGCGGCTCTTCCTGCCGGGCCCCTCCRGAGCTGCCGTTGGCAGCAGCCCTTGATAAACGCGGTGGGCGTGCGGCGGCCTTTCCCCAGCGCYGCCTGCGTCGCCGCCTTGCCGCGGGGGCTGCTGCCCTCCGGCTCTGCTGCGGGTGCCCTGGGCACACCACGCACGTGGACACGGGGCCGGGCRCCTGCGGCACCCGCCGGCTGGACCCGCAGCGCCGGCACCGGGCTCTGCGTCCGCTCGCCCAGGCAGCAGCGTGGAGCAGGCAGGGAAATCTGGGGGTTTCCCGGCTCCGCCGGCCTTTCCGAGGCGCATCGGCATCGCGGCCGAGCCCGGTGCGCTCCAGGCTGTTGTCCTGCAGTGCCGGTGGCCGCGGCACGTCTCTGCTGGGACCCTTCCCGGGGCACATCCCGGAGCTGGCGATGTCGGAGCTTCGCGCCCGTGGCCTGGCTGCACCTGGGGCTTTTCCCGCCGGCACCGCGGCTCCCGTGCTCCCGGCCGGCCGCCTTGCAGCCTTCCCTGGCAGCAGGAGGGTTAAGGATGTCTAGACGGCAACCGAAATTGGCCCTAAAGGATGCCAGAACCGTTGCGGGAGTGACATCGCGCTGCAATTAATCCCGGGTGTTCCCCTGAGACACCGGCTCGCTAAAAATAGCGTTTGCCAGGAGCTCTCGCGGCAGAGCGCGGCGGTGGCGGGGGCAGCGCCGGGGCCGGGCGGGAGCGGTGCCTCCGGGAGGGCCGCGGGCCGGCAGCGGCCTTGGCGCGAGCCCTGCCCTGGAGGCCGCCTATTAATAGCGTTGTTTGGTCCCCGGCACTTCTCTCAGCACCAGCTATTATATCCAGACAATTGGGAGGCGAGTGCCAAGTCGTGAAGCCGCTCACAATGCGCGGGGCTGCGGGGAACAATGCCGCTCGCCGCTCCGACAGCGGCCGCTCCGGTGCCAACGGCCTATTTTTGTGAACGTTTTCCTCTCTCCCTTGCTAAATGGCCGCACCGGGAGGAAAAATCTCCCTGGAGAAGGGAAAGGGGACAAGCAACAGGTTGCAGACAGGCCGGGGCGGCGGGGAACGCAAGCTGCTGCTGGATGGCGGCGACGTGCGACGAGCATGCCGGGTCTCAGCGCGGAGGTGCTGGGAAGGGGCCGGTCCCGGCCCGTGGAGCCTCCCGGGTGCCGGCGCTGCGCCCGCTCGTCCGTCAGCAGCGCTGCCTTTCCTGCCGCCCCCGCTATCCCGCGGCGCTGGGAACGGCCTGGCTATCCCGCGGCGCTGGGAACGGCCTGCTCCCTGCCCGGCCTGGCTGCCCCGCTCCGTCCCGGGTCTCCTCCCAGCCGAACGGGCGCCCCGGGCACGGAGGGGGGATTTGGGGCACCAGAGAGGAGCATGGATTTGCTGGCAACAGGAATCAGTCTGGAGATGAGCCCTCGGGAGGGGCAGGTGAATCTTGCTCTTCCCGTGGGGAGCTGGGGAGCATTTGCTTTAGTCACCAGTGAATCGGGGGCTGGTTTAATTTACATAGAGCTAATTAGCAGGAGGATCTAATTAGACCATCCATTAGGGTGCCACAGTATTGGGCTAATGCTGAATGTGGATAGATTGCTGGAGTCACTCATCCCAGCCGAGGGGAGGCTGGTAATTACATTTGGCAGAATTAGATTAAAAACCTTTTTTTTTTTTTTTTTTTTTTGAAAAAGCGCCGTTCTCTCCTGCAGCGCGGTCGGTGCGGGCGACGTCGGCGTCCCGGGCCGCGGTGCCGAGGGCGCTCCCGGCCCCGCTGACGCGCTCGCTGCTCTTGCCTTGCAGGACTCCATGTTCTCCCTGGCCCTGAAATGCCTTATCAGCCTGTCCACCGTCATCCTGCTGGGCCTCATCATCGCCTACCACACGCGGGAGGTGCAGGTGGGTCCCGCGCGCGCGGCTTGGGAAGCGCCGGCTCTCCGGCCGGCCGGGGTTTGCTCGCCCTCCTCCTGCTCCCGTTCCTGGTGGTGCTCCGTGCGGGAAGGTGCATGGTCCCAGCGGAGCCGCCCGGCCGGGGGCAGCACGGGCGACCACCACGCGGGGCTCCTCCGGGGCCGGTGCTGCTCCAGCTCCCCGTCCGGCCCCTGCCCGGCAGCCCGCAGGGGAGGCCGCCCACGGCAGACCTAGGAAAGGTGACTGGAAAAGCAAACTTCCTCCCCGGGCTCGGGGCCAGGCGGTGGCGGCGGGCGGGCTGGGAAAGCGGCTTCCGAGCAGCGGGGCCAGGAAGCCCCCCGCGTCCCCGTGCTCGCGCGAAAGGTCGCCCGAAGCCCGCGGCCTTGAGTGCCCGGCTCCGGCACGGGAAGCGCCGGGTGCCCGCGCGGCACGGAGGCGCCAGCGGAGCGAACCGCACCGCCGCTGCCGCCCTGCGCTTGCCCAGCTCCGCAAAGCGGAGCTCTGCCCCTGCTCCCGCTGCGCCCTTGCYGCCGCGGTGCCCCGACTCTTGCCTAACCCTCGGCGCCGGAGACCTCTGCGGGGACCGGCCCAGGGGCGACGGGCTGCTCAAAGCAAATATTTGAGAGTTCTGGGTTTTGCTAGAATAATATTTACCCCCGGGGCGGCTTTGTTTGCGGTCGGCAAGGCGAGCTGCACCCCCTGTTCTTGCTGGCTTCCTCCGGTTGTTGTTCTTGGTAGTAGGCTCTGCGAACGCGACGTCCACCCCGACCGGGCGCAGGGCTTTATAACGCCCTCATCCTGCTCCGCCTGGAGTCGGAGCCGAAACCCTCATCGCCTGCTTATCCAGGCCCCACGGAGGGAAAGGACGCGCTGGAGTCTCGGAGCAGCCGGTGGCATCCCGAGCGCGGGATCACCGTGCCGAGCAGAGGGCTGCRCGCGGACGGGTGCAACCCAGCGGCGAGGCCTCGCGGTGGGTCGCCGCGCCGTGGCAGCGGGCTGCGTGGCCCCGGCGCCGCGAGTGAACAGCTCGGTTCCTTCCACCTTTCCCCGTGGACTTCCCAAGGTCTTCGCGTCCTGGCAGCTCCCCCTCTGGGCCCTCTCCAGTCCTTCTGCGCCTCCGTTGACGCATGATGCACAGAGCTGGATGTGTTGTTTCATGCGAGCTCTTGGCAGCAGTGAGCAGCGTGAAATAATTTCCTCCGCTGTCCTGCCTGCGACCCTCCGCGTGCCGCACCCCGTCGTGGGCCCCATCTCGCTTGCACCGGGGTCCCGGTGTTGGCCCGTGCTCCGTGCGTGGCCCGGTGGGATTCCCCCGTCCTCTCCTGCGCAGCCCGTTGCCGCGCTCTGCACTTGCTTTCGCTGAACTGCACCTCCTCGCGCTGGAGCAAGTGGACGGGTTTGCCCTGGTGCTGCTCCGTGGTGTCGGCACGCTGCGTCCGCGTGCYGCCGGGAACCGCTCTCCCAAGCGCTCTTCGCCCCCGTTGCACGCACGGCGCTTCCCCTCTGCATCACATCTCCCGAGCCGCGCTGCAAGCGCGCCGTGTCGGGCCACGTGGCGAACTCGCCGCCGCCGCCGAGCCAGGCCGCAGCGGCTGCTTCCCCCTTCTCTGCTGGGCGCGGGAAATCGGATCGCCTTGGCTTGGTTCGTTCTGGACAAACCCGGGCCGGCTGTTGATCGCCCTGTTATCCTTTAGGTACTTATACAGGGATTGTGGATAATCTGGTCGAGGATCTTTGCAGAGACGGAAGCGGGGCTGGCGGAGCTGCGAATCCTCAGCTGCTCCTGCGGGAGGAGGAGGGCTGCRCTTACCCTGCCGCGGTGCCTCCCCCCCCCACCGCCGGGGGCTCTAGGAAAGCCTCAGCGGCAGCTTTGGCTTCTTCCTTCCGTCTCGGTGCTGGTTGCGTTCTGGCCGAGTCCGTCGGTAACGTTTCCGGCTCTCCCTTTGCCTCGGTTTCTCCAGGAGGCCGTGGGAGCTGCTGGCTCCGGTTCCTGCAAGCTGTGCAGCACCAGCGTCCCCGCGCCCCGGCTGCTCCCGTTCCCCGAGCTTCCTAAGCGGGGTTTAGGATGATGCACCGTCACTTCGTGCGGCATCCCAGGAGCTGCCCGCGGCTCCGGGAAGAAGCGAGCAGTCGGGGCAGGYGGTGGCAGCCGGAGGGCAGCAGCCCCGCACTGGCCTTGGGGAGCAGCCACCGCCGCCGCGGCTCTGCCCGCTCCATCCCAGGGGCCGCAGCCTGGGACAGGAGGAAGAGCGGAGGCATTTTCCTCTGGAGCRTTTATAGGCTCAGCAGGCACCCGGACGAGAGAAAGAGCAGCTGCCCGGGGTGCTGGTTTCTTTTCCCGTTGCACCTGACTTTAATGAAGTGCAGGGTGATTTATGGTGTCACCCGGCGCAGGCAGCGGCACAGCAGCGGCTCGGGCGCGCTGGCAGCCCCCGCTGGGGTTCACGCCGGCCGCGGGCGAGGGAGCCCCCTTGCCCTGCCGGCAGCCTCTCGGCGCCCGTGCGAGCGGCGCCTGCTGCGGCGAGGCCGGCGGCGGTGGCTGCTTGCAGCATCGCTCGCGCTGCATTGCCGCCGCATGCGGGACGGCGCGGCCGGCTCCTTCCCGCTGCACGGGCCCTCTCCAGCCCTTTGCACCTGCACGGCTGGGACTAACCCACCCCAGCAGGGAAGGGGGGACCGGGTGTCCCGGCRGGGAGGAGGGCGCATCCTCCTGGCGGGGATCCCCGGGGTCTGCGGAGCAGCCGGAGGCAGGGGCTCGGCGGGCAGTGCAGGACGTGCCGTGCCATCCCGGCACATGCTGTTATCAGCCGGCTGGTGTCCGTGACGCTGCCAGCCCCGGCCGGGCTCTGCGTGCGGGGCCGCTGCCGCTGAGCCCAGCGAGCCTGGAGCTGCTCCGGCTGCGGTTCCTCCCCGGGCGGCCACAAGGAGCCTGCCGGGGATGGGGACGGAGCCACGGGGGCAAAGGCACCCGCTGCCTTCCCTGCCGCCAGCCGGTCCTGGGGATGCCTCCCTAGGTACCACCGGATCGGATGCGGTTTCCATGGAAACCGCGGAGCAGCCCCGCGCTCCTCTGGGGAGCCGCCGCTGGCAAAGGGGAGGCCGCCCCGGAGCCCACCTTTCTCGCTCCCTTCCCCCTGCCTTGGGCCTTGCACCCCCCCGTGCAGCCAGGAGCCTTTCTGCCTTTTTCCTCTTGCTGATTTGTTTATTTTTAACACCCTTTTCCAGGAAGGAATGGGCTGTCAGCTTGCTAAATGCCTGAGGATCTCCCTTGACAGCTCCGAGCC
>NW_020450795.1:507347-520753 GCF_003343035.1 Apteryx rowi | reverse complement strand
CGGCGCGCTGCGCGCCGCAGGGCTGTTCCAGTGAGTAATGCCAGCTGGTGCCGCGCTGCCGCCCACGGCCTCTGCCCGCGCAGCTGAGCCGGCCGGGAGAAGCCCGGGGAGTTCCCAGCCCCGAGGACGAGCCGGGGCTGTTCTCCACTTCGCGGAGTCGGCCGCCGGGAGATGCCGGCTGCCGTGGCTCCAGCTGGCGCGTCCCCGCTGGAGCCTTTTGGCGCGGTGCTTTGCCCAGGGCCGCTCTCGTCTCGGCAGACGGTCCCCGGAACAAGCCGGGTGGTGCGGAGAACCGGCCCCGGCGCCCGGCAGAGCGAGGAGCCGTGCCGGCACGCGGGCGGCTGCAGGGCGGCTGCCGAGCGGCTCCCACGTGTTGCACGTGCTGGCGCCGAGCCGAGGCCGCCCGGGCGCTGCGGCCCCTGCTCCGGCAGAGACCCCGGATCCCTGCTCCGGCGCTCCGGTTGTGCCTTGCCCAGGATGAACCCGCCATTGCTGCGGCAACCGGAGCTGCTCTCCGGATGCAGGGCTGCAACGCGCCCCGCGGAGAAGCCGGCCGCGGCGCTGCCCCTCGATGCCTGGGGCCGGCCACCCCCCACACCCGGAATCACCCCTCCGGGGTGGCTCCAGCCCGTAGCCGTGCCCCGAGCACGTGTGGGAGCAGGGAGAAGGGGCAGCGGGTTCCCAGCTGTGCACGTGCCCTTTCCCACCGGCTCCTTCCTGGCCGCGCAGCTCTGCGGAGCAGCTTCCCGCACATCCCCGTCTTAGCGGGGTCTCGCCTTGCTCCCTCCTGCTGGCGAAGCTTCCTCGGCCGCCCGTGGCCGGGCTCTCCGTGGCCGCGGACGCCGCGGGAGGGTGGCCGGGGCCGCCCGTGACCGTGTGGCTTTGCATCCCGGCAGCTCTTTGTGATCGACAACGGGGCCGACGACTGGCGGATAGCGATGACGTACGAGCGCATCCTCTACATCAGCCTGGAGATGCTGGTTTGTGCCATCCACCCCATCCCCGGGGAGTACAAATTTTTCTGGACAGCCCGCCTGGCCTTCTCCTACACGCCCTCGCGGGCGGAGGCGGACGTGGACATCATCCTGTCCATCCCCATGTTCCTGCGCCTCTACCTGATCGCCCGGGTGATGCTGCTGCACAGCAAGCTCTTCACCGACGCCTCGTCCCGCAGCATCGGGGCGCTCAACAAGATCAACTTCAACACCCGCTTCGTCATGAAGACCCTCATGACCATCTGCCCCGGGACGGTGCTGCTGGTCTTCAGCATTTCCCTCTGGATCATCGCCGCCTGGACGGTGCGGGTGTGCGAGAGGTGAGCGGGGCTGGACCCCCGGCCGGGCGCTGGCTCCGGGCGGGATTTGGGATGCGGGGGGGGGCAGGGGCAGAGGATGCTGGCTCGGGGGCGCAGCGCCTGGCTCCGCTCCCCGCGCCGCTGGCAGAGACTGCCATGACAACCCGGCGGATGCGAGCCCGCTGCCGGCAGCATCCCGCTGCGCCGGGGTTGCTGTGGCGACGGGCCCCTCCGGGGACCGGGGAGGCGCCGGGGGCTTCGTGCCAGGCGCGGGGTGGTGCATCGTGCCGCAACCCCTTCCCACTTCTGCCACCGTCGGCAGGCTCAGTGCAGTGAGAGCCGCTGCATCGTGCGCCGGCTTTCAGGCCTTGCGGGGCTGAGCCTTGCCCGGATCCTGCCCCGCGGGAGGCTCCGGTACCTGGGTGCCCCCGGCCCTCCCGGCTCGTCCTGGGGGTCTCCCCATCGCCGCGCTCCCTCGCGTGGGGTCCAGCCCTCGGAGCGAGCGCTGCTGCCCCCGGGAGCCTGGGCTGCACCCACAGGCGCACGGGCACAGCACTCGCAGGGATGCCGGTGGGCTCCTTCCCCCTCTCCTCCGGGCTGGGGTGGATGGAGCCGGGGCCGCGCGGGTTTGTCTGCAGGAAGCCGCTCAAGGAAACAAATGCACGTTATTATTTGTTTTAAGTGGATTAGCTAAATCGCATTAAATCCCTCTAAGTTGTTGCAGCAGTTTGTGGCTGTCTTTAGAAACAAGGCGCAAGTTTTTACCCCCGGGGCTCAGCCCAGCGCCTCTGGCTCCATCGTGCCCGCACTGCTTTTGCATCCTCGCGAGGCCGAAGGCAGGGGGAGGAAGGCTCGGGCGACGGTGCACAGGCCCACTGAGCCCTTGGCGTTGCATTTGGGAGCTGCCGCGAGCCGGCGGCTCCAGCCCCCAGGGCTCCCACTGCGCATTAGCCGCCTCAGGCCTCGCCTGGGTCTCCGAGGCTGCGCAAAGGGGCAGGAGCAGCTTTAAATAACGTGGAAGTGGACTGGAGCCGCACACTTAGGTTTTATGAGCTTTTACAGGGTGCTTTTAGGTGCCTGTTTCTATTAATGATGCTATTAGAATGTGCTGGATAGTTGTACGCTGCTTAATTGCATTTGGGAGATTTTTCTTTGTACTTCTGAAATGGGGAATGGCTGCAATGGGCTGACGGGCTCCCAGGGGACTGATTCTGCACCTCGGGGGGCTCAGGCTGAAAAGTGAAAAGTAAATAAACAACTATTAGCAATGAAAAATAGCAACGAAGGCCGATGAGCCGCTGCAGATCACAGGCACAAGAGCTGCTGCGAACGGCCAACACCCCCATGCGTCTATGGAGCTGCAAGCATCAACCCAGGCAGCTCCCAGCCGGGCTGTGTCAGAGAGGGGCAGGGTCCCTGCGGAGGTGCATGGACCCAGGAGGGATGCAAGGATGCCAGAGAGGTGTGCAGACCCGGGGGATGCATGGACCTTTGAGAGTGCAAAGACCTGGGGGGATGCATGGACCTAGGGGATGCACAGATGCTGGAGAGGTGCATGGACCCAGGGGGATGCACTGACCTTTGGGAGTGCACAGACCCAGGGGGATGCACGGGCCCAAGGGGATGCACTGACCTTTGGGGGTGCAAGGACCTGGAGGGATGCATGGACCTAGGGGATGCACAGACACTGGAAAGGTGCGTGGACCCAGGGGGATGCACTGACCTGTGGGGGTGCACGGACCCCATGGAGGTGCATGGACCCAGGGGTTGCACAGACCTTTGGGAGTGCAAGGAGCTGGGAGGATGCATGGAGCAGGGGGATGCCCGTCCCCCTGCGTTGCCTCATCCCCAGGCGCCGTGCAGCCCCCGGCCCCAGCGTCGCTCCCCGCCGCTCCTGGCCGTCCCCGCCACCCGCTCGCGCTCGGGGTGGGCTGCAGCTCTCCAAAAGGCAGCGAGTTGCTAAGCAACCCCCGGCACGCTCTCCCCAGCGCCGCGGAGCCGCTGCGGCGCCGCCGCATCGCTGGCGGCCCGGCTCGGCGGCGGGGCGCACGCACGTGTGCATGCACGTGCGCCGGTGCAACCCCCTTCCCCCAGGTCTGGGGAGCAGGGGGACACCTGGGCGCCAGGGCGGCCGGCGCGACGCTCGGGGTGGACCTGCCGGCCGAGCGCCAGCACCCCCTGCGCGCCGTGGGAGCCGGGGCTGGTGCCGCGCTCCCAAGGGAACGCGGCCGAGGGGGTGATGGAAATCAGCGCTCGGGTCTAAACAATTGCATCAGCCCTTGGCGCGGGCGGGCGGCCCCTCTTCCTGCTCCCCGGCTCGCGCGGGCCACGGCACATGCCAGCTGCTCCTATTTACGAGCTCCTGCTGCTCACAGCACTTCTTGGAACAGAAAACCTCGGTGCCTTCGGCCACTCCGTAACCCCCTTCCTCCCACCGGCCCGGCGCATTGTTCCCGCCGGCCGGGAGCGGCGGGCGGCTCAAGTCCCCACATCCTGCCGGGCCGGCGGCAGCCCCCGGCCCTTATCGGGGGAACGCAGCCGCCCGCGGGCGAAAGCGGGAGAAATGCGTGCCGGGGAGCAGGGGAGCCCCCCGCCGCTGAGCCCCGACCCGGGACGCTCTCCCGCGCCCCCGGCCAAAACCCCCCTTCCTGCCCGGATTGCGGCGATTCTGGCCGTGATTGATTGCTGGAGACACTCGCTCGTGCTCCAGCCTTTCGTGAGTCCCTGGTTACTTGCGGGGGGGGGATTTAGGAAGAGAAGAAAACCCAACTGTTCGGAGAGTTATGAGTTGAAAAGCTTGGACGAATTGATTTGCAGGGAATTGCCAAAAGCTCCATCTGTTTTTCCTCTAATGATTTCACGAGGAGGCTGAGAGAAACCTGCCTGGCAAAGGCAGCCGGCCCTGGCAGACGGGGCCGCAGCGCGTGTCTGCGCCGCGGCTCCGCGTGGCGAGCAGCTGCGTGGGGCGCGGGGGCCGCGGCCGGCTGCGGGGGCTCCGGGCCGTGCTGCCCGGCGGCTTTTCCGCGGGAGCAGCGGGCTCCCGGCCGCGCGCCGGCAGGAGGAGCAGCAGCTGGGCTGCTGGGGCCGGCCAGGGGCCGCCGACCTTGTCAGGGCAGGAAACAGCGCCGGATTTTGCCGCTCGCCCGTTCCAAAGTGGCGACGTGGCCATGGAAAGTTCGCAGCATCCCTGGACCTGCGGAAGCTCCACGTGTGCTCGAGCATGTGATGAGTCCGCCGGCCCTCAGCAGCCCTGTCCCGGGGCGCGGGCCGGAGCCTCGGCGGGATCCCTGCCCCGGAGCCCCACGGCACCGTCTGCCCTGGGCGCCGAGGAGGGGCGGCCGGCAGCTTCGCCTCGGCCAGCGGCGCTGGGGGGACGCACGCGTGTGAGCAAGCATGGCGCAGGGAAACACGGGAGGAAAACACCAGTGTCAGGCGGATACCGCCGGGTTTGATCTGCAGACCTCCAGCACGGTCTGCTAGGAGGCAACGCTCGCGCAGCGCCGGGGCTCGGAGGTTGCAGATGGAGACAGCGGTGCCGGGCAGGATGCACGAGCCCAGGCTCGCTCAGAGCAACGCGCTTCCCTGCCGGCAGCCGCGGCAGATGCACCCTGCAAACTGCCTGCATGGGTCTCTGCCAGCCCCAGCCTCTCCGGCAGCTTCCCGCTGCGCCACGTGACGCCGGGGACATGGTGACAGCTCTGACCGAAAGCAGAAGCCCTTTCTGTTGAGCTTTCTGATTTGGTGCATGTGGGTTTTTCCTAGCTGGAAATTGAGAATTTGCTGTTGCTGCAGAACATGCCGTTGTGTTATCAGTCTTTATTCCTCTTTTTCACCGGGGTCTCATGATATGTCTCATGGCTGCGTGCAGCCTCGTGCCTGGGGGCCAGCGCGGCGCCAGGGCACTCGCAGCCGCAGCGCTGACGTCCGTCCCCTCGGCAGGTACCACGACCAGCAGGACGTAACCAGCAACTTCCTGGGCGCCATGTGGCTCATCTCCATCACCTTCCTCTCCATCGGCTACGGCGACATGGTGCCGCACACCTACTGCGGGAAGGGCGTCTGCCTGCTCACCGGCATCATGGTAAGGGCCGCGGCGCGCGCCGGGAGCGGGGCCAGACAGGGGGCTGGACGGGAGCCGCCCCACGGCCGGCTCGGCCGCACACGCCCCGTCTCCGCAGCGGGTCTCCGCTGCAGCCCTGCTCGTTGGAGAGCAAAACCTTGCACCGGCGATACCGAACTGCGGTTAGCGATGAGCTGGGAAAGGCGCCTCGGCTCAGGCTCTCCGTCTCGCCGCGGGCAGCGCCGGGCTTGGCTGGTGCGAGCGGAGCAAGCCGCGAGCGGGCGCTGGGACCGGCAGGGAGGCAGCTCAGCCCGCCGCGTTAATTAATGGCTCTTTAATAAATTAAAGATCGCTCGCCAGGGTCGTGGGTCTCTGCCAGGGCACTGGGAAGGGGGAGCTGCTCCTCTGGCACGGGCAGAGCCAGGCGCGCCGGAGCGCTGCCGCGAGCAGCCTCCTCCGCCGCGGCGCCTCGTCTCTCGGGGACGACCGCGAGCCGCAGGCAGCGGCTCCGGCCCGGCTCCCCCCGCCCCAGCGAGCCGCCGCTCTCCAGGTCCCCCAGACCAGACCTCGTGCTATCCCCCTTCCCGCCGGGATACGGGGGGCTCCGGCGCCGCCTGACCTGTGCTTGCTGTCCCCGCGCAGGGCGCCGGCTGCACGGCCTTGGTGGTGGCCGTGGTGGCCAGGAAGCTGGAGCTCACCAAAGCCGAGAAGCACGTCCACAACTTCATGATGGACACGCAGCTGACGAAGCGGGTAAGCGCAGCCCGGGGTGGGCGGGCGGGCGCGAGCCCCGAAACGCAGCCAGCGCAGCTGCACCCGGGAGAGCAGCCGCCTGGAGGGGTTTTTCCTTGGAGGAGTCGATATTTATTCCGACTTTGCCCCTGATGGGGGGGGCGCTAGAAAAGTTTTCCAGAGAGGGGGGTCTGACTCAGAGCCGCTCGGCTCCAGGGCACCAGCCGGGGGACCCCGAGGATGTCGGTAGCTGCCTTAAAACCCCTCGCTCTTGGGGAGCTAAATCCCAACCCCCTTGCCCATTTTTGAGGCTCCAATGAGTGGGGGGCTTTTGGGAGATCCGTGGGAACGCGTCCTTCTCCGGTGGGTCGCTGGCAGCAATTCCTACGTGGAAGCGGCTGCGCTCGCCGGAGCCAGGGGCGCAGGTGCCGTGCGGCGGCATTTGTGGCCGGGCTGGAAAAGCAAACAGGCGCTGGGCCCTGCTCCTCCCCCCGGGAATATGGATCCGCCGGCTCGGTGCCAGGCAGCCTGGGGCCAATTAATTGCAGCGCAGCAGCAGAGCCGCAGTGGAAGCAGGGAGCCTGCCGGAGCTGCGTCCCTGCACGGGCGCTGGGGCTGAGCCTGCCGGCGCGTGGCCGCGCACCGGAGAGCCGCCTCCCACCGAGGCTCAGACCCGGAGTCGGGAAATGAGAAAGCCTTCAGGATTTTTTTATTTTTTTTCAATCATTTTTTTTCAGTGCGAGGACATTAGCTTAATGTAAGGCTTCGTGCACGGGCAAGGAGCCCGGTGCTGGAGCGCTGGGAAAGGCTTCCCTGGCCCGCGGCCCCGGGAACAGGCTGTGCCTCGACGTGCCCGTGCCCGGCGGAGCAGCGCTGGCTGCAGGGGGACCCGTCCCGGCACGGGGGGACCCGTCCTGGCGCTGCTGCGGGCAAATTCGGCGTGGGGACGGTCTGCTCACCCCTGTGCAAGGCCGGGTGGAAACGGGTCGTGCAGAGCAGCGGCAGCACCGAAACGGCCACGTATTGGGCATCAGCGCCTTCCCCGCGGCGGCCATCCGCACCCACGCTGCCGAAGCGGGCAGGAACGTGCGCTTGTAGGGAGGTGGAGTGAATCTGGAAAAGCCCCACGGTTGAGGCGCGTGTGCTCCAGCTCCGGCCGCTAACTGTCCCAGGCGCGCGAGGGAAAGCTGCGCTGGCTGCCCGGCTCGTTGCTCGGTCTCGGGGTGGCCGATGCGGAAAGCTTCGTTAGGAGAGGGAGCTGCCGCGGAGGAGAGCTCTAACGAGCCGGGAGGAGAGCAAGAAGTAGCCGTGGCCCCATGGCCCCGTCCCCCGAATGCTTCTGCCGGGGAAGCGGCTCTTTTGCGGTTCGGATGCTGCAGGGCCGGGGCAGGCGTCTCCCCCGGCACGGCTCCGCGAGCCCCCGGACCCCGCTGAGCGCGCGGGAAGCCCCTCGCCGCGGAGGAGCCGTGGGACGCTCGGGCGTTTTGTCGGGGTCTGGGCCTGGCGAAGGGGACTGGGCGCCTGCGCCTGCGCCCGGGATGCAGCACCCGCGGGGCCGAGAGCCGCTGCTCAGCGCGGGGGGCTCTGCTCCGCTCCGAGCAGCCCTGACAGCTGCGTGCAGGCCGGGGATGATCCTTTGCAAAYGCACAGTGTGAGCACGTCCAGGGCGGCCGCTGAGCTCGGAGGCGAGCGCTTTGCTTCCAGCTGGGGGCGAGTCAAGTGCTCTCGCAACAGCACTTACTGCTGATGGCAGACGAGCAGCCCGAGGCGCAGCCAAACCCTTGTTTCCACAAAACAACACGTCCCATGTGCTGGCCCAGATGGGGAAAGTGACCTGCGGCTGCCGCTCTTCTCTTGCAGATCAAGAATGCTGCCGCCAACGTCCTCCGGGAGACGTGGCTCATCTATAAGCACACCAAGCTGCTGAAGAAGATCGACCATGCGAAAGTCCGGAAGCACCAGAGAAAGTTCCTACAAGCCATCCACCAGTAAGTGGAGCCGGCGGCTCCGCTGCCCGCGGGGCTGCAGCGGGGAGGGGGGAGGACGAGCCGGCCCTGGGCGTGGAGCGGGGACGATTTCTGCTTCCCTGGAAGCAGCAGTTCCTGGGCAGTGTCTCTAGGTGTGTTTTCTGATCACGGCGATGACTGTGCCTTGGGGAGGGGCTGCATCCGTATCGCTGTTTCCTTCTCCCCAGGCTGCGGAGCGTGAAGATGGAGCAGAGGAAGCTGAGCGACCAGGCCAACACGCTGGTTGACCTCTCAAAGGCAAGTCATTGCGATGATCCCTCAGCCTGGCCAGGCTGCGGAAATGTTTCTCTTCGCTTTCAAAAAGCAAAAGCAGACCTGGCTGACCGCAAAATGCACCAGCCCCCTGGACATCAGCTGGGAATAGCTGCTGTGGGATTGCAGAGGCGGAACAGAAAGTGCAGACACGAACCATGAGCCGGGAGGGGGGGCAGCTCGCTTCCAGTAAGGGTCTGTGTTCGCCGCACGCTCTTACGCCCCTTAGAAACCATCAGGAAGCCTCCAGCCGATGATCCTCATCTTTTAGCAACACATTCCTGGCAGTCCCTTTCTCCCCTTCCCTCTGCCTGAGTTGCACGGAGGCAGGTTTTCATCATTTTAATGTCCTGGCAGCGGAAGAGCCGGCGAGCCAAGCCGTGCTCGCGGTGTGTGTCCTCCGGCACGCTTCCCGGCCCGCGGAGCTGGCCCTTGGTGCCGGCCATGCTCAGATGCCGGATGGGAGCAGACGCTGTTTGCCGTCCCTCGCGGCTTTGGCCTGCGGCCGGGTTTTCCCGGGAGCTTGGCATGCCCGCGCTGTGTCCCGCCGGCCAGCGAGCGCGGCAGCCCTTCCTCTCCCGGAGCGAGCCCCCTCTTGCCGTTGCACAAACATGGCTCCAGGGATCGTCTCGCCCGCGGAGGCGCTCAGTACGAGCAGGTGATGGGTCTGAGCCCCGGCTCCCGTGTCCGCGGGAAGGACTCTTGGGCAACGCGCAGAAAGTTCATTTTACTTCTTGGTTCTGGCGTTCGCGCTTTCCCTCCTTGCTGCGTTTCCTCTTGAGCTGTGTTTTCCCCTTTTCCTGTCCCCTGCTGCCCTCTTCGCGTGTCCTGCTCGTCACGGCGCCCGTCCCGTCTCTGCTGCTGCTGGTTCTCCTCCGCTGTGCGAAGCGTGCGAGCTCTTGGAGCCCAGGGCTGCCGGCACGGGGGTGTCGGACAGCGGGAAGGGGCTGAAAGCCCAAAACGGTGCCTGGTCGGGTCCTTAGAGCCGCTGCCCCGACAGCATGGGGCTGCCGCACGAGCCGAGCCCGCCAGCGTGGGGCGGTGGTCCCGCGGCCGCCGCGCTCACCCCTCGCCCTCTCCTCTGTCCCCCCCCCAGATGCAGAACGTCATGTACGACCTCATCACCGAGCTCAACGACCGCAGCGAGGACCTGGAGAAGCAGATCGGCAGCCTGGAGTCCAAGCTGGAGCAGCTCAGCGCCAGCTTCAACTCCCTCCCGCTGCTCATCGCCGACATGCTGCGCCAGCAGCAGCAGCGCCTGCTCGCCGCCGTCATCGAGGCGCGGGGCGTCAGCGTGGCTGTGGGCACCCCGCAGACCCCTCTCTCCGAGAGCCCCATCGGGGTCAGCTCCACCTCCTTCCCCACCCCTTACACGAGCTCGAGCAGCTGCTAAAACGCAGAACAAGCCCCTCAGCCCTCCAGGGACACGCAAGAGTTTACGTGCAGGTCCTGCCATCTAAACGGACTTTCTTCTGGTTCTGGAACCACCATAGGAGCATTCGGACCAAGCCAGTGCCACGCGCGCTGCCGAGCTGATGCTCGGGGTTTGATAACGCCTTGGAATCGGAAATCTAATCCCTGTTTAGGTGCCTCTACATGTCGTGAAGGAAGTGGACGCGAGGCGAAGCCTCTGGCAAGGCCCGTGCTGCAGTGTTCGGTGGAGGACAGAAATCCACGCTCAATCTCAGGTCTTCACATTGAAAAAAAAAAAAAAAAAAAGTCCGAAGCACTGAAGCAACGGAGACACCAGAGGGAGAGTATTCCACTGTGTGGACCACGCGCGGGGGCCTGGGCCGCGCCGGCCCCGCTCCTCCCCGGCCCGCTCGTCTCGCCGAGGACGCCTGGGGCGGGAGGACCAGTCGCTTGCCAAGACGCAGAGCTCCCCTTGCCTTCTGCTCCTCTCGCAACTGCAAAGCCCTGGCGGGCAGATGCCAATATCGTAATTTCTTGCACAGGCTCTGACCTAAGATGTCCATGCCCCATCCCATCTCCTTGCCAAGACATACACATGAGTACATGCATACATCTGCTGCATTTCAGGGTAGGTGATGATCTTTCACTTTAGCCTGAGTTTCTTCAGAGTCGTGAGTGTTTTCTGCTCAGGCAGAGCAAGTGAGGGCCAAAAAGAACTGTCAGTGTCATATTCTGCCTGGAGCCAAGTGCTGGAGTCCAGAAAGCAGTGCCTAAAGCAGGCAGGAATGCCAGTCCCCCCGGGATCGGAGCGGTGTGTGGCACGCGGGAGCCGGTACCTGCCTTGTGCCCGAGGAAACGTGCCGCGAGCCGACGCTGTGGGCACGGTTTGGCGGCGCCCCGGAGGCTGGTGCCGCCGCTCGAGGGAAGCCGCGTGCAAACTGCCGAGCGTAAGATCCATGTGCAGGTGCTGCCTGCTCCGCAGGAGCAGCCTCGGGGCGGGCTCCGTGGCCGGGCCCCGGGGAGCTGCCCCAGCCCCGGCACCTGCAGCAGCAGCCGCGGCCGGCCCACGGCAGCGCGCGGGGGCTCGCGAGCCCGCCCGGGCGCCGCGAGGAGGAGACCGGGTTGCGCGATGGATCCTGAGTCGCTCGCATCATCACCCACCCAGGACCGCCCCCGCCTTTCGGGAAGTAGCTGGGCACGTCTCCAATCCCGGTGCTCTTTGAAGAGGCCTCAGAACTGACAGATGAAAAAAGCAAATTAGCTACAAACACCATCTTCTCTGGCAACATGAATGTACGTGTTCAAGCCGAGCTGACAGCGCCGAATTCGCCTGGGTCAAACGGGGCTCACTGTAAAGCGATGTAGTAGCTGGGGAAGACGAGTACTGAGTGGGACGCTTCATCTGTTTAAAACAAAGACCGTCTTGTTCGTACTGATCCCGCTGGGTTTGGCGGAGGACAGCAGCACCATCCAGGGCCGCGTTTTGCAACGTGCAGCTCTGCAGGAAAGCCAGCCGTGGCCCCGCGTCGATCGGCGGCGCTGGCTGCCGCTTCCCCACAACACCTGCAGAAGGAGCAGAGCACTGCGGCAGCGGCCGCGTGCCGGGCGGCGGCGAGCAGCCCGCGTGCGCCCTGCGAAGAGCAGGCTGCAGCGGCGGACGGCTAATTTGTGCTGGTGTTGGCCTTTCAGACGTGTGCCTGGGCATCGCCTAGGTACTTCTGGAAGCAGCTGTGGTCTCGTCTCCTTTCACTGTTCCCCTGCATAATTCTTAGTTCAGCCCCTTTGTTGTTTCCTGGTTCTGTCTGGTCTTTGCTCGGAGCCTCCTGCTGCTGGGAGGCTCCAGCTTTGTGTCTTAGCGCTTTGGGGATGGTGTTTGCTGCTTTCAGTGAAAACTCAGCAGAGGATATTTATATATTTTTAAACAGATGAAGTAACCATGTAATTACTCCGCGATATTAATTACACATCACCCAGCAGTGTCAGTAATTGTAATCAAAGTCACTGTGTTACTCCAGGTATACTTAGCCTGTAATCTTCTCCTTTGTAACTCTTTCACTTCCATAAATAACGCTGGATTTCATATGCACGTAGGCAGGGACATATCAGCCTGATGCATAGGGATTTCTGTGCAAAACTCCACTTACTGCTGGTGGTAGGTGTTTTATTCCTTATGCCCTACAATTAAAGTTACGTAGAAAACAAGCGGTAGTTAGCAAGGAATACTCCCGCCCCCGGGCTCCAGCCRTCCGCAGGCCGTGGAGGAGCAGGGCTCCTCCGCCGCCGGCTCCAGGGGAGGCGCCGCAGGCGCTCGGCAACGCGAGGTCCTGGCACTGCAGAGGTGTGCTTGCGTTAAGCCTGTTGGTGGCACAGTAGCAAGATGTGGTCGTTGCTGTAGCGCGCTTTGCATTCAGGGAGGCGAGGAGGTGCACAGAGATCACTGCCAGCATTTTCTATTCCTCGGCCAGCAGGAGATACTCAGCTTCCGTGAATGAGCTGCTCTTCCCCTTTCTGAAGGTCTTATTAGTATAATTGCCGAGTGGGCAGGACTGCTGGGAGAGCGTCGTGTCTTGGCAGCAACCTGCCGTCCTGTCACTGCCTTGGCAGCAACCCAAAGTCTCTTCTTAGCCTTGCTGCTGACCCCTGTGTGCCTACAGATACCCCTTGGCCCCACTGCCCCTCTTATAAGATGGGGATGAAGAAGCTTCTGCCGGTCTTTGTAAGGAGGTTTCAAGCATGGAAATGAAGAAAACTTTGTAAATTCTAAGAATGAGCATAAAATACAGTCTCCACTCCAGGCAGCCAGCAGAGAAAAACGCTTCCCCGCCTCTCCTGTGGTTCGTGTAGGCACAAACTGCCTTGTACAACATGTCCTGCAGGGACTTGCGCTGGATTTGTGGTTTAAGCAGTGGTGAGAGATGCAGAAATGTTTCCTAGAGCATTAGCTAACTGAGGGAAGCATCGATGCCCAGGAATCGATATCACCAGCAGGGACCTCCTTACTGGCTCATAATCAGTTCTGGTAAATCAAACTGAATAAGACAAGACCAGGAAATGTCAGATTGCGAGGACTTGGGGCTCTGAAGGGTGATGAAATATCAGTGGCGAAAGCTGCAGTATCACAACCTGTGCAAGAGACCCTGTTCCTGGGCACAGCTGTCTGGTTCAGAGTGATTTCGTCAGAGTTGATTAGTGCCCCAACAGGAGCTCCTGGCTGGGCGGAGGAGGCATCATGCTGGTTTCGGTGCTGCCTAGGCTGCTCGGCTGGGCCAGGCTGTGTCCTGCCGTGTGGGCCGGGGTCCTGGGGCTCGCAGCACCGCTGCAGCCCCAGCCCTGCACCCCACAGCCTCCACCCTGCACTCCATACCCCGCACCCTGCAGCCCTGCTCCCCCCAGCTCTGCACCCTGCACCCCCCATGCTGTATCCTGCACCCCTGCCCGGCACCCTGCACTTTATGCCTTGCACCCTGTGCTCTGTACCCTGCACCCTACACCCTGCTCTCCCAGTATTGCATCTGCACCCCGCGCACCCTGCACCCTGCGCACCCTGCACCCTACACACCCTGCACAGCCCTCACCCCCTACAGACCCCCACCTTGCACACCCCGCACCCCTCGCACCTTGCACACCC
>NW_020450795.1:495853-507018 GCF_003343035.1 Apteryx rowi | reverse complement strand
CGGGACGCGGAGCCGCCCGGGCACCGCGGAGGAGCCAGCTCTGCTGGGCTCAGCGGTGCTGAGACATCCCCGCGCTGCGGCCCGCGTCGCTCCAACTCTGTGACCCCGTGTGTCCACGYGACGCCTAGGGCCGGCCGCGGTCCGGTGCCCCCACGCTGCCGGACACGCGGTGTCCCCGTTGCCGATGCAGCACGCCATGGGGCTCRGGTGGGCCAGCACCGTGGGAGCGGCCGCCCTGCTCCCTGCAAGTGGATCTCAGTAAAGACCTATTGAGTAGCCTTGGTACGCGCAGCAGCCACAACGCATACTGGGACATGCCAGCATGAACCAGCGTTTCCCTTTCTAGCAGCTGGTTGGCAGATCTCCAGTAAATGGTCTCCCTCTCCCCATGGCAGGATGCTCCCAAGCTGGTGCTTTTTACACACCTGAGAAAGTCCTTTCGGAGCCTGCAGCCATGGGCCTTGGGAGGACGCCCCTCCAACTACATCAGGACACGTGGAGAGAAGAGCTGAGACCAGCAACAGCTGTGGAGGAAAAGCACAAGAACAAAACTCAAATGCATAGTTATAAGCCCAAAGAGATGCTGACCTTCTGTAGCCAGGAAGCCATCAGACACCACATGCCAACTGGACCGAACCAGCCTGCACCCAGGTTTTGCAATGTAAGGAATGGGGAAAAAAAAGAAAAAACCAAACGTGTTCTCTAGCTGTTACAGCCAGAGAGATGATTTCATCCTGAAGCCCCTACAGGACCCATCCAACTACAGCCAGTCTCACTTTTGGCATAGCCTCAGTTTTTGCTCCACGAACCTCTTCCCTGCACTGCCTGCAAGGAAACGTCCTAAAAGCAGAACATCAGAAAAGTACAACATCCTCTCTGCAAACTCACAAACTGAAGTGTTTCTGTCCAGACTTAAAACAATGAGCTTCACCATGAGTTTGCATCTTGCCTCTGTACTGCTCGCTTCTTTTTTAATAATAGGGAAAAGCATAATAGTTTATTTTAACTATGAAATATATTGCTATATTATAAAGGATATTGTAACTTTCAATTATGTTTTTGTATCAAACTAGTTTGTCAGCAGGCAACAATGTCAGCCTGCTGCCGCCAAAATGTCTGTTTCTGAGTACAGTCATTGCTCCACGTGAGGACCGAGGCAAGGGTTAGTAGAGGAGAGTCTTTGGAATTCATCTGGAAAGACTCCACATCCTTTAAATTCTTGGGTATTAATTTACATTACCTGGAAGCTGTCTTTAGGCTGCCTTTAAGGTCTGAAGTCAATGTAGCCTGATTGCACTGGAGCTTTGCTTCTTACTAGCGAAAGGTGTGCCCCCCTTTCCCCCCAGGGTCGCAACACGCCCTCCCAGCAGTCTCTGGAAAGCCATCTCCTCCCTCGGGCATCTTCTTTAGCTGAAGGTGGGATCCAACTCACTGGGTACAAACTGTACCAGACCTGAAATTCCAGTTCAGCAAACCATGTTTTCCCACTGGGATGGAGGCTTTTGTGGAATAAGCAGTGCAAGGAGTGCTTCTCCTTGCCTCGAATGTGTCTTGCAGCACAGTCTATGCTACTCTAGTAGAGAATAATCAATCTTGGCTGAGTATAGAGTGACACAGGTAGGACCCAGGTATGAACTAGGGCTCACTTGTGCCTAGAAAAGCAGGAGGGTGTGAACATCTTCCCCGGTAGAGCTGGTCTGTTGTGCATTTGCTGCTTCAATACATTGCTCTGCATTTGGCCTGGGGTCCTGCAAGGGAAGGATGGTTCCTGTGTGCTTTTGCTCCCTAGACTTCAAGCCCGGTTGTGCGGGTTGCTTGGAAGGAGGTGTGCAGAAACAGTGCTCTCTCTTTTTCCTCTCAGGTCAACAAGTAATTTCTTGGGTGGTGGTGTAGGGACATGCATGCTGAGGTGACCTGTGTAGCTGCAGGTAAGGTTTGCTCCCACAGGGAAATGTTTGGAATAGGAAATTTTCCTGCCGTCCTTTGAGTCAGTGCAGCTCACGCTCCCTCCTCGGCCGTGCTTGTGCCAGTGATGAATTGCACTGAGTTTCTGTGCTGAATGAAGCCCTCAGTGCCCAGGTCGTGCTGGCTCTCTGGGGCTGGGCAGGATCAGGCTTCGCACCCTGTCCCAGAGAGCTACAGCCCAGGCCGGCCTGTCTTTGTTCCCTTTGGGCTGAGATTGTGACTGTAGGATGGCAAAGGGGTATCCCTGAATGTGGGAAGAGGCACGACAGGGTTCCAGGTGCTTCTCCCCCCGGCTTTCCAGTACTCAACGTTTATGGCCTCATGTACCCAGAGAGCATCTCTTGCTCGTGTCCAGCCCCCAGTTTTGCTGGAGCTGATCTGCATTGTGTGTAGGAAAAGATTTGTGGGCAAATAAGGCTTAACATTTTCTTTTGCAGCCCTGATCCTTGTTCCTGGCTAGTCTTCCTGTGTGGAGCGTGGCCTCGCTAGTGGTAATGGCCAGGAGCGAGCAGAGCCCATGGGACCAATTCCTGCTGCTTTCTTCCACAGTAGCGTGTGCGTAAAAGCCCCTACACTGACTCATCTGTATTAGAATAGTTATCACTGTTGTGCTGTTACTATTAATCACTGTTATTATTGTCACTGTTGTGCTGGCCTGACCCTCCCAGGCCAATTAAAGGACTTCAGCGTCAGGCCCCACCAGCAATGCAAGGCAGCAGCTGTACCTCGCCAAGAGCCCTGCCCACGAGGTTCCAGCTCCGACGGCTTCGTGGCGGCGCCGCAAGCGCTAAATCCTACCACTGGAACCAGTTGCTCCCACGGCAYGGGGTTTGCCTTTGCACAGCCCAGTCCTTGGCGGTCCGGCTGGCCCTGCTGGCCGCCTCCTGCCCGGAAAGGCAGCGCTTACGTGCGGAGAGGGCAGGCAAAGCCCAAGCGCTCGCTTAGCTGGTGGCTGCTGATAGACAGGGGCTGGGGTTGCTCATGCCCCATGCGTTTGCCCCACTCACAGGGAGGTTTTTGGGAGGTGGCTGCCCCTTGCTGGGAGCCGGGCAGGAGGGTTGGGCTCTGCGTAGCTCTTGCGGAGGCTCTGGGTCTCCTAAGGGCGGTCGGATGTCAAGGGCGCTTGGGCTCCCTCGGCTTCCTCCCGCCCTGCATCTCCCTGCTGCCGTGGAGCCCGGCGCTGCGCCGCCAGGTAGGTTTGCTGCGGGAGCTGCCTCGGGGGGGGGTGGCGATTCCCTGGGCGCTTTGGGGAGGGGAGGGAAGCTGCTGCTGCTGCTGCAGGGCTCTGCGCTGGCTGCAGCCCCAGCTCCCCTCGCCCGACGGCATCCCGAGGGCTCCGGGGCTTCGGAGAGAGGCTGTTGTGGGGGGAGGAAAAGCTGCTCTTCGGGATTAGCTGTTCCCTGTTGGATGAGCTGTCTCCCGAGCCTGGCCCGTGCCACCTGGGCTCAGGCAATGGGGCGCCCGGGAGGTCTCCAGCACGCCATTCCCGGTGGATGCTCCCAGCCCTGGTGCTCTGCTTCTGCCCAAAGTGTTCTTCCCGCCGGGCTGCCCCGGGCTGGACTCGGCCCCGCTGGAGCCGCACGGGCCCCTGCGGTCAGGACCTGGCCCCGGCTCGTGCTGCTCCTCCTGCTCRGAGCACGGCCGGGCCCCTCGCGCAGGGGGAAGGGAGCGGGAACCTGCCGCTCCCGCAGCATTGCCATAAAACCGATCTGTACCCAGAAACAGGCATGTTTTAAACTATGGCTTTAACCTGTTCACTGTAAAAAGTGCCTTGGACTTTAATCTGAAGAGGTCAGTATCTATAAATATTTACCTGTGCGGGTGTGTAAGTATGCAAATATCTATGTATAGTTACACACACAAATATATGATATCTACGTACATATATAAACGCTTCAGACCCTCTGTTGTGCTGGTCTCCGGAGCTCTGTTCTTCCGCTGGGGAAGGCGTTCGGTCTCTGACGCGCCAGAGCCGTGTCCGAGGGGCGCGTGGTGGCTGTCACTCTCCTGGCTCTGATCCGAGCCCAGCTCGCCTCTTCCGCGTGGGATCCGAGGGTAACAAGCAGGAGAGGGACGTGGGGCTTGGGACACCCAGAGAGCCTGCAGCGGCAGCCTGGAGCCAGGGCAGCCAGGCTGCTCGCCTGCTCCGAGCTGCCGCGCGGGAGCTCCTCGGTGCGTCGCAAAGCCCCTGGTGCTCCCTGCTCCCTGGGGATCTCCGGCCCCCGCTACCTGCCTTTCTCTTGCAGGAGCCCTGAGGCATTTCCAAACTGCTGGCTCCCAGAAGAAAAAGCGGTTTCTTCTGCAGGGGCTTGGGGCTTTCCATGCTGCTCAGCGGCGCTGGGCCGCTGCTGGAAACGCTCTTTCCTCCAGCTCTGCGGAGGCTCTTGGTGCTCGGGCGCTCTGGGCACAGCGAGCGCTCCGGGCTCCGAGCACGAGGCTCCGAGCAAGCGCCAGGCTCGATGGGCGATGGCCAAACTGCTTTGCAGGTAATGGGGAAGGTGCAAGTGGGTGAGGGACAGCTGGGGAAGGTGGCGCAGGATCTTCCTCCTGCTCACCCCTCTCCTACCTAAGTGCAATAGAGAAGGCGAGTGCATCAGGCCTGGGCTATTCCCTCCAGTTAAGCTAATGGCTTGGTTCTTCCCTTACTTCTAAAGAAACAGGGATAAAAGCTGCCTGGAGCACAAAGGGCGCAAAGACAACTTCACAGAGGGAACGTGCTGGTAAAGAGAGGAGGAGGTCGGAGCCTTTCCCACTTAGTGCAGGGTGCTAAATCCAACCGATGGCTCAAAAGCCTCATTCAAAGCCTGGGAGCAGCTGTGCTGTCAGCTCCGGTTCAGTGCTCAAGCAAATGGGCGCTAAAGCAGCAGCCCTAGAAATCGGGAGTAGCAGCCCCGTAAGCAGTTTGCAGCCAGGTCCCCAGCAGGCAGGAACGAGCAGCCAAGCAGGAGCCTGCAGCCAGTCCGGCGCAGGCGCGTGGGGACGGCGCGGGAGGAACACGGGTGACGTGTGACTGTTGACTAGTGATGCATCAGTATGTTGGTTTGCTTTTGAGTTAATACCTGTAAATTCTGAAAATACCTCCAGCAATCTGGGGGACCCTTCGGCAGGAGATTAAAGCTGTATAACTCCATTTCCAGTACTAGTGGCTTAGTGGAGCAGAGCCCTAATGTATGAGCACAGCTGCACTTGATACTGCTAGAAATTGCACATGGAGATTAGGCAAAGTTTGTTTAATCTTTTGCATACAGCATGAAAACTGTTTTTATTAATGGCTTTGGATTAAGGATCCTCCAAGGAGAAGGAGAATAATGTCCGTACCAGATCTCTGGCCTCCCTGCAGCACTTTGCTCTCTGCCTTTGCAGCTGGAGGAGGCGGCAGCGTGCTGGTGCCAGGGCCCGCGGGTGGGTTTCCCCGTCCCCACGCCGTGCGCGTGGCGGTACCCGTGGGGCCGTGTCCCGTGCTCGGCGCTGGCGGGAGGGGAAGCGCACTTGGCAGGGCAGGAGGCTTTTTACTGTTTCACTCAGCAGTTTCTTAAAAGCAGATGGAGCTTTTATAAACAGTGGGGAACTTCTGGCCTTCGACAGCGGAGGGGAAAACCACAAGCAGCAAATAGCTCTGCAGACCAGGGCGCTGCAGCAGCACCTGCTCCAACGGAGCCGAGCGGAGTGTCGGAGGCAGCTCCCGGGCACCGCGGGGCAGGGAGGCCCCCAAGGACCCGGCTCTGCCTTCGGCAGCCAGCAGGGAAGGGGCTCCGGCACCGAGCTCCGGCTTCTGCCGGCTGCAGCCTTCCTGCCCGCTGCAGGGCGCCGAGCAGGCAGCCGTCGGGAGCAGTTTTCCACTTCCCAGAGGATGAGGCGGGCGGGCGGCGGGAAGGGTGCGATGCAGCCACTGGGCAGCCCGCGCTGCGGGAAGCAGCTCCGCGGATCCCGGCCGGGGCTCCTGAGCCAAGGCAGAAAAGCCTCCTGCAAACACTCGCGCTGCGGCTGYGCTCTGCCGCAGGAATTAAATGAACCCAGGGTCTGTTTCCCTGCAGTTATTTCCATCACGGATGTGCTCGTTTTGCAGGTAAAATCACGGCCGTTTAGCTGCCGACTTCATCACCTCGGTCTGGGGTTTTCGGGTGCTGACAGGGTGGTTCGTTGCTGCAGGAGGCATCTGTGCAACGCCAGCCCAAGGGCTCAGCGCCACGAAAACCGCCCTGCTCCCTCGAGAGCCCCGCGAGCAGCGAGCAACGGGCTCTTCCCTCCTGCTCCAGCACCTCTGCACCATTCGTCTCTCCCGCTCAGGCCAGTTGCCTGCGAGCTTCCCCTTCTCCTCCGACCTCGCCTGCAATTCCCAGGAGCTCTCGTGGGGGACGCGGCTGCCTGCAGAGACGCCAGGCTTGTGTCAATGGCCTTCGTGTCCCGTTTTTGGTTGTCAGAACGAGAGAGCTGTATCTTCTTCCTGCAGCCCGTTGGCCTGGCGCTCGCACAATAAGAAGGGCTGCTCAGCAGGGTGGGCTGTAAAATGCAATGGCAAATTACAGTTTTCTACCTAAATGGGTATTTCTGAATTTCCTGCTGGGTAGCAAGCACCGCGCTGAAGCGGTGGCAACCGTTGCGAACCGGCCGGCGGTGGGGGCTTCGCTGCAAAGCCTCCGAGCAAACCGTCACCTCTCCTGCGATAGTATTTAGACGGAGCAGGAGGCTCAGGTCTAGGAGCTGCGTCTGCTTCCCGGAACTGCTGCCGAGAAGCCGCTCGGTGACAATGCAGCACTCGCCCACTCTGCGCCGACAGCAGCGATTACACACATCAGAAAGACCAAAGAATCAAACCCATAAAACGGCTTTTTTTTTTTTCTCTCTCTCCTTTTTTTAAGACGTGCTCGTGGTCTGGCAAGGTGTCTGCAGGGGCCGAGCTTCAACATGCTTTACAGAGCCACCGCCCAGCCCAGGAGAGCGAAAGCGGCATGAGCCATGTGCAGAGCAGCCCTGGCAAACTCACGGCCTGTTTTTAAAACCATGCGAGTGCCTGAACGTCCTTCTGCAAGTCAAGAGGGGAGAAAACAGGGAAATAACTTCACTGAAAATGAAACTTGAGGCTTCTCATGAGCCCGTGAGCATCAGCCATTCCAGCAACGCACAAAAAAAAGGAAGCTATTACTTTCAATGTTAAATATCTTCTTGGCTCAAATCTTCTCTTATATGTTGGTGTCTGTGCTTAAAGCTGTCCATAGGGGACAGCCAGGTCCCCTGTCCCCACTGCTGACCGCACAGCACCCGCATGCCTGCAAACAGTATTTATGGCAACGCTATATGTCTGGCAAACAGTTTAACAAAGTTGAGCTCTTTTCCATTAAAGCTGCATTGTAGGTGACGATGTACGAGCGGTTTCCAGATGAGGTCAGGCGTGGGCACGGAGGCAGGAGCCTCTGCAGCCTCCTGTTGCTCTAGGTGGTCGCTTCCAAGCCTTGGTCGTGGGGCCGAGACAGTGCAGCGCGCGCCCGGCACCGACGTGGCTGCCTCTCTTCCCTGCCTGCTCTCGCTGCTCGGCACAAGGCTGCAGAAGCCGAACGTAACCCCTGTTCCCTGCTGCTCCTCTCCCTCCTTCGGCTGCACCAAGCGAAGCTGGCACAGGGCCGGGGAGGATGCTGCCTGCTCCAAAGCTCGCACTGAATGTTTTGGAGAGCAACAGGTTTTGTACTAATTAAAGAGGAATCAATTAGGCTGCAAGATATTCAGCCACCTGGTGCCTCTGACTATTTTTTCCTCCTCCTTCTCTTTTTCCTTAATGTGCTGCTGCTGCCTCCAGGGAAGTCATGAAAGAAACAAGACACGTTCCAGTTTCTTGCTTTCCTTTAGATTAAAAAATGCCGTTTGTGAGGAAATCTGCGCAGACCAGCCAATTAAAGCACTGTACATGTCCCTGAGATTTGCAAACAGCTATCATCTTCTGTGCCATCTATCACTCCCTCCAGCCACCCTCCTGCCCAGCCGTCTCTGCATGTCACGGATCTACAGCGCTTGGCTCCGTCTGTTGGTTTGCGCTGTGTGAAAAAATAATCTACAGCGAATAAAGAATAAGCAGTGAAGAAGGTGTAATGGGATCCCGTGGGAGGCACAGCGCAGCCCTACTTGCGAGGAAGCCCTTCGGAGACCCAGCTGCGCCAGTCTTTCCCTCGCTAGACGATCCATCATGCAGGCGCTCCGGGCTCGGTAGCTGCAGAAACGGAAAGGGGCCGGGAGCAGCGGGTCGTGTCTTGCCGCCTCTCCGGGCGGCTCCCGAAGCTTGGGGCATGCTGACCTCGGAGGAAGGGGGAGGCCGCTCGGCTGGGCTCCGGGGCAAACGATGCGAGGGATGTGGATGAAGCTCGGGCGCCGGCATCGTGCCCCCAGGCGGGGATAAACGGCAGGGCAGCAGCGAGGGCAGCAGCGAGGGCAGCAGCGGAGCGGAGCGGAGGAGAGGAGAGCGCCGCAGGGCAGCGCTTGCCAGGCAGCCGCCGGCACGGCTCTAAAACCCTGGCGGATGGGACCGTTAGCGCGCAGGGGCTAACGGCGAAGGCAGCTGGGCGCTGCTGCGCTCACGTGGCATCGCCTGCACAGCGCTCGCCCTTCGGCCGCCTCTTTTCGAAGCGACGCGCTGCCTTTCGTGACAGCGAGAAAAACCCGCGCTTCCCACTGTTGCAGCTGCTGTGGGAGTCGGATCCGGCTCCTTCTCCCGGCGCAGCTGTGCCGTCCGCACCTGCCTTTCCCACTGCGCTGCAAAGCGACGCAGCACGGAGGACGTTTCCTCCTGCGTGGGAATGTGGCCGGGTCCTTGGAGCAGGAGCAGCGCGTGGACGGCGGCGCTGCGGGGAGAGGCGGGGGGTTTCCTCGATCCCCCTCCTCTGCGCACCTTGAGCTCCCGAGATGAGTAATTGCTGCTGAGAACAGACGTGGCAGCTGCCTCGGCGTTATCAGAGCTCAGGTTCAGGCTGTCACTGAGCAGCGAGGCACCTCCAAAGGAAAAGCTTGTGCAATGCCCTGGATAGCGCTGCTGCCTTCCCAGCCTGGGAACCAGCCCTCGGAGGCAGGAGCAGGCTCGGAGGGGCACAGCTCGCTTTGCAGGAACCAGCACCTTCCCCCAGCGCCCAGACTCGAGCCCTGGTGAGGATGTGCTGGGAGCAGTGCCCCAGACGTGGGATGGGGCAGCGTTTTCCATATTTGAGGAAACCAGGCGAGCAGGGGTCATTCCAGGCGCAATCTACCTCAAACGTGGCTGGACAGGCTCGCTCACGCGCGGTCCAGCCGATGGTGTGTATCAGCTCATCCACACCGAGTTCGGCATGTGCCCTGTGATGATATAACAAGCGTGTACTAATAATAGTTCTTCTTCGGGCTGATTAATTGCCCCAAGCTCATGTTTAAAAATGTGGCACCATAAACACGCTCCTGGATGGACCTATCGAGTTACCTTCACAGTGTTTATAGCTATAATAAAAATAGTTGGAAAAAAAAATTTAAAGGCAAACTGAAGGCACAAGAATTTTGGAGGTTTTTCACGCTGGTTCACGGCTTTGCACCTGCACCCAGACAGACCCAATAAAGAGGCAACGCTGCCCATTTTGGAGGACGCGGGAACTGAATCGGTGACTTCGGCCCAGTTCCTTGCTGTACATAAAAGAGGCCTTGAGGGCTTTATGGGCACTTCTGCAAAAAGGCCAAAAACTAATTGTACCTCTTGTCTCAGCAGTGCAGAAGCAGAGCTCACCTCTGGGGCGGAGGGGAGCAGGCACTAGCAAGGCTAATAATACACGCCGCTCCTGGGGCTACATTCAATTAAAAAGTGCAGCTGGCTGATTTAGGAGAGCAACAAAATGTCCCCTTTGCAATGAAGCCATCAGCTTTTATCCGTCTTGTAGGAACAGGCTGCCTTCAAGAGCGAGGGAGCGAAGTTTTAGTGTCTAATATAACGTCGTGTGAAATGAAGCTCGGTGGCACAAGAGGCTGATGCAAGGGCTGGCGCTGGAGCGGGGAGGCGGGCGGGGGAGCCGCGCTGCCATTCGTCTCATCCCAGCTCATTCCAGCGGGGAAGAGAGGAAAACAAAGCGGGCGGCGGCAGCGGCGCCGGGGCTGGAGCCTGAGCCGATGCCGCCACCGCGCGGGGAGCGGGCGGCTCCGACGGGGCCGGCGGGGGGGGGAGGCCGGGCATGGGGGGGACCGGGCACTGGGGAGGGGGGGAAGGGGGGGCTGGATGGGGGAACCGGGCAGGGGGGAGCCGGGCACGGCGGGGAGCCGGGAGCGGGCGGGAGCGGGCCCCCCCGACGGCCCTGCCCTTCCCCCGACGGGGCTCCCCGCTCCGCGGCGCTGCACGGGAACGAGCGGACGGGGCCTCTTTCCTACCCCGTAAATGAGTCACTAACCCCCCTCTCCCCCCCCCCGGTACAAGCTGCCCCGCCAAGCCCGTCAGCGGCCGCGGCCGAATCGAGCGCGGCCGCGCTGCTCTATCGCGACTCGGCGACCGCCACCTCGCGGCGTCCCCGGCTGCGTTGCCGTGGAAACGAGCCGGGCATCTGCCCCGTTTCCCGCAAGCAGGAGCGGGAAGGGCGGGTGTCGCCGCCGTCGGGGGGCTGCACAGCCCGCGGCGGCGTCCGGGCCCGGCTGCGGATTGCGGGCGGCTCCGTCGCCTCCGCTTCTGTTTTAAGGACAGCAAACGTGAATCAGATTCAGCGAGGCTGGGCCACGGCTTCGGCGAGCGGCGAGGACAGAGCAGGCCGAGGAGGCGACCGCGGCGCGCCGGGCAGCCACCGGCCCCGCTGGGGAGCGGCCGTGAGACGCCACTCGGTGCTGCCCGGCCTCGCCCTTCGCAGCCCTGCCGCCCGGGGCGGGGGTTTGCCACGCTCCCGGGCCCCGCAGCAGTGAACACGTGGAAATTGCAGCTCGGCGGGTGCTTCTGGTGCCGCAAACCGCCTCTTCCGACGTGACCGTCGGGGGCAGCGCGGCGCGGAAAGCGTCGTCCTGGCGCGGGGGAGCCGCGGAGGCCCCGGGGGGGGGGAAAGCGGAGGGCGCATGCGCGGCGCAGGGTGGGCATGGCCCGCGCTGCCCTTCCCAAAGATGGCCGCCGCGCGCGCTGCCGGGGCGCGGCGCGCAGGCGCGGTTACGTCATCAGGCTGAGCCGGGTGCGGGACAATAGCAGCGGCGGCCGAGGGGGTAAGGAGAGGCCCCGGTGCGGGGCGGCGAGG
>NW_020450795.1:491916-495642 GCF_003343035.1 Apteryx rowi | reverse complement strand
CGCCGCCGGCCCCCGGGGCGGGGATGCGCTTCCCGGGGCTGCCCGCCCCCAGGCGGGGCCTCCGCCGCCGGCCCCGCGGGAACCGAAACCGAAACCGCGCTCGCAGCCATCTTGCCGCGGCCGCCCGCCGCCTCCGCCCCGAGGGCCGCTCTGCAGCAGCCGCGAGTTCCCCCCGCCGGTTCCCGGCAAAATAAACGCGTCGTGCGTGGCCTCATGGGCGCAACCGAAGTAAGAGCAGCTTTGAAGCGCCCCCCCTCCCGCCTCCAAGGATTTTTGCCCTCTGCCTGGCTCGGGGGGGGATTTTAATTACAACAAGTTCCTCGGGAAGGGCCTGGCTGCCCCCTTCCTGCGCCGGACGGCTCGGCCGCGTCGTTTGGGTCGGTAAAACCCGTCGCGGTGGTGGCAGCTGCGGGCGGGCGGAGGCTGCAGACTTGTCTAATGAAAGGGAAACTAAAGGCGGCCTCGAGCTTTGTTTGACTCCACACACAGAGCGCAGTTTACAGGTGTTTGGGATGCTCCAGTGTTGAGTCGTTTTGAGGAGTTAACTCGTTCACTTAGAGCCTGCCTTGTTTCTCGCCTTGTTTTCGCTGTTTGGCTGTTGGTTCTCTTACCTTCCACCCATCGCTCACACTTAGCATCTGGCTGCGAAGCTCCTCTTACATTCTCGCAGTAATCTCTCTATGAAGATAGGTGACTTAAACAGGTCACCTGGAAAAAGGTAGGATAGGATGCCTAGAAGAAGGTATCAGATGCATGTTTGTATCCATTCAGCTTCATATTCAGTTGCTGCTGAAAGGCTAGAATATATCCTGTGCATTGCTATTTTTTTTAAAGAAAACTAACTCTTTAAACTTCTACATTAATCCCTGTAGTTCTGGGGGATGGCACACCTGTCAACGATGTGAGAGTAATTGCGTTTACAATCCTGAAAGACTTTTCATGCCATTGCCAATTAGAAACCTATCCAATTTTTCTGTATGTTATCACTTTACGTCCCTCACTGTGTGAGGCTTTATAGGTCGCACGCTGTCCAGGAAGGAAAGGACACTTGGGGTTTCAGACTTACGGTCAGGAGTCTGAAATCATTTCTGAGCCTGTTGCAGCTCTGTTCCAGTCCATGTGACTGCAAGCTGCTCCATCGCCTTGTGCCTCTGTTTCTCTGTTTGCAAAATGGATCTGTGATTCTTGCCTCTCTGAGGGCTGAGATGTAAAACTCCCTTGCATTTTGGAAGCACGTTGTGACCCTTAGACAGAAAGCATCATGAAAAATCTGTGCAGTTAGCTTGAAATTCGGTCCAACAGGAATGGAGGGTCAGTCTCTCTTTTTAAAGCTGTTTCTTGTAGTTAAGCTCACCTGTGATTCCTGACAGTTTGGTTTTATGCTGGGCAGACACATAATTTGCTATTTATTTTTACATGAATAATTTGGACTTGGTAGAAGGATGGAAAGTATTGAAGAGGTGAAGATGGTTAAATTGCATTTCTGGACTCCTGTAATCATGTGAATAGACTCTGAATTTCTGTTTTTCCTTTCTAGCAGGCCTGTCTTCAGGAGCTGAGAGTGAAGAGTGAACGCAGCTGCCCTTCTTCTGGTGTGCAAGCAGCCCGATTCATCCTCTCATTCCAGCAGTGCGCTATGAACAAAGGCATTGGTCGAGGCAAAGGCTCATATTCTACCCCTTCAAGACGTAACTGCCCCAACACTAATCAAGGTTTTCTTAACCGTCCTCTTGCCCCACAAGAAAATAATCGGGAAACCTTTCTAAACCAGCAGAGACAGTTCCTAACAGGCCAGGTCAGTGAAGCTCCAGTCTATTTACTTCAGGGACAGAGGTTGCCCTACGAACCACACGCCAGAGGCTTGCAAGCTGTGGCACCAGCTCCTACAGAGAGATGGCAAGTCAGCTGCAACCAAGGAGGATGTCTTAGATCCTCCAACAAGAGCCAGTGTGTAGAAACCTTACCACGTTATTGCCCTCCTCAGTACCGCTGTCAGAACTCAGAAGGGTGGTCTGACACCATCAGGCTGAATTTCCAGAGATTGTCTCTTGCTGGACAAAGTCGTGAACAAGAAATTCTGACTATTTTCAGACAGCTTGGACAGGGGAAGACTTGTACAGTTTATGATCTTGCACGTAAACTGAAAACTCAAAAGAAGGAAGTCAATCGTGTTTTGTATAAACTGCTCAGAGAAGGCAAGCTGCACAAAGGTGAAGAGAAACCGCCACTGTGGAGGATTGCCTGCCCAGCTGCAGGGAGAGAAAGAAGCCCTCCTGACTACAGGGCTTGCCACACAGGTCCAACTTTTGAGATCAAAGGAGAAGAAAGCAGAGCAGGTGGCTCAGGAGACACTGATCCCGTAATGGCTGAGACTAAGGAAAAAATCTGCAACTACTTGTTCAGTGTGGCAGACACAACGGCACTCAACCTTGCCAAAAACATTGGGTTTTCGAGGGCCAAAGATGTTAATGCCTTTCTTAATGCTCTGGAAAAGCTGGGAGATGTTCACAAACAGAACACAAGCCCCCCACGATGGTCTCTTACAGAAAGGAAACGCGAGCGGATGCAGATGAGGTTGAAGGCTAAAGCAGCAACAAAAACAGCAGATCCCACTGCAGAGTCAAATTTTCCACCTTCCTCTCTTCCTCCAGAACCACAGGAGATGACAGTAGCTTCACCAGCAGTAACAACATCAGAAGAAGAAAGTATAGAAAATGGGCAGCAGTTGTTGGGGCAAACTGATCAGAGTGATGCCAGTGACACAGAAGCAGCCTTGCCTGACAGCAAGTCCGAATTCTCCAGTTTCATTAATTATGATAACTCTGAAAATGGCAAGTGGGCCACAGATGACATCCCAGATAACTTGAACACTATCAACAAGCAGCCTGACGAGTCAAGATGTATCATGAATTCTCCCTCTTCCCCCAGTTATACAGCCCAGTTTGAAACTGCTTTCCCGTGTACGCCTGCAGAGAAACTGATTGCTTGTCAGGAGAAGAACCCAGTGAGCGGCCTTACTGAATATTCCCAGTACACTTACCAACACTGTGAGTTTGCCATGCTGGAGCAGAGCGGACCCTCTCATGAACCACGGTAAGAAAATTTTAAAAGTTTTCTGAGCTGTCTTTTTGCTCAAACTGATCTGACATCCATTAAATTCATCCACTCAGCCTTGTCTTGAAGGGCCTGCTCATTAATGTTTACTTTGTTTTGAAATGATTAGCCTAGGTTTCACTAAAAAAGCAGTTTCCATTCCCAAAGGTTTGTACGTGCCTTAACTAAAACAGGAAAGAGCAATTAATAAAAAGAAGACAAGTTATCGCACCTCTGGAGAGCAGAGCAGAAAGGGAATGCCCTGTTCTGTTCTTCCTGCCACTTTCCATTGCCGAACATACTTCAGGCCAGAGTCATAGAAAAGGATGCAACTGTAAGGCTGGAGGAGTGGGAGTTAGCATTTACGGGCGGGCGCTGCTCTGGCCAGCGACGTAAGGAATCAGCAAACTGGAAGGAAGCAGATAGGCTTTTGCCTGTTTATTTGCAACTCCTTTTGACTCTAGGAATTGCTGCTGTGAGGAATGGGATAAAAATAAAGTGCCAGGTCAGCTGCTGAAGAACACATTCCCTTTGAGAGAGGTGTACAGATGCTGATGTGTCTGCCCAGGAATGGTTGATTCCTTGCAACAGCTTTTTTTTTTTTTTTTTTTTTTTTTTTTTTTTTTTTTTTTT
>NW_020450795.1:479502-491896 GCF_003343035.1 Apteryx rowi | reverse complement strand
AGCTGTCAGGTCTCTCCATTTGCAGGGCTAAAATTTAACTCCATACAGCCTGGATTTGGCAACCCCACACCTCATTCTGAGCAATGAAGGTGGGATTCATCTATTCGGGTAGCTCCCTTGTCTTGATTTAATCACTTGGCTTTCACGTAGGTTACGTGGGGTGAAACTGGTATTTCTAGGGCACCTCTCACCCCATATAAAGGCAGCCAAGATGCTCTCACCCTGGAAGTGTTAAAAAGGGAGCCCAGAACAAAACTGCTCAGGTGTAGATGTGTCAATTGTAACATCTCAGATTAGATGGGGTGAACACACTGAACATCTGTGCGGTGTAGCAGGTCAGAGCAGCCTCTGTGTGAGCAGAGCAAGTGTCGTGACACTTGTGGGTCCACATAGGCATCCTGCCTCCCCTTGCCAAATTGTGGCTATTCCTGAGCAGCAGTGAGACAGTGAAAAGCACCATGTGTGCCACACCGGAATATGTCAATAGACCCACTAGACAGGAAAATTGGCCTGTTTTCTAAAGACAGAGTCCCAGGCTTTTCTCGTAAGGGGAGATCTGAATGGATTTAGCCCCAGCAATCCATCTCCAGATCCAGTTTGATTCATTTTCTTTGGAAGTAGGTTTTCTCTGCGTAGGGCTGGAGGCTGGAAGAGAAGCCATCTTTTTCAGAGTTCACCGGGAGCTCAGGAGAGACAAAGGCATTAAAGGCAAGAGGTTTAAGTGAGGCAGCACCTCTCTGAGATGGTGCGAATATACTGGGAAGCTCACAAGCGCTTCTGGATAGTTGGAGAAAACACTGCCAGAGGGAYGAATGACCAGGTGCAGATGGAACAGCAGACTGCAGTAACGCAAGCTGTTAAGCTTTCTTCATCCCTGTGCAGGAGACGTGACTGAACTGCTCTTCGCATACAGCCATTACATGTTTCAGGCACCTGCGGAATAAGATAAATCATCGTGTTATGTAGGAGCTGTATCTGTCATGAACAGCTGTGAAACACTGAAATGAGGCCCAGACGCAGAGCTTTCGGGACATCTTTGATATTTTTGTCCTTTCTGCACAGTGTGACCTGGGTTTGTTTTCATACTTGGAAACTAGCTGTTCCGTCTTGCTTGAATCCCAAGAACAGCATTAGTTGCTTGCTATGAGCAGATCATGCTTTTGCCTCTTGATTAACCTTTTTTGGTTTCTCTTTTCTTTCAAAGATTTACGTTCCAGGCAGTGATTAATGGGCGCCGATTCCCACCAGCAGAAGCAGGTAGCAAAAAACTGGCTAAGCAGGAGGCAGCAGCTAATGCTATGAAGATCCTGATGAACGAAGCAGAGGATGGAAGACACAGTAGAATTAAATGTGAAGAGCTGTTTCCCTCAGACAATTCTGAATCAGAACTAGTAAGTCTTGTATTCTTTATTTCTGTGGTTGGTCAACCAGAGTTTAGTCTGAAATTGTATTTCTCCATCTTCTTGCTATAGCCTTTGCACCCAGAACCAGAGTCACCATCTGTGCCAGCTCATCTGAACCTGCTTCCTGGGAAGAACCCTGTCAGCGTATTAATGGAATATGGACAAAAATCGGGGAACACAATTGAATTCCAGCTACTCTCTCAAGAAGGCCCACCTCATGATCCTAAGTATGGCAAATTGTTGTAAACTTTGGGGAGGATAGAAACCCTTTCTTTAACATCCTATCTTTAGCACGCTACCTGCATTCCTATACTTGTCTCTGACCTAGCTGAGTGTTTCTCTTATCCAGAAAATCTGGGCATGGCTCCTCCAGCATGTTGGTCTCCAGAGAGGGATCAAAAATAGTGCCCTTTCTCAGAGAGGCAGGATGCTGTTTCTTCTGCAAAACCAGGAACAGGTTCTAGTCCTGTACCCAACCTGATAGTACTGACTGGAATTTTGGAGTGTTCAGGGCCATTCTGGTAGATTTAAATTGGAGAAAACCCGGAAGGGTCCAACTTGAACTGAGAGAAGGGGATAATAAACAGACTGAGGCATCTATGCTTAACATTCTTCGTATGCTATAATGTCCTGTCAGGTTCAGCTTCTGTGTGAAAATGGGTGACCAGATTTTCCCTGCTGTGGTAGGCAACAGCAAGAAGGGAGCAAAGCAGATGGCAGCAGAAGTTGCTGTGAAGATTCTTTCTGGAGAGTCTGGAGCACATGTCTTGCCTGAACAGGTACAGAGAGCTTCTTTATGAGGTCCACGTGTATTGTTCTTTTTCTCTTTATTTTGTATTCTATTGGAAATGAGCCAGCATCATGTGCTGGCTGTAGCAGAGGTTTCCTACCTGTTTACCAGCTGCTCAGTATTTAACAGCCTTCTCCTGTCTAACTCTGCTCTAGCCTATCAAGGAGTCCCAGGGTGACCAGTCCATGGAAAATTGTGGAGCACGGATCACCGCTCCAGATGAATCCAAGGCAGCGAAAGCAAAGGGTGTTGGGGAGCTCATCAAATACCTTAATGTCAATCCCGTCAGTGGCCTGCTGGAATACGCCCGCACCAATGGGTTTGCTGCAGAATTCAAACTCATTGACCAGTCAGGACCTCCCCATGACCCAAAGTAAGTAGCTGCATCTGTCCATGAGGAAATTCACATTGTTATTGTTGTCCTAGAGAAAGGGCAGGTTCATGCAGAAAACACAAAACTCTTGATGCAGTTAGAGGTGGCAACAGACCAGGCTGCTGCTTCTGCCAAACCTTATGTCCAGGTGACAGTGAGCTACCTTCACTGAGAGAATTTTAAAAACAGACTAAAATCCGTAAGTTTCTGAACTTCTCAGTGGTACAATGCTATTTTTGTAGGTTCATCTATCAGGCGAAGGTTGGAGGCCGTTGGTTCCCAGCTGTAACTGCACACAGCAAAAAACAGGGCAAGCAGGAGGCAGCTGATGCAGCACTCAGAGTCCTCATTGGGGAAACAGAGAAGGCTGAGCGCATGGAAGGGATAAACATCCCAGAGGTAAATCTTTCTCCCCCAAAGCTGGGACTGCTTTTGTAGCCCTTTCTGTTCTGTGCCCTTCAACCCGGCAGAAGCATGCCTCCAAGATTAAACTGTGAGATCATTGTTCTCTAAAGGTGTAGGTGTGCTGATGCTTTCCTGAAATGGGTTAGGTGTTTCCTCAGGATACGCGCGTACTCTTCCCTCCTGCTGGCATCTGCTTTAGGGCTAAATTATCTTCAGATTCATCCGCGAGCTACTGAAATATGCTCCTGTGGTGGAGCAGGAACACACTCGTCTTTCTTTTGTGACTTCCCCTTTCAGATTCCTTGGTACAACTTTAAAAATTATATGTCAACTCAAGAAAAAGTGCATCAGATAAGAACAAAGTGCTGGTGCTGGCAGGATGGCAGTCCCAAATCTGTACTGCTTTAAATCACACTGAGTTTTGTGATCCCTTAAAAGCTGTGTTCCAGGCTGCACAGCTGAGCACAGCAGCTGTGGCTCTAAATAGAAAAGCCATCAGGGAGGATGTGTCAGTCAGAGCTGTGCTAGAAGAGGCAAGTGCCCATTTGAGATGGGAGCAACTGTGCAGTCTCCTCACAGCCAACCAGAGAAGGAATTCCTCCAAAGCCAGTAACAGATTTCCTTGGCTGAGTCTCTGAGGGAAATAGGCAGGATTGTTTTTGTTTTTTGCAATGGGGGTTTCCTCTGACAATCTCAGGAGGCCATTCCTCAGCCCGTTTAGCTTGCTGCCAGGAAGACAGCTTGCTGCTGTCTGTTAACGATGTCCTCAAATCAGAACTCAAAACATTGAACAGGATTTTTCCCGGAAATACCTGAAAGACACTTCATCCACCCCTTGACAGGATAGTGTCCATGCACTCAACCCAAAACTGCACTGGTCTCTTCTGCTGCCTGTAGTTCGTTTGCTGCGTTCCTGCCTTCTGCTTGGATAGCTGTGCTTCAGGTTAGCTGCTTCTTGAACAGTTTTGTTCAGTGACCTGCTCAGGTTCTCTCAGCTGTGTTGGTTTTGTGTCCCCCTCTCAGCTCCCTGTAAGTGGCAGTACCCTCCATGATCAGATGGCCATGCTGAGCCACCAGCGCTTCAACGCCCTCACTGCTCGCATCCAATACAGTCTGCTTGGACGGAAGATCCTGGCTGCCATCATCATGCGACGAGGAAGCAAAGGCCTGGGGGCTGTGGTTAGCATCGGAACAGGTGCGAATGACTTCTTCCAGCATATATTGTTGAACTGTGACTTCCCCGCTGGATTCCCAGTCAGCTCTGACTAGGAAATGGCTGTTGCTGTAGGCTTCTTCAGGGAGGACAAGAAACATTCCCAGGGCTCGCATGGTGTCACAAGTGATCTAGTTATAGAGAGAGAACAAAGTGAAAATGCCTTCAGCTATATTGCTCTTAATCTTTGCTTGCATTGCTACACGCTAGTCTGTGCATCAGAGCATGGATTCTTCCTCACGTCATGTAGCACAGGATCCCCCAGACTCTCTCAGCTTTATATACCTTAGCCCCTTTCCTAGATAGCTGCCACTGCTTCCCCTCAAAGTGGTGGGGTGAAAAGCACTCAGGGCTTTGAAGGTACGTTGCCCTAAGCCTGTGGCAATTTAGATCTCTGCTGACCCTCGAGTAGTGTGTGCTCTTTGTCCCTTTAGTCTCCTAACTGCTTGGATCAGGATAATAATCTTCTAATAGTCAGGGTGCTGCTCAGGAACTCAAAGGAGTAAAACTTGAGGTAAGCTGAAACCCTCCCTCTTTCAGTGGAGCTGTGTGTTGGCATTATATGATGCTTGCCTTGTTTTCCAGGTAACCGTTGTGTGAAAGGAGAAGAGCTGAGCTTGAAAGGGGAAACAGTTAATGACTGTCATGCAGAAATCATTTCTCGAAGAGGCTTTGTGAGGTGAGAAGAGAAGAAATCCAAAGGAGAGGGAGAGTTGGCTGCCAAGAGGTGCTGCCCCCACGCGCTGACCCATTCTAAGGGAACGTAGCTATGACGGTTCCTTTGGAGGCTGCTGTGCTGAGAGAGGCTGTGATCCTCTAACACTACTGTTTATCCATGTGTTGTTAAATAGAGGGATGTTGTTTCTGATAAGAAAGGGCCATGCCTGAATGGTGCCTGAAATAGTACCGAATTGGAGACTTGCCTAGAGCCCAAGGGCCGCATCTAATGTACTTAAAATAAAGCATCCTGCAGAAGCTGCTTGGCCAGCATGCAGAGCACTGTGTCAGTCTAAGCACAGCCCTGTCTGAGCCAGGGTAGAGCACTGCCTGATAATTTGGGGAGCCTGCAGGCCAAATCACACCATTTTGGCCTTTCTGGATCTGGGTGTAGAAGATGTCATTCAGGAAAACTTATCACAGATGAGTTTATGTTGATAAGTGAGAAATCCTTTTTCATCAGCTGGGAAGGGCTTTCCCAAACTAGACCACAAAGTTGTCACTTCTGTTCTCTTTTTACACATTTAGCATGACACTTTTTTAACTGAAGTGAAATAATCAGCTGAAATCGGACTAGCTTTACTATTGTGCCTACCCTTCCAGTCACGAACAGCAAAGCCAGGTGCTTTCTTAAAGCCCTTGTCTGCTGCCACTATACTTCATATGCTCCTCAGCACAGGGAGGTGTCGAGGGCAGGCCCCTAGCAAGCTGTAAAATCGGAGAATTGCATTCTTGCTTACTGGTTGCTTTGGCTGTTAATTCTGACAATCACGGCTGCTGGGCTGCTCTGTCACTCTGACATAGCAGAGTCTGTTGGAGATGAGGGTGGTGAGCTTCACCTCACCTCACAAAGTCCTTGCACAGGCTGTACTTGAGTCTCTGTGAAGCTGAAGTTTTCCTTTAGTTCTTGACAGTATGTTGGAAACCAAGTTTTTTTTCCCTGTACCTGAACAAAAAGCAGCCATAAAAGACCCAGTCATTGTAAACAGATCGTGTGGTCGTGCTAATAATACCATCTGCGCTCAGCTGCCTGTGGGACTGTTTACTCATAATGCAAACTTAGTGCTGACTAAAGGTGCTAGGTTAGCAACCTTGAAGTCTTCTTCACACTCAGATCAGATATGCACGAACAGAAGCCAGACAGGCTCCTTGCTCTCTCCTGCCAGTGCTTCCCTCTGCTCACCAGATAGAACACTTATTTTCTAGTGCCCATCCTCTGTACAGCAGGAAATCTGCTTTGTTACATTACTCTTTCAGCAGTGTCAAATGCTATTTATTGGCTTCCAAGTATTCTCAGCTGCGACTCCAGGACCAAGAGCTCCTGACTCTGTGACAAAGGCAGAACTTGGGGCACTGCCTGTCACAGGCACAGGCTGTGGTTGGATTGAGGAGGTCCTTGTCTGAGGAACAGAGCAGCCTTTTGATGTTACGTTGTTATTTTCAGGTTTCTATATAGCGAGCTGATGAAGTATGACCCATCAAATCCTTCCTCTGCAGAAGAGAGCATTTTTGAGCCAGCAGGAGAGAAAAGACTCAGAATAAAGAGCAATATCACYTTTCATCTATATGTCAGGTTTGTATGGGCTTGTGGTCTGGTCTACAAGGAATGACCAGTATCAGCAGCACCCCTGTCTTTTGGAGGTGATCGCAGAGTCAGATCACAGCCTTTCTTCCTGGACTGTGTATGGCCTGACCTTCCCACTGTGCATGTTCTGACAAGCAGGTTAACTTGTAATTCTGACAGCTGTATACAAAGCGCTGCTGGAGAACAGTGGCCTGTGCCTGAAAGAGCCCGGACAAGGGCAGGCTTTAATAGTAAATTCACCTTGCATGAGGGGTCAGTGCTGCAGACATAAGTGGGCCAGGCATTGCACTGTTGCACCCTGGTCTTGGATGCTGTTTGATATTTTTTGTTTGTTTTGGTTTGTTTTTTTGCTAACCTGGGGAGTTGTTTGTTTTCTAGCACGGCACCTTGTGGAGATGGGGCACTTTTTGATAAATCCTGCAGCGATCAGGCAAGCATGATAGGGGAAGCTCAACATCAGCCTCTCTTTGAGAACCCCAAACAAGGCAAGCTGCGCACGAAGGTGGAGAATGGTTAGTGCATTCACTCCCTACACCGTGGGGTGACTCTAATCCTCTGATCTGAACCTTTCTCAGCACCGGAGCTCCAGAATTTCCTTTCCCGGCTCTCTGTGGTGCTGTCATGGGATTTGAAACATGCAGGAACCAAAAGGGGTGAAAGGGATGGGGGGCATTAGAGGGAATCTTTTTCCTTCCCCATTCTTCCTGTCTGACTGCTGCATTGGCAAGAGTACAGTGCAAGTTTGTTACGAAGCTTATTTTGCTCCGACCTCCCTTTCAAGCGCAATTTAATTTTGTTCCAGCCATGTGAAAAATGACCTGTCTCTAATCAGTATAGAGAGTTCCCTTTTTTTATGTGGTACTAAAATGATCCTAGAACCTGGTGACTGGACTGACTCCAGAGGTCATTCTGTGCCCATTCTGCCTTGAAGGCATGCAAGTTAATTTCTTGTGCTCTAGGTGATGGCATTTTGAGATTTATTTTGTATCGGACTCTTCACAGAAAAGCTTTCTTTTTCTCTCATGCAGGGGAAGGTACCATTCCTGTGGAATCAAGTGACATTGTGCCAACGTGGGATGGGATCCAGCATGGGGAGAGGTTGCGCACCATGTCCTGCAGTGACAAAATCTTACGCTGGAATGTACTCGGCTTGCAAGGGGCACTGCTATCACATTTCATAGAGCCGGTTTATCTCAGCTCCGTTACACTCGGTATGAGAGCTGCAGTCTTTTCTGGGCTGGGATAGCTGTGCTGCCCTGCTCCTTAGAACTGGGCTGTAGTAACAAATAACCTCCCTCCTGCAGGAATAGAAAAGAAGCTCATTTGTGGAGGCCGTAGGAGTAACAGACTGAAACGTTGTTCTTGGTAGAGTTGTGCTGTTTTGAAGTGAAATGGGAGTTTGTGGATTTCACACAATGGGTGGAGTGGGTGTTTTCTGCAGGTTCTTGATTTTAGGAGGCACGTCTGATCTAGAGAGTGAGACAAAAATTGCCTGTGTATGTCTTTGGTGATAAATGTTGCCATCTGTAAAACTTCATCTTTCACGTCTAGGTGACATCTAGCAGTGAGAAAGCTGCTGTTTCTGTTCCACATGGCTACTGGTTTTCTGGAGCTTGTGAGAAGTGCTGCAATTCTCAGGTGTTGTCCTGTCCGTTGCCAGTGCAGTTTTGTTTCCTAATGCCTTCATGTATGTCTTCCCAGGTTACTTGTACAGTCAGGGTCATTTGACACGTGCAATCTGCTGTCGCGTGGCAAGAGACGGGAACACGCTGGGGACAAAGCTCCAGGCTCCGTATCACATTAACCATCCTGAGGTACTGCRGCCTTGGCACCTCTTCATGTTTCCATCCCCTCTCCCATCTCTACCGATGGGTTCAGCCTCCGCCGAGGCATTCTGTAGGAGTGTCACCTTGCAGACAACTCTCCAGCAGGGTCAGAAGGTTAATGGCCAGTAAACCTGCCTGCCTTTATCATCCCACAGTATCTCTGGATTACTGGCAATGGCTAGGTCTGGGAACAAAGAGACCAAGGTTGTCCTTGTGCCCCCTTAGCCTTCAGTTTAGTATTTTATTTCAGAAAGTAAGAACCAAGTGCTTGCTGCTCTCAGGAGTTTGGGGTGAGCTCAACCATTGTCTGCAGGGGATGGAAACTCCTCAGATTTCACGTGTCCCAGATAAGATCAGATCTAGAGCGACCACCTCTCTGAAGGAGCAGCAGCAGGGGACCTTAAGCATGGTGTAGCAGAGATTTTAATGTGTGCAAAGCCTGAGCACCTGGGAAAACAAACGCTAGGCTTGGCCACAGGCAAGCGCGTAGCAGCTGATACAGTGTGCCCAGTCCCCTGGCAGGAGGCTCCCCTTAACAGCGCGAGCTTACGCAGCAGGACTGGTGTTAAGAACCCTCTTATCTCTGATGGTGCAGGTTGGAAGAGTCAGCGTATACGACTCTGCCAGGCAGACAGGCAAGACCAAGGAGTCTTCGGTGAATTGGTGTCTTGCTGATGAAAGCAAAGTTGAAGTCTTGGATGGCACAAAAGGAAAAATAGATGGGTAAGAAGAGCCTTTCCTGACACTGCTTTTTCTGCTTGGGGAAGTGGAGGGGTCAGTTCTGAAGTTACTAATACACTGCAGTGTGGCAGCACCTTATGTGTGGGGAGGTTTGGAGAGAGCAATTCTTAACTGAAGTGGGCACTCTTCAAGCAAAACAAAATGCTTCACAGCCCTAACCCTACAGCAGAGCCCCACTAAGCCAGGAGATCTCGCAGGCATCTGGTTGCAGGGTTGTTCCCTGTGTCCCCTGCTCCTATTTGCTTTTTTTTGTGTCCTGTCTTCAGGGCTTTCCTCACTGCCTTTGTCTTGCTTCTCAGACCAAAGCTGGAGGTGTCTCGTGTGTCCAAGAGGAAAATGTTTGCCCTGTTCCAGCAGTTATGTGCCAAGAACAACTGCAAAGACCTACAGAACCTCTCTGTGTACTCAGATGCTAAGGAGGCAGCCACTGCATACCAAGAAGCCAAGCAGTACTTCTTCAAAGCGCTAGAAGAGATGGGCTACGGCAGCTGGATCCGCAAACCCCAAGAGGAAGATAATTTCTCTTTCTCAAACGCATAGCGTGCTGCCCTGTGTGTGTGGGTGAATGTGCGGAGGTGTGTGGGTGGGTGAGTGTGTGTATCCATCTTTCACTACCAACTTTTTCAAACTGAGTCAGGAGTATGCAGCAGTTTTCCCTTCAGTCCTTCGGGCTGCCTTCTGGAGARCCCATGTCTGGTGATGCTGGAGCAGTTCTTGTTACTTTGAGAGCCTGGCCTTTCCCTTTTTAAAATGTGCATGAAAATCATGTCTTTTTTTTATCTAGAGCAGGCTCAGTCACCTTTTGCTTTTATGTTCTCTCTTCCTCTTTTAAAAAAAGAAGGCACAAGAAACCAGAGGGATTCCAGGACTGCAAGCTCAAAACGTTTGGACCATGCACCGCAGATCCCTGCGGCAGGTTTTGAGGCAAATTCTCTCTTTTGAGAAAGCTTATGGGCTGGTTGTCCGTCTTTCACCCTCTCTGTTGGATGGTGGCTGGCAGCCCCTCTCGTCTGGGACACAGGACTGCTCATTCTTGCTGTGATCTCTGCAAAGGCAGCCAGCAGGACCAGCGTTACATTCCGCATTGATAAAACTTTTTCTGTATTATTAGATGTCTGTGTTCAATGGGGTGTTTTAATCCTGCAGATCGAAAGGAGGGTCCCTGGCTAGAGATGGGGAGTTTTCAGAGAGGAATGGAGACAAGTTACCATTTGCTGAACAAAGCCCTGACAAATGAACGATTTGCTTTAATACACGGTCAGCTGGGCTGTGGTGTCATTTGCTGATACCGGGGCAGTTGTAAACTAAGCTTCTTGCCTTAAGCAGAGGATCACTGGGCAAAACAGAGCCCTTGGGAGGCTTGAACGCTCTGAAATGAGCAGTTGGGGTTCTCCCTGGCGCTGGAGCAAGCTACTTAGCAGAGGCCCTGGCCGTACTGGTGGTTGCTGGAGGTGCTTATCGTACGCTGCGCTAGAAGCGCCCCAGCGTGGCCCACGAGCACAGCGGCCTGGGCTGCTGCAAGCATGCGCTCACTCATCCGAGCTCAGCAGCGCATCAACCTTGCAGGTGAGAAATAAAGACACCAGTCCTTCCCACAGCGATTTTATCATACTTCCCCGAGCAGTTACAGCCTGCCTTTGGAGCAGAACCTTTCCCAGAGCTCAGCTTGTTCTGGGGGTCTTGGTAATTATGGAGCAGCCCGTGCTCCCAGGGCAGGGGAGATGGTGGAGCCCTGGGGACTTCTCTGACCTGCTGGAGTGTCCAGGTTTAATTCGCGAGGGGCTGAATCGGTTGCTGGAGCACGACCTCCTGCTGCACTGCGTGCTGGTGGCTGCCCTCTGCTCCTTGCTCCCTTGCAGCACGGAGGGTTGGTGGTATTTATAGAAAACACTTGCTTTAAAATTYTCCCTGACCAGGCCCATTGCTGCCTGGTGGCAGCACGGGAAGTGCCGCTGCCGCTGAGCAATTGGCTGGGCCGTGTGCCCCCATGCACCGGCTCCTGCTCCCCTGCACGAAGCGCTGCTCAGCACAGCAGTCCGCAAGCTGCGTTTCTCCAAGCCTCCCGCTGGAGCTGAGTTTGCTCCCCCCCCCCCCCCCCCCCCCATGCAATTTCTCTCATCGCTGTTCTGGGCTCCAGAGAGCCTGGAGCGGCGCAAGGGTCCAGTCAAGCCGCTGGAGCTTGGAGCAGCTGCTGGCCCTCGGTGCTGCCCGCAGGTGCGACCTAAAAATAGCGGCTGCCCGCCTGGTACGTGCTCTCGCCTCGGAGCTCACAGGGCAGGCGGCCGCCACCACTGCTCCCCGCGCAGCTGCTGCTGCTGCCGGCTCTGTCCCCGCGGAGGAGATGCCTTGGGGGACGGCGCATCCCCGTGAGGCCGGTTTGGTGCCTCTGCTCTCCCTCCCTTGGCAATTTTGCTCTTTTCTCTTACCGGGATGATTCCTCCCCTGGGCTCTCCACGGGGAGCCAGAGCCCCCAGCCGCAGGGAGCGGTGCGGAATTAAATGAAACAAGAACGAACCAGCCCCCTCCGGTGTGAGTATTTATTGGTTTGCAGTGGCTGCGGCTGCCCGGCGCCGCGGCCCTGGTCCAGCTCACCCCTGCGGCACCTCCGATGGCCGGACCCGGCCGCACGGCCGGAGAGGGGGCTAAGCCTGGGCCTGGCCCCGACCCCCCAGCCGTGCGGGCTTGGAAACGGCCCCTGGCTCCCCAGCCCYGTGGCCGGAGCCGGCTCCGGGGGCACTCGCTGTCCGTGGGGTGCGGGGACGGCGACGGCGGTGGGGGCTACTTGGCGGTGGGGGTGCCCTGGCCCAGCTGCAGCAGGGAGTTGGTGGCGTAGTTCTGGAAGAGCGGCTGCAGGAACATGCCGAYGGTGCCGAAGACGCAGACGAAGACGAAGATCCACAGGAAGAGGCGGTCGATGACCATGGCCACGTACTTCCAGTCCTCGCTGACCTGCGCGGGCCGGGGCAGAGGCACGGTCAGCCRCGGCGCCTCGCCAGCGAGCCCGGACGGAGGCTCAAGGTCAGGGCGGTTGCGCAACGGCTGCGCTCGCTGCAGGACGYGCTGCTGCCGCCGACGCTGCCCGGGGCCCCGCTGGCTCCAGCCACCGCCAGCAACGCCCAGGTCTCCCTCCGCTGAGCCTGGTGAGCTTGTGTCACTGGTGAGCCGAGCGGCGGGAGCCAGCGAGCCCTGCGGCCRGTCCAGCCTGGCTCTGCCGCAATCTGCAGCCTCACGGTGCAGCTGAGGCTGCTGAGGTCGGGGCAGCGCTCCCGAGAGCCGCTTTGGAGCAGGGGCTGGGCACGGTGCCTGGGGATCCCCCCGCGCGTGGCCATGCAGGGACGCGC
>NW_020450795.1:477233-479159 GCF_003343035.1 Apteryx rowi | reverse complement strand
GGGCGCCGGCCCGGAGGAGGAGGCTGGCGGCGGCGCGCTCCTGCGTGTGCCGGCGCTGGCGCAGGCGCTGCCGGGCGCAGTTCTGCCGCGGCTGCTTCATGAAGAGCAGCGCCGGGAGCTTGCRGAGGAAGAGGGTGCGGACCCAGGGCGGCATGGTGTGCGTGGTGGGCGAGCGGTGGTGCACGTTGAGGACGCACACGCTGGTCACGATGGAGAAGGTCACCAGCACCATGGTGAACATGAGGTATTTGCCCACCAGCGGCACGTCCAGCGAGGTGGGCGGCACGATCTTGGAGATGAGCAGCAGGAAGACGGTGAGGGCGAGCAGGACGGAGATGCAGAGCGTCATCTTCTCGCCGCAGTCAGATGGGAGGTAGAAGACGAGGATGGCGAGGGAGGTGATGAGGATGCAGGGGATGATGAGGTTGATGGTGTAGAAGAGCGGCTTGCGCCGGATGATGAAGTCGTAGGTGATGTCCACGTAGGTGGAGTCGTCGGGGTTCTCGTTGCGCCGCCCTGGCAGCGCCACGATGTCCCACTCGCCGCTGGGCGTGAAGTCGTCCAGGCTGGCCACGTCGCTCTTGAGCACCAGGTCGATCTCGGTGCGGTCGTAGGTCCAGGAGCGAAACTTCATGGTGCAGTTCTGCTGGTCGAAGGGGAAGTGCTTCACCTCGATCTTGCACGCGCTCTTGTAGATGGCCGGCGGCAGCCAGAAGATGCTGCCGTCGTAGGAGATCACCGCGTTGGAGTAGAAGGAGACCTCGTACATGCCGTCRGCGCTGGGGCGGAGGGATGCGCCGTCAGCTGAGCCCGCCTGGCTGCGCAGGGCCGCGCACGGGCCRGGGGCGCGCGGCCCCCCGACACCTACTTGTTGTAGAGCACCACGTCCGGCAGCCAGATGTGCTTGGAGGGCAGGCGGACCTTCTTCATGTTGTCGAAGTCCTCGGGCTTCCAGGTGAGGCGGTAATCCTCCCACTCCTGCGGAGAGGCAGCGGTGAGGGCAGGCGCCGCCGGGCCCCGGCGCGGGGAGGCAGCGGCGCGGCCGGGCTCTCACCTGCGTCAGCCACACGTTGGTGGTCATGATCTGCTCCCGCTCRTGCTGCGGAGAGAGCGGGAGCCGGTTAGCTGCCGCAGAGGCAGCGCGTGCGCGGGGCCGGCCGTGCGGACGGGCCCTCGGCGCGCTCCCCGGGGAAGCAGAGCCCCAGCCAACTCACCACGCTGATGAGCTGGGCCAGCGACACCATCAGCTGCACGGTGACCAGCTCGGAGCCGTTGGCGGCCGGACGGATCAGCTTGTTGTAGCGGGCCGGGTCCAGCAGGTACTCGACCAGCCGCTCCTCCGTGTCGGTGCCCAGGCTCCCTGGGCGCCAGGGCAGGGTGAGACCCCCTGCGCCCCCGGCCCTGCTGCAGCGGCCAGACCCCCCCGGGGGGGGCCACAACCCCCCCGGGGCTGGAGCCCTGCGCCGGCCCTGCGAGCTCCCCGGGGCCTGGGCACGGGGCAGCTCGAGGGCCACGGGTGCACGCGTGTGCATGCGTGTGCATGCGTATGTGTGCATGCGTATGTGTGCAYGTGTGTGCATGCRCGTGCACGTGTGTGCATGAGYGTGCAAGTGTGTGCACATGTGTGTCCCTGCCAGCCCTGCCCTCCCCCAGCCCCAGGGACAGTCCCAGTCCCGGCGGTGCCGGGAGCACCGGGAGCATCGCCGGCCCCGGAGGGCTCGGCCCGGCCCCGGGGCAGCGGCAGGACCGGGGGCAGCGGCGGCGCGGCGGGGCCGGTCCCTCCGCTGGCAGGGGTGCAGGGCGGCCACCGGCACCGGGCCGGGGCGAGTGGATTGGACCAGCGGCGGGCAGGCACCGCCGGCAGGGCTGCACGGTGCCTGGGCCGGGCCGGTACCGGGAGGGGGCCGGTCCGGTCCCGGACGCCCC
>NW_020450795.1:475463-476733 GCF_003343035.1 Apteryx rowi | reverse complement strand
GGGCAGCAGAGGGGTTTGGGGGGGCTCCGGGGCTTTGGGGGGGCTCGGGCGCTGCGGGACATCCCAGCACCTCCTGCCGCGGGGGTCCTGGGGCTTTGCCCCTGCGTGGGGTTGATCCGCGGCTGGGCGAGCCGAGGCCGGGAGGGACACCGAGGCGGGCAGTGAGGCCGGGCCCGGAGGGGCAAATCCCGGCTGCTTTTGCCCTCCCCGGGGCAGGCCAGGCCCCGAGCGGGTGCAGGGCCCGTTGCCCCCGGGGCAGCTGCCCGGCACGGGGGGCTCCGGCCTTGCCCGGGCTCCCCGCAAGCCCCGGTGGCGGGAGCCAGCAGCGAGGCCGGCCTGGGGGGCCGGGAGGCACCGGGGGGCCCTCGTAGCATGGAAAACCCCACGGGGCGCCTCCTCCTTCGCAACCAGGGAGCGGGGAGGCGTCTCCGGGCGGGCGTGGAAGGCTCCTGCGGGAACACGTCCGCTCCCAGTGCTCCCAGCAGCCAGCCTGGGCGGCTTTGTGCAGCCCCACGGGCAAGCGAGGGGCTCCCGGGGRCCTCAGGCCGCTGCCCGGCGGGTGCCCCGCTGCCCAGGGCAGACGAGGAGCCGCCGGGGCCCCGTGGTGGCACCTCCCGGCCCCCTGCAGCCTCCCCCCCCCCAGGCCCCACGTGTCGCCATCGTCCACGCACGACGCGCTCCGTCGGCTCCACTTTATTGGGATTTCGCAGCCCAGGGAGGGCGGCACAAGCAGGGTCTCCGGCAGGGCTCAACCCCGGGACCCCCCGGGCCCAGGCCACGGGGCCCCGAAAGGCCCAGGCCGTGGGGACCCCCGAGGTCTCCCCGGGGACACTGAGGCCCCCCAAGCCGTGGGGACCCCCGGGACCCCCCCAGACCCTGACCCCCCCGCCGGGGACACTGAGGCCCCCCCAGGCCCCGCCCCCGCTTCCGCCGCCGAGCGGGGAGGGTTCCGGCCTCCCGCAGCCCGAGGCCCGCGGGCGCCAGGTCCGGCCCGCCTTCACTTCCGGGGCGCTGCAGGTTACGTCACTTCCCGCGCGGCCTCGGCCCCGCCCCCGCCCCGGCAGCAGCGGCGGCGGGAGAAGGGGGAGGGGCAGGGCGGGCGCTTCCGGCGTGGCGCGGTCCCGCCCCCTTCCCCTGGCGACGGGGAGGGGTCACTTCCGGAGAGCGGGGCCCGTCCCGGCCGCCATCTTGGGCCGGCTCCGAGGGCTGCGGCGGCGGCGGCGGCGGCGGGGCCCGGGGCCGTCGGCGGCGGAGCGGGTCCCTCCATGGG
>NW_020450795.1:460897-475253 GCF_003343035.1 Apteryx rowi | reverse complement strand
GCTCGAGTCCATCTTCCACCGGGGCCACGAGCGGTTCCGCATCGGCAGCGCCTGCCCCGACGAGATCAGCTGCGAGTTCGTCCCGGGCGCCGCCGGGGCCCGCGCCGGCGGCTCGGGCTCCCGGGGGCCGCCGCCGGGGCCCGTCCGCATCCACTGCAACATCACGGTGAGGCCCGGCCCGCTCGGGGGGCCGGGGGGGGGGCGGCACCGGCGGGGCGGCACCGGTCCCGTCACGGCCCGCCACGGCCTGGCCCGGCCTGGCCCGCGGAACCCGCCGCGTTGCCGGGGTTGCCCAGCTCGGTGCGACGCGACACGGTGCCAGGGGAGCAGCGGGCGGGCCCGGGTCCCCCCGGTGCCGGGGCTGGGGATGGAGCCGGGGCCGGGCGGACCCCGACGCGCCCTTGGGGCTGCAGGGCCGAGCCAGGCCCGGCACGTCCCCGCTTCCCGCTGCAGTCGCTCCAGGCAGGCGTTGCTGGCTGTCCGTTCGCCATCCCGGGTTGCGGCCTGGCCCCGGAGCTGTGGCCGCCGCATTGGAGCCRAGCGGCTCCTCTCCGAGTGCGGACAGAAGCGCCCCGACGCCCTGCGCCCGCGTTGGGAGAGGAGAGCGGCCCGGTGGCACCCGGAGGGCGAGGTGCCTGCTGGGGAAACCGTCCCGCAGCAGGGCAAAACGGGCAGCCGTCACCCATTAGACTCCGGCCGCGAGGGCTGGCTGATGCGTGCGGACAGAGCCTGGATGGTGGCTGCCTTGGAGCGCTTCTTGGGGGAGCAGGTTGCTCCCGAATTCCCTGTTGCCTCCCCAGCTCCAGCGAGGGGCTTTGCACCCCCTGCACAGCGCGTGGCTGGCTCTGTCGCGGGGTTTCCAGGTGGCCCTGAGCAGTGTTCCCACCTGGAGCAGGGGCGCACCCAGCGCTTCTCTGGGCCACAGCGCTGGTGCCAAGCCCCTCATTTCGTGGAGCGGTGGGGGAATCTCCTCCTGTGAGCACTGGTCCTTCCGCGCTTTGCCCTGCTGTGGCCTGAAGGCATCAGCATCTTCTCCCACCGCTCTGTTTTTCCCAGAGAGGATGGACGCGAAAACGCGTTGAACGCGGGGGTGCCACCAGGTCGCGGTGGGATGGTGAGCTGCGGTCCAGAGCAGCCTGCTCACGGATGTGGTGCATGAGTTGGGTCATTGCTCTGTAAACAGGATGTGACTGCAAATATGCTCGATGGGCTTGAGAAGTGGATGCTGTCTTAAATGGAAATGCTTCTAGGATTTCTGAAGTTGGAAGGGAAAGTGCCCAGTAGCTGCAGTCCCTGACCAAGGTGAATTCTTAAGGCCTGTGCTGTCTTCTCCTGGGGCTCCAGAGGAGATATTCCTGGGTAGATTGAGTTGGAGATTTCAAGGCTTGTTATACTGCTCTGTATCTCAGGGGAGATTATTGCTCCTGCAGTTAATGTTTACAACATCCATGCCCTCTCACCAGCCACTCACACGTGCTCCGTCTCTCTGCCCAGGATCTTTGCGTGGCTCAGAATGAGTTGACATTTTAAAAAAACAAACACTTGGTTGGCCTAGTGTGAAACACAAAGTATCACAGCAAGGACTGGAAGTTTCTGGAGTATCTGGGGCTCCTAAGTAATCCTGGGCTGGATTTTGCAGGTTCCTGTTTCTGGATCAGTTTGCCAGTGCTGGCACCTCCGAAGAGCCTTCCAGGATGGCATGTTGTGTGTGTGCAGCCAGCTCGGTGAAGTTAACAGCACATGTGCTGGGATCTGATCTCACGAGGCAGGTTAAAGCTGGTACTGCAGCTTGAGACAAGGAACGGCAGTATCTGGAAAGCCCCTAATGCAGAAGTGTACAGCCATGAGATGGGACTGATGTGTCTGGGATTTTCCAGAGGGGTGACTTAGAAGAAAAGTTGACAAAGCTTGTCAGCCGGCTTCGCTGTGAATAAAAGGCATCAGCTCGGCCCCTCGTGCTGCCTCTGAATAGGTGCTGGAGGTGGCTGTCACTGGTAGTGCGTATGTAATCTCTTCCGACAGCTTTTCTGTTCCAGACCTAGTGACGCGAGAGGCCTGTGTGGCAGCCTGCAGTGCCCTTGTGTTCCGTATTAATCGCTTCCACGTCCCCCAGCCCCAAGTGCTGAAGGGACGGTCAGCGTTACAACCTCCCTTATCCCCTCCAGCTCCCGGGGGCTGGGGGAGAGAAGCAGCACGTAGCTGAGATAGATTAGTGCGGTCGGAGCTATTGTTTGTTTTGCCCTCCATCCGGGATTAGTCGAGAGGGTGGAGTGCACTTGCTTGGACGCTGTTCCGCTGATGCGTGCAGTTTGAAGGGATCTATTTGTGGGAGATACGGGGCTGCAGCTCCCTGTCCTGGTTGCATGCCTGCTCTGCTCCCCACAGTCTGCGTAGGTGGGGCTGAGACAGTTAACAGTGGCTCAAACACCACCTTCTCCTTTTCTCTAGGAGTCTTATCCAGCTGTTCCCCCAATATGGTCTGTGGAGTCAGATGATCCAAACCTGGCAGCTATCCTGGAGAGGCTGGTGGAAGTCAAGAAAGGAAATACGCTGGTGAGGGGGGCACTGGGTGGGGAAAGGGGAGGGGTGAATAGTGGCTGCCTGTTTCTTGAAAGCAAAATCCCTGCTGCGTTCAGTGAACTGCCCGAGGTGGGAGGATGTTTCTGCCATCGTCAAGGGGTTTGGAAATTGGGCATGAGCGGCTCTGACTTGTCTTGAGTTTCCACATGCTCTTACTTGACGCTGGGCATGATTTTCCCTTGTGTGCTCGCTGCTGCTGGCAGTGGTGCTGTGCAGAAAGGAGTGTCTTCTGGGCCTGCAGCGGGGGCCTTCCTTGTTTGTGGAGGAGAGCGATTACAGTACTGAGGAGAGCTGAAGCTTAGCTTCGTATGTGGGATCTCTGTGTTTCTGTGACACTTATCTGCTCTCTGGACAGCTTTTGCAGCACCTGAAGCGAATAATCTCAGACCTGTGCAAACTCTACAACCTTCCCCAACATCCAGATGTTGAAATGTTGGATCAGCCTCTGCCGGCAGAACAGGTGAGTAACCTTGGATGAGATTTCCCAAGCCTATAGAATGAGTTCCCAGGTTTTTGCTTTGAAGGCTGACGCTTCCTAACCACATCACCACACAAGATGGCACATACAGCATACGGACGAGCACTGTTCTCCCCCTGGTGTGCTGTATGTGCCATCTTTTGTGGTGATGTGCCCTTTTCGCTGCATCTAGTGTGGTACTGAACCTTGGCCAGGATTGCTGGGTTTTCTTCTAATTGAATGTGAGGCATTTATCTTCTCTCTCAGGGGCAGATTCGTCTCCTTGGTAATGACAGCCAGGTTCGTTGTACCTGGCAGGGGACAAATCTAGGGCCCCTCTGCAGTCAGTGAGGCACAGGACTGCCCAGCCCTTGGAGCTGCTGCCGGTGTGTCTAACTGCAGCTTTGCAACAAAAAAAAAGATGTTATTAGGCACACGCTGCGAGAACCTGGTTGCTCAGCTGGCATATCCTCCAGGAGCTCTGCCACAGGAAGCTAATGATGCAATCTGTCTCTATCCTTTTGTCCTCATAGAGCACACAGGAAGAAGTGTCCTCTGAAGAGGAAGATGAAGAGATGCCAGAGGTAAGTGCCTCTTCACTGTATGAGGAAGTACGTTGGACAGCTGAGCACAGGGGCTGTTGCTATGAGATGTCTGATAAAAGGTGCTAAGACACAGAGATCATATTTGGAAGTAGCTTTTGGAGTCCAGATGTTGAAGATGCCGTTTGGGTCAAAAGCTTGATTGTTTTCAGCATTTTTCCTGCTGGGTTCGCAGGTGGCCATTGGCCTCGGACACAGGTGGGAGTGATGCATTAACAAAACGTGCAGGACTGCAGCAATAAGAAGCATTGCCATAGCCTTTAAGATGTGTAAAATGAGCTAAGAAGGGAACCCCTTGGCCAGTTTCTCTCTCGGTTTGTGCTGCTGTTCTCTAGAGTCTGAAACTCACTCGTGAGCGATTTGATTTCCTGGGCGTGCAGAGCTGAGTTGCCCTTGCTGGCAGGGAAATCACACCGTGAAAATTTGACTCCTGCAGAGAGGATTAGGTAGGATCGCTCAGTGTGCGAGCGAGATAATTGGCAGGAAAGGTAGAGGCAGCCATACTTCACTGTAGGCTGAGAATATCATGCTGTAAAACCCACAGGCTTCAGTTGTTTGGTTTGTGGTTTAGAGATCTCTAGAAGTGGGTGGAATAATCTTGAATCTCCATGGTAATATTTTGTGATGCACTTCTCTTTGGGTGTGTGAGGCGTATGCACCTAGTTAGAAGCACCACAGAACCTAGGGGCAGGTCACTTAGCAGCACACACAGCAGTTCTTGGGGTTTTAGCAAAGTTAATAGCTTGTTAAATCGAGGCCAGTCTTTGCAAGGGTCCTCAGAGAAAATGTGGAGGCTTAAACTGATACCACATATAACCTTGCGTATCTACAAACTTGCTGTTTCATGGCAAATTTGTGATGTGCAAGTCCTCACATTCCCGTGGGCTGGAAAACAGATCCTTGGGAACCGAGTGGCTACTAGTGGTAAGCTGCATATGAGGGAGCAGTATTCCCCCTCCTGCCTTCTGCTGATGTCTTGCATTGTTGTACAGCTGACAGAACCGTTTAAAGCAAAGGTTTCTTGTTGTGCAGCTGGATTTGTTGGGCTGCGTCTGAAGAGCAGAGCAGCTGAACTCTGCCCTGGTGCAGAGATGCATTATGCAGGTTAATCCGCTCGAGGGATTTTCTTCCTGTGTGAAGGTCTAAAAATGTCAAAGCCCTTCCCAAAACGGTGCTCGTCCAGGATAGCAACGGCTAGCTGGAGAGGTTAAAGTAAACACTTGCTCCGAGGATTTAATACCAGCGTTGGAGCTGTGCATATCTGTAGCCATTTGCAGGCAGTTTCCCGGTAGCTCAGCCCTGTATGTTGACATGCAGCCTTCCATAGTGGCAGTGGCCACTGTGCAGCGGAAAAGAGGTCTGCAGTGGCCACTGTATTGCTGTGACTGTTTTTTTGCTGATTATTAACATCAGTTGTCTTGCACCTGCCAGCCTGATGGATGTTACTGTGGAAGAGGATGAGGGGCTGAGCCTCTGGCTGTGTTGGGGAGAACTTAGGCAGCTTGCTGTGTGGATGGAGAGCTGAGCTGACCTAAAAAGAGCCTCCAGACACATASTGAAATGTGACATCTCTTTCAGGGAAAATGTCCTGAGCCACTGAATTTTGYGTATGAAAGAATCTCTTCTTTCTGTGCTGGTGACCTGGGTTCTTGTTGGGTATTTGTTCACAAAGGGGGAATAATACAGCTCAGCAGCACTGCATCGAGTATCTGTGCTTTGTTTCAGCCCTCCAAAAATGAAGCACAGGGCTGTTTGAGCCACATGCACRCTGAGATGCAATGCCCCACAGTTACGTGAGGCTCATTGAGGAGCATATGCAAGATTAATGGCTAATTATAAACAGGCATGAGACTTGGCAGTGAAGAATCTAGTGAACAAAGAGCTTATACGAGCCCAAATTAAATCTGGAAAGGGAAATGTACCTCTTTGCCTGCTGGCTTTGGCACGGGAGGGCTGCAGGGGCCCAGTGCCTGAAACTTCTTGCTTATAGGACAGAATCTTTCTCGAGCATGCCCAGACAACCTCCCTGCACTGAGGTCTTGTGTCTTCTCTTCCATCCCAACGTTTGTGCCTAGTAGCAAGCCTTGGGATTTCTTTGGGAGGGAGGTTAGCACTAGGAGTGCATCTTGGTAGAGAGACAGCTTGGTCTCTACGGTTACTCAGAGCAGGGAGGATCTCATACCAGCAGAGGGATCTCATGCTGAGAGTGGATGTCATACTAGTTCTCTTCTCCCCTTCCCAGGACACTGAGGACTTGGACCACTATGAGATGAAAGAGGAAGAGCCAGCAGATGGAAAAAAGACAGAGGATGAAGGCATTGGGAAGGAAAACCTCGCCATTTTAGAGAAAATAAAAAAGAACCAGAGGCAAGATTACTTAAATGTACGTGTCACCTGGAGGGCCGGAGGGTTGGGGAAGCAGAGGGACCCAAGGGAGTGATGGAGACACCCGCTAGCCCCATATCAAAGGGGCAGTCTCCAGCCAAAGGTACAGCAAAGGCCATCAGGGGCTGGTGTGGCTTATGCAGAGAAGGCAGTTAAGTGCCCCTTGGCTCATGGAAGTCAGTGCTGGGTTCAGGCGAGCGTGGTGCCCCTGAGAGATTGGCGCTATGCAGGGCAGCGTTCCTGCACCAAGATCTTGGCTTCTCCCCTGCTCTCAGGAGCTGAGCTTTGCCTTGGGTCATGGAGATGCCTGGCGCRTTGCGACTCTTGGGCAGTCTGTTAGTTCAGAGGACAGGGAGGAATCTCTGCTGCAGCTGCACTACCTGGGGTAGCTTATTTGTCTGGAACAAGGGAGCCTGCTGGAGGGAGAAAGGGGAAAACGGAGAGAGTGGGGGACACAGTAAGGTCTGGTCTAGAGGCCAGGTATTCCAGGGCAGGACTTCGAGCTCAGGCTTTAGCCTCGCATAGCGATGGCCGCAGCGTGTGCAGTGTAACAATGCAATTCCCCCTCCTCCCAAATTCCTCTCAGGGTGCAGTGTCTGGGTCTGTGCAGGCCACCGACCGGCTAATGAAGGAGCTCAGGGATATTTACCGATCACCAAGTTTCAAAGGCGGTAAGTACTTCAAGGAGCTTGAGGGAGGGGTTCGTGTAGGGGTTTTCCTCGTCATTCCGGGTGGTACCTAATGGGTCTCAGAGCTGAATTGTTCTGTTCTGCTTAGCTGTATCATGGGGAAGAGGATCTCAGGCCTTAGGTTGTTGTGGCTCAGTCAAGAGTGAGCAAAACTGCCCTACCATCTCCATTCCCTGTCGGTGCTGGAGGGAAGCAAGGAGCATGCTGTGAACGGGAGCATTTCTGAGACAAAAGCTACTTTTCTGATGTGTTTGTCTGTTGCACATGCCTTTCTGCTGTAGGGATTGGCCTTAGTTGGTAATGTTGCTCCTACTCCTTTCCTGAGCGCCAGGATTCAAGGAGGAATAGTCAAAACTGCTGCCATCAGGATGGCCCCCTGGATAAGATCTCCTTTTTTGGGCTGGGCCTATGCCAGTTTGTGCTACAGAGCGAAGGGGASTTGAAATCTGGATGACAGCGCAGACCCCTGTTTGGATGGCTGTTCAGACTCCCCTGTGCTAATGCGCCTCCTCTCTGCTTTGCAGGATACTATGCAGTTGAACTAGTGAACGACAGCCTGTACGATTGGAACGTCAAACTCCTGAAGTAGGTGGCAAAGYTTGGGAACATGCAACTGTTGTGGATCTTGGTGGTGGGACCAAAACATCCCTGTGAGCAAGGGGAGAAGTGACCAGGGCAGGGGAGCATCTGGCAGAGCTTAGTTTAGCCTTTTTTAGTCTCATGGGTAGCCTGCTTGCTGTCTCCGCATCAGAAGGGAGATATTTCCAGAGAAATGAGATAATCTTAGGGCTCTGCAAGTCTGTCTGCTGTTCCTAGAGACCTGGAAGAGGTGCATCAGACAAAACCCTGAGCTTTCACACCCTCCAGACACCAGTACGGTCTCTTCCTTGGGCCAGGCAGTCTTTATTTTTAAGCTGACAGCATGCAAAGGGTGTGATGGTCTTCTCTGCAAACCAGGAGCAGAATGCTGGCAGCGCATGCTGTCACTGCCCTCTGGGTGTGAACCTGAGGGCCCACGTGCCAGCCAGGTTGTGCAGGTACAGTAGCTCTGGGGCTCGTTGGCAGTGTGTGGCTGACTTTATGTGCACGACCTTGTCTCTCACCCGCTGGGGTTTTCCTTTGACAGGGTTGACGAGGATAGCGCTTTGCACAATGATCTCCAGATCCTCAAAGAGAAAGAAGGAACAGATTTCATCCTCCTAAACTTCTCCTTTAAAGTAAGGCTTTCTCCCCATCCTCAAGACTTGCCTGTTTCAGCGAGTCATAAGAGAAAGCGTTTCTCAGCAGCTTTGCTTCCCTTCTCTCCTTGCAGGATAACTTTCCTTTTGACCCACCGTTTGTAAGGGTCGTGTCCCCTGTGCTCTCAGGGGGGTAAGTAACTGCTTGCCTGTCTCTGCTCAGCCAGGTCTCTTGCACCGCCTCCTGGCGCAGTTTCAGTACGGCATATTACATCTGCTATAAAGGAGTGACAGTTCCTCAGGTTTATCCGTTGAGGAGTGCTGCACAGTCCTGTAATCTTGGTGATGTGGGTCTGCGGTAGCCTGTGAAGCGACTGGCCTATCCAGTGGTGACAGTGACCCATCTGCCTTGCAGCAGTACCTGCTCCGATTGCTGCAGGCAGTGCTGCTTGTGGGAAGGGAATAGGGATCCGAAGTGTAACCCTGCGGCAGAGGTGTGATTGTGGCAGTGTGGAAGAATGAAAGCTGCAGAAACCTGCTCGGTTGGGCGCTCCCAGGCAGTACAGGCAGGGGTTGGTGGGGCTTTTTGTTTTATCTGAGACCTGCTCTGGGGCAGTGAGGAGATTGCTTGTCTGTGGGGCAGGGGGCGGGTGAGCCAGTGTCTGTCTCTAACACAACTTTGCCTGTTCCCTTCCCCAAGGTATGTTCTGGGTGGCGGTGCCATCTGCATGGAGCTACTTACAAAGCAGGTGGGTACTGGGAGCTGCCCTGGGAAGCGCTGGGGCTCCAAGGCTGCCAGCGTGGCCTGGGGAGCAGCTGCTGTCTGTCGTGCTTCGTATTCTGCTGTTTGGGGCCTGCTGGTGGCAGAACGCTGCCCCGACCGCTACTTGTGTCTCCTGCCGGCAGCTGTAACCTGGCAGGGCTTTGCGATGCCTGTGCGGTGCTTGGAACGGCCCTTTCTTTGCTGTTGACAAGCACAGCCCAGGGGCAGCGGTGCGCGCTGGCCTCACGGTGTTGACCTCTGTCCCGCAGGGCTGGAGCAGCGCGTACTCCATCGAGTCGGTGATAATGCAGATCAGTGCCACCCTGGTGAAAGGGAAAGCGAGAGTGCAATTTGGAGCCAATAAGGTAGGAGCTGGTCTGGGGCAGCCAGGCAGGGCCTTATCCCTCGGGGCAAACGCAGGCTGCTTTGTGGATCTAAGACAAGGCAATGCTCTTGGGTGTTTGGGGTCGCGAGAGCCTAACGCAAAGGCTGTTTTTTATGACTGTGCTGTAGTCCAGGGAATTTTTCTTGGGAAGGGAAGGGGAGGGCAGGCATCTGGGAACTGCGTTTTTGTACCATGTAAGCAAACTTAGGAAGCAGCTAGCAGAATGGATGCAGATGGAGAAACCTACCAGCTCTTTGGCAGCATAGTTTGTGTAGGGAAGATGTGTGAAATGTCTTGCTTGTTATGTCGGGTTCTAGCTGGACTGACTGTCAACCTGGCTTCCCTTGCAGAATCAGTACAGCCTGACAAGAGCACAGCAGTCCTACAAGTCCCTGGTTCAGATCCATGAGAAAAATGGTAAGGCCTGAGGGAGAGGGAGTGTCTGCAGGATGGTGACCTTTCTCCCTGCTAGTCTGGGACTCCTCTAGGCGGAGCATCCAGACAAGCTGCTCAAGTTTTTTCTGCCCCGTCTGTAACTGCCCAAGTGCAGAGATTGCCTGGAGCAAGATCACACCGACAGCCAGGGGAAACAACTGCTCTCTAAAGCAGCAAACRTGGCTGCAGCATCCCTCTGCCCTTCCCACCCTGGCCCTGGCGGTTGGTGTTGGGGTCCCTCCGGTATAACTGGAGATACGATGTTGCTGTTCAGACGGTATCAGGAAGTAGTGTGGAGAGAAGGAGGCCTGGCAGTCTGGGAGGCCCCCACGGAGCGGTGGAGTCTTCGTACTGGGCCCCTCGCAAGTGGGACACAGCATGTTCATGCTGCCAGTTTCTGCAGCTTTTCTAGCTGTGTGTTTTCAGGTGCGGCGCTCGTGTGCGTGTGCAGCTTTGTCTCATGGATCTCCGTTCTTGTTTCAGGCTGGTACACGCCGCCCAAGGAAGACGGCTAGCACTGATACTTGGATACTGCAGGACCAATTTGATTATCTTCTGAATGCTGTACTTGGATCTTAAGATGCCTCTTTGGCTTTCTCCCAGGATGTAATAGCTCTGCCTGTTGCAGGACAATAATGGCTGTTATAAACTCTAAAGAAACTGTTTAAGCAGTTGGACTGACCTAAAACACTTGCTGGACCCTTGCTAGCAGGCATTCTTATTAAAACAAACTTTTGAGCCTCTTGTATCGCTGGAAACTTTCGACTCTACTCCAGTCTAGAGCATCCTCCTTACCTATGCTATGGATTTAATTTATTTTCTTATTTCATGTACACTGCTTTTTTTTGTTACAGTGTATGATGGATGTGTATGGAAAATGTATCTTTGGAGAAAAATTACAGTTTGTTAATTTGAAGATGCTGGTCTGACTAATTTTTTCCAAGCTGCTGTTGGGTGGAATTCTACCCTCTGCTGGCAGCAGCCTGGAGCAAACCAGTTTGCAGTGGCCTTGCCATGCTACATCTTCAACACTGCACCGGGCTGGCTCGGTTGCGGGGCAGTGAACGGAGTGAAGGGCCTGTGAAAGGGCCGTGTTGGAGGTGGGGGTAGAGGAATGGCCAAAGCCTGCTTGGTGTCAACACTTCTGCGATTTTCATGGACAAGCCAAGTGGGAAAGTCTGGTACAAACTTTCTTGGAAGAAAGAAACCCTTCTTTCCAAGCATCAAAGGAGCAGGGCTTCCAGCCCTCTTCTCCTCTAGATCAAGAACAGACTTTTCTCTTTATAAACTGCAAACTTTTACACCTCGGGAAGCAGAGATGGAAAGATCTGTAACAGTTACCTGTGTGCTGCTGTGGATGAATGGTTTGTATGTGCATCTAAGGGCTGCCAGCTCTCACTGCGAACTGTTCTCTTCAGTGTCCTGTGTTGCTAAGCAGTGAGACAGACGAGCAGAGGCTCAGCTGTGATAAACCTGGAGCTGGCTGTAGCGGTTTCTGCCYGTCTCTCCCTGCTGAACGTGTGGGGTGGGGAAGGTGGGTGAGCAAGCTGAATGTTGTAGAAGACAAGCCTGTATTTATGCATCTGCACTGTGGTGCTGGTGAGTTGAGCATGGCAACTGGTTAATTACGATGCTAAGCCGTGTCCTGTAGCTCTTGACTCCATTTCATTAAAAGCGGGATCTCCTTTGCTGGCACAATCCTGTGCACTCAGCTATGCAAGATCAGCCCTTGCCTCGGTACCTGTAACTGCTGTACTAGAGACGAAAGCTACTGAATAAAGGCGGGCGCCGGGCTCGGGCCGGGAGCACTGCGTGCGAGCCACGGCTCCGTGCTGCGCGCRGGCTGGTCTTGCTCAGAAGCGGTTCGTGTCATGCTGCCTCTTACTGTCCTCTGGGAGACTTACTGACCTGCAGCAGCAGACTGGGGCAAGTGGCACCAGTTCTGTAGATCTTATTTATTATTTCCTCCTCAACCTCGTGCCGTCTTTCCTAGCCTGCTGCTCCTGCCCCGCTCAGCGGTACAGGGCTGAGCTGCAGCAGTTGATGGAAAGCCTTCGTGCAGCGGGCTCCAGCCGTGCCCTGCTGCTCAGGTCCTGTTCCTTGCTTGCATCTCACCAACTCTGCGTTTAGGTTGCTGGAAACAAATTTTGGTTTTATAGCCGCTCTAACTTTTGGTGTAAAGTCCTAGGCTGTAGGGCATAGCTGACTCATTTAGTGTCAAATCCAACCATCAGTATTAATTCATTGTATTTAAATAAAAGTTATTAGAAAATCAAAGGGACTCAGAAGAAGTCCATTATCTTACCCAGCAGCTGTTCTGCTCATTACGCTTTGCCCTGCTTCAAGCCTTGGAATAAAAAGATGCTGTATGAGAGGGGATTACTGATGGCTTTTCAATGTTTGCTTCAGGGGCGGCTTCAGCCTCTGCGAAGGACCATCTCAGAGTCGTGCTGAAGGACTGGGAAAGTCAGGGCAGCTCCTGGGTTTGTCCTGCGGATGAGGCAGCAGCTCTCCCATGCCCTGGACCGGAGCGAGCCGGGGGCGGCCGTGCGGGGCTCCAGCTCCCGGCCCTGTGCCCGGGCCGGCGGCGGTGGAGGCATCCTCGCGCTCTCCTGGCTCCCTTCGCACCCTCTGTCCAAAGCACCAGCTGTGCAGCAGGGGGTTAAGTCAGTTTAATGAATGTTGAGCGAGGCATTGCCCAACTTTGCGGCGTCACTGTCCCTCTAGGTCCGGGCTGCTGGGTCACACGGGGGCCRCGTCTGCAGCTGAGCCTTCCTTACTGCTCTAGCGCTTGGGGGTTATTTTCCTTCTGGAAGATGACCTGGATAGCTTCCAGCAGCCCTCGCTCCCAGGTCCTAGCTACTTCCCCAACAGGCCTGGCCAGATTCGGAGGGGTCTGGGGTGTCCCCTGAGTTAGGCAGGAGACTGGAACAACAGTACCAGAGTTTTATTTGAATGCAGCCTCCCTTGCTCCTGCCGCCTTCCTCCTCAGAAGCCAGCCGCAGGACACCAGGGCTCCACAGCCGGCTGCCTTCCCGTTCCAGTTCTGCCCCAGCCTCCCCCCAGGGTAGATCAGCAACTGCGGGGCCGGGGCTGGCAGGGCTTTCCGTTTCTGAGTACTGCACCCAGGCAAGATTAAACATTAACTCAGCGCTGCAGGTGCTAAGGCCTCACGCGGGAGCGATTAGCCCAAGTCCAGCGGTCCTGAGGACGAGTCTGACTGCTGAACTGCCCCTCGAACCCCTGCGGGAACATCGCAGACCGACAGGAGCCCCGGCTGTACGGCGACAGCCTCCCGCTCCTGCTTTCTTTAGCGCTTGGAGTTTCCCCTGTGCACGGAGGCCGGCGTTGGTCTCGCCCCAGCCGCGGGAGCACGTGTCCCCGCAGGGTCCCCCTCGGCAGCCCTGGCTGCACCCCAGGYGGCTCAGGGACGTTGCTGCTCCTCGGCTGGGTGGTGAACTCGAGGCTGGAAGCGCGGCAGGAATAGCACGAGCCGGAGTCTGGCACTCGTCCGCCTCACGCTGCCGCGTGTCCCGTCTGTTCTCACTTACCCGAGCGGCAGGATCCACCTCGTTCCGCAGACAGGTTCAGCGCTAGTCACCATCGCGTTAGCTTTGCAGTTGTCTTGTTTTGGCTTCTCGGGAAACAAGCCCTCGGCACCATCTGTTACCTCCGTCGGAGAAGCTCCTACAACCTTCCCCTTCGGGATTTGGCAGAGGATGGGGCGGGAGGAGAGACTTGCTAAAAAAGAAGGTTTGGATTTAGCGCYGTGAGGAGCGCGGGCTGCAGTCAGTGGGTCACGACGTCCCCGAGACGCTGCTGGGGGCGGGTGTCTTTCTTTGGGGCCACGTCTGCTCAGCCGAGGTCTGGGCGACGAGGTGGCTCCCCAGGCCTCCACCCCCCCCCGCATGGTTTTTCTGCCGTTCGTGTCCCCCCGGAAAGACTAAGAGGGATTTAAACCCGGCAGTAAGCCAAGAAAAGACCCAAAACCAGCAGCTTTTAGTCTCGTTCATAACCTTACCAGCGGGGACCTGGCGTTTTGCTTGGCCCGGAACAAGTGGAGCTGCAGTGAGCCGGGATCCCACCACCACACACGTGGAGCACGAGCTGCTCCAAGGAGCAGGCGCTTCGGCGGCGGATGGAGGTTGGCAGCACTCCTGCGAGCGGCACGCAGATGTGCGCTAGAGCCGCCGAGGCTGGCGCGGGGCAGCCGCAGAGCAAGTGCTTCTTCCTGCTTTAATTCAGTCTTGCCCCACTAACGCTGTGCTGCTGTGGTCGGGCGGTTTCCAAGCAAGACGGGGCGTCTCGCGGAGCTGCCGCCCCGGCTCGCAGAGCCTGGCTCACCCGGGYGTCAGGGGGTGGTTGAAGGAAGCTGAGCGGAGCCCAAGTGACCCCGYGTGCCGGTGCCGTGGGAGCCAGTTCGGGCGGCAGCCTGGGAGCGGCGCCTCGCCACCGCGAGTCGCATCCTGTCGAGCCGCGCCGAAGTGGAAATCACCGCCACTTCCTAAGCCACTGCTGCAACTGCGCTGCGGCGGGCCAGGGCCGTGCTGCCGCATGCAGCTCCTGGTGCCACCATGGTTCCCCCCCCCCCCCCCCCCGCCCAAGGGCTGCTCGCTTGGCGCAGGCGGCTCCGGCGCAGCATCAGGGCTCGAGCCCCTGCTCCAGCCACAAGACCCGGCCCAGCYCCAGCTCGACACTCAGCCCTGCTGAAGGGCAGCTTTTCCTTAGGGCCGTTCCTGGGAGCCTGCGGACAGGCGGCGCTTGAGCCAGCCCAGGCTGGGGGCTGCCAAGCACCTCTAGCTGCAAAAAACTTTAGCTGCAAAATCCCCCCATTGCTGTGGGGCAAATGTGTCAGTGTACCAGCCCCAGCACCACACACACA
>NW_020450795.1:457772-459327 GCF_003343035.1 Apteryx rowi | reverse complement strand
GGGGCGCCGCGCCGGCAGCCCCTGCCCCATGGCGGCCAAGTGGTTCAAGGAGTTCCCCTCCAACCTGAAGACGGTGTCGGAGCGGGCCAGGCCGGGCAGCGGTAGCCTGGGCAAGCTGTGCAGCCCGTCCCGCAAGAGCCCCGGCCCCGGCGAGCTGGCCGGGGGGGCCCCGCCGGGCAAGAACCGCAAAAACTCGGCGGCGGAGCTGGGGGGCTGCCGGGGCGCCCCGGGGGCTGGCCGGGACGGCGGCGGCCGGCTGTCGCGGGACAACCTGCAGGGCCTGCTGCAGGCGGCCGCGGGGAGGATGCGCAAGAACTCGCGGGCGGAGGGGGCCGCGCCGGAGCCCCCCGCCAAGGGCTGCGGCACCTACATCAACCGCCTCATCAAGGTGGAGGCCCACGAGAAGAACGGCAAGGGCTATCCCAGCGCCAGCCCCACGCCGGCCCCCGAGCAGGACAAGGGCAAGAGCGCCAAGGCGGAGACGGTAAGGCGGGGGGGGGACGCGCGCGGTGGCGGCGGTGGGGGGGTGATGTTAGACCCGCGGCGTCCCGCGGCCCCTGGAGCCGCCGTGCATAGCGCCTTCATCCCCTTCATCCGTTTTGGGGGGGGGGTGCTATGTCCGTCCTCCCCAGGCCCTGCTCCCTGCCGGCCCCCTTCGCCCGGCGCTGGCGAAACGAGCGGTTACGTAAAGCTGTTTCTGGCACGATCGCGGCGGGAGCAGGGTCTTCGCCCCCGCGGAGCGCATGTCCTTGCGCCCGGCCGCGGCGCTGCAGCCGCCCGGGGACTTTCACCCGCGGCGGGCAAAGCCTGGCCGGGGGCCTGAGCCGGCGCCGCTGCCGCTGCCCCGCGCAGGTCATCATCCTGGAGGACTACGCCGACCCCTACGACGCCAAGCGCACCAAGGGGCAGCGGGAGGCCGAGCGCCTGGGCGAGAACGACGGCTACATGGAGCCCTACGACGCCCAGCAGATGATCACAGGTGGGTGGCCGCCCCCGTGGGCGCGGGAACCGCCGGAGCCACCGGAGCTCCCTGCCTCCGCCGCAGAGCCGCCCGGCGCGGCGCGGGCGTCGGGAAGAGGGAAGCGGCTCCGGCGCTTCCTGCTGCCGTGCCGGCGGAGATAAGCGGCAGGTTTGCAGCAGCCTCGCGCCTGGGGCTGCGGCGGGGTGCCGGCGCGGGATGCGGCTCCCCAGGGAGGTGCGGGACCCGCCGCCCGGCCGCCAGCTCCGGGGGGCTCGCGGCGTGCCAGGGCCTCGCTGCCGCCGCCGCGACCCCCCGCTCCACCCGCACAGCTGGACAGAATAACAGGAAGTGAGTCGGCCGGAAGCTGGAAATAAAAGATTTGCTGCTGATGGTTTTTTTCCGTGCGGGGCGGCCCGGGCTGTTTGTCCAAGCCGGGTTGCCGGAGCCCGGCGCTGGGGGGCGAGACGGGGCGGCTCGGGGTGGGCGGCATCGCTCCTGGCCCGGGCGCCCGTCCTGCGCTGGGGACCCTTGGCGCCCCGGCACGTGTCCCGCGGCTCCGCTCGCCCCTCGCCCGCCGCGCGCGTCCCTCCGCGG
>NW_020450795.1:454723-456602 GCF_003343035.1 Apteryx rowi | reverse complement strand
GCGGCATTGTCGGCAGCGCCGGCGGCGTTTCCTTCCTGAGGAAGCGGAGCCCCCGGAGCCGAAACAATCGGAGCGGGGAACGGGAACAAATAGAGGGTGGATCGGGCAGCGGGGCGGCCCCGGGGCCGGAGCGGCCGGGCTGGGCCGGGCCCCCGCTGACGCCCGCCGCCGCCGCAGGACCAGCCAGGGCTGCGTGCACATCATCGTGGCGCAGACCAAGGACAACAAGTACACGCTGAGCCAGACCAGCGGCGTCTTCGCCAGCGTGCCCGAGGTGGTGCACTACTACTCCACCGAGAAGCTGCCCTTCAAGGGGGCCGAGCACATGGCCCTGCTCCACCCTGTGCACTGCAAGCTGCACTAGCGCCCGCGCGCCCCGCGCCGCCGCCCGCTCCRGCCCCTGGGGCGCCGCGACGGGGCCGTGTAACGGAGTAATAAAATAAAGGTGTTGGCCGAGAGGACACGGGCTGCTCCGGGGCGGGGGGGAGGGCTGTGCTGGATGGGGCGGGGGGGCCAAGGCAGGTCCCCACRGCAAGGGGGCTGCGCAGCAGGTGCAGAGAGACACGGCGACCCCTCCTGCTCCTGCGGCGGTGGCCAAAGCAGCAGGGTCCTCCGGTCCCGGGCAGCTGCAGCGCAGGGTGCTGGGTCCTGCACCGAGCACCCTGGGCCATGCACCATGCACCGAGCACCCTGCACCCATGGCCGGCTCGGGACATCGTGGTCGTCAGGCCCCTGCCACCTCGTGGCTAGAGCTGCGCGTTACCAGCTGCACGAGGCCATTTTTTGGAGAGGAAAAACAAGAAGCCTGGCCGAACCGGTCCCTCCGGGAGCTGGTCGGGTGCCACGGGGCTTTGCGTGCAGAGAGCAGGCTCGGGCGCTGCCGGCCGCGCTGGCACCACAGCTTCCCGCATGCTCACTGCGGCCCCGGGGCCCTGGTGAGCCCGCGGCCGCCCCGCGCTTCGGCAGGAGGGCAAGGGCAGAAAACACCCACGGGCCGTCGGGCAAGGCAGGTTTGGGGCCGGCCCTGGGGTTACTCAGCCCCGCGGCACCTTGTGCCGTTTGGGAGGACGGAAGCGGGTGACTCAGCCCCGGCCTCGTGCCGGCACGAGCGGGCGCTTTCGGGAGGCCCCCGCTGGCAGGGCACCCCCGCCCCGCGCCCCGGCCGGCCCCCCGCGCACATCTGCATCCTGCCGAGCTTTTTATAGCGGCGGGCCGGCCCCGCGGGGAGCGCGGCGTCCCCAGGGAGCCCGGCGCCCGCTCCCGTTGCCCTGCGGTTTCCTGCAGCTGCGGCTCCCCAGGGCGTTGCACAACGCGGCACGGGGTGGGCTGCTCCCGGGGCCGCCGGCACGGCACAGCACGGCACGGCACGGCACGGCACGGCACGGCGTCCCGGCCCCGTTCCCGCAGCGCGAGGGGCTGCAGCGCCCGCCCGGCCCCCCCTGCCCCATGCAACCAGGCGCCTCGACGCTCCCTTAAAAATAAAAGGCGTTTATTGAGGAGACGCGTTCTGTCACGTTTCCCCAACACGTGCTGTAAAAATAAACTCTCTGCGCCGTGCCGCGCCAGGGCCGCGGGACGCGGCCGACCCAGCCGGGCTCTCCCGTGGGTGCCCGCGGCGGCAGCACCGCGTGGGGCCGGGGCCGGGGCCGGGGCTCTGCCCTTCCCGCAGGGGCCCCGGTCCCACGCTCGCTCCCGGCACCTTGATCCTTGGCCCGGGGCTGCCTCCCTGCCGGACCCCCCCGGTCCGCAGCCCCCCCCGGTCTGGCATCCGGCACCAGCCCCTCTCCACAGGGCTGCTCCCGCCGCGGGGCCGGGGGCCAGGAGCCCCCCACAGTGTCCAGCCCGGCTACTTGCCGGAGAAGAAATAGTCCAGGTTGGT
>NW_020450795.1:452528-453763 GCF_003343035.1 Apteryx rowi | reverse complement strand
CCCGCCCGGGCGCTCACCTCACCACGATGCCGACGAAGAGGGCGATTCCCAAAAGCAGGCTGCCGCCGGCCATGAGGAAGGCGTAGGGGGCCGCCCCGGAGCGGCTGCCGGCCTCCGCGAGCCCCCCTGCGGCAGAGGGGGGGGACGGGGGTGTCAGCGGGGCCTGGCCCACGGCTGGACCCCCCCACACACACCCCCACCCCGGGACCCGCTCCTCACCGTCAGCGGCCTCCTCGGCCGGTTCTGCCCCAAAGAGCTCGGGGGGCAGCGTKGCCCCGTAGCCGTCGGTGCCGTCCTCCGCCGGGAACTGCACGAGAGGGGGGTGGTGGGAGGGGGCGGCCGGTGTCCCCCCCCCACGGGCACTGCCCTCCCGGGCCCCGTCCTACCTGCGAGCTGAAGGGCCCCGGCTCCGACGCGAGGTCTCGGGGATCTGCGCGGCGGGAGGGTCCGTGAGGTCCCGGGCACGGCCGCGGCCCCCGTGTGTCGTCGTCCCCCCCCAGCAGCACCACCGCCACCCCGGTACCTGTCCAAGGGGTTCCCACCGCCTCCCGGCTCCACTCGCTCCAGGCGCCGTGGCCGAACTCCTCCTGCGCCCGCACCTGCACCACGTGCCGGGTGCCCCGCCAGGCGTCGGCGATGTCCAGCGACGTCTGCGTCACCTGGTCCACCTGSGGGGGGACGGATGGACGGGGGGGGCGTGAGCCCACGGCCGCCATGGGGACCCTCTGCGCCCCGGCGGGTCGGGGCCTGTCCCCGCGCCACGGTGCCGCGGCCGCGCTCACCTCCGTGAAGGTCCGGGCGGGCTCGGGGCAGTAGCGGACCTGGAAGCGGAGCCAGTAGAAGCGGGGGTCCCAGGAGGAGGGATAAGCCCAGGCGACGCGCAGCCGCTGGGGCCAGCGCTCCAGCGCCCGCACCGTCACGTTGAGCGGCGGGTCCGGCTTCACTGCGGGCGAGGGGAGAGGCAGCGGCGGTGCCGGGGGCCCCCGCGGCGCCCCGGGCGGCCCCAGCGCGGGCGGCACTTACGGACGCCGCTGAGCGTGATGATCTTGTCCTCGCCGGCCGCGCTGCCGGCGCCGTTGCGGACACAGGTGGACACCACGAGGGGCTTGTTGTCRTCCACGCCGGGGGGCACCTTCAGGCGGCAAACGAACTTCTGCACCTTGGAGAAATAGCGGCACTGCTGCTCCGTGGCGTTCTCCGCCGTGAACCTGCGGGGACGCGGCTCAGCCGGGGCC
>NW_020450795.1:451435-452484 GCF_003343035.1 Apteryx rowi | reverse complement strand
TCGCCTGCGTGCCGGGGGCCGGCTTCTGCCGCAGCGGCCACTCGCACAGGACGTCCCGGTCGTGGCTGCGCCGGTAGCAGGAGACGCGGGGCACCTCGGGGGGGTCTGCAAGGCAGGGAGATGCTGGCAGGGCGAGTGGGGGCCGCGGCACCCCGGGAAGCCCCCCGCGCGGCCAGGACCCACCTTGGACCAGGAGGCGCAGGGTGCGCAGCGGGCGCCCGCCGGCGCGGCAGCTGTAGCGCCCGGCGTCGTCCCGCTGCAGCCCGCGCAGCGGCAGGGCGTCCCCCTGCGCCAGCCGCCGGCCCCGGCGCGTCTCCAGCTCCCAGGACACGGTGTCATTCGCCAGCCCCTCGCCCCGGCAGCTCAGCGTGACGTTGGCTCCCGGGCGCCCCAGCACCGTGTCCGGCGGGAGGCCTGCGCGGCGGCGGGACGGGACAGGACGGTGTCAGGGGGAGGCAGCACACACCTCCCCGGATCCGGCCCGGCGGAGACGCTCCTGCCCATCTGCTCCCGCGCGGTCGCCGGGAGACCTGCCACCGAGGGGCTGCTCCGAGTCAATATTTGCAGGAGACGCCAAGCCTGAATGAGCATCGGCTCCGGCCGAGCCTAGCTGCTCCCTCCTGCCGCCGCTGCCAGGTCCGGCCTGGCCGGGAGCTCCCAGCAGGGAGAAGCTGGTCCTGGGCGGCACGYGGGAGCCCGGCTGCCTGGAGCGGTGCCCCGGGGGCTTGCAAAGGGTTAAAGCGTCAAGGACGGGCGCCGGGGGCCAGGCCGGGGAGGCTGGCGGGAAGGGACAGGACGGGACGGGACAGGACGGGACGCTCCGGCAGCTCTCCCGTTCCTGGGATCGCTGCAAAGGTCAACAGCCAGCCGGGACCTGCAGCTTCGCTCCGGCTGCCAGGAACAGCGCCGGCACCGGCGGCAGCCGGGCGCCCGCCCGCGAGGGCTCTCGGGGACCTGCTAATCCCGACTCACGTCAACACGCGGGGAGGCTGGCGGTGCCCGCACCGTGCCCCGGCCGCGGGCCCCAGGAAGCCACCGGGGGCCGGTGG
>NW_020450795.1:443761-450140 GCF_003343035.1 Apteryx rowi | reverse complement strand
CCTCCCAGACCCCTTACACCGTGCCGCGGCGCTGCCCCGCGTCCCCCCCTCGCCGTGTCCCCGGCCCCGACGGCGCTGCCCATGCAAGGCATGGCGCTGCCGGCGCTGAGGAATTGCCCCGTGGAAACTCCTGGCACAGCCCCAGGGCCGTGAGCAGCCTGCGCCCGGCCGTGGCTCTGGTCCCAGCCCGCAGCACCCGCGGCACGGGGGGGCCCGAGCCCCACGGCCCGGCTGCGGCGCTCGCTGCGTCCCAGCAGCGGCCGCGGAGGCAGCGCGGGCGGCAYGCTCGGGACCGGCCGCTGCGGATCTGGCCACCGCGGATCCGGCCGGGGGCTCGGCCCCCTCCCGCACCAGGCCGGGAAAACAGAGACAAGGCAGAAGCTGCTCAGAAAGGCATTTTTATAAAAAGCTGGTTATTTTTCTCTGTATACCCATAAAATGATACAATTCTGCAAGTATAGAAATGTGTAATAAATTATATGCAACATTCCTTGGCCCCTGCCTACCACTGCCTCTCCCCAGCTCTGAAAGAACAGGGGAAAAACCCAAACGCCCCCAAAAATAGACTCTAGAGCACACCAAAGCCGTTCCTGCACCGTTTCCTCTTTGGTATAAAGGCCAGAGGGGCCCCGGGGGCCGGCGCGCCCCGGCGCTGCCCGCTCGGCCGCACGCTCGCCTTCCCAGAAGGATGAAAAGGAACCAACTCCCAGCAGGGCCCGGGGAGCCGCGGAGCGGGCAGGGGCCTGGCCCCCGCCGCAGCGAGCCCACGGACCGTCTTGTGCCCGGTGAAGGGGGAGGCAGCGACCCCGCTCCCTGCGCCCCGGGGCGGCAGGGGTCCGGCGTCCCTCCGCTGCGCGCCGGCTCCCCCCGGACGGTGCACGGACTGGGGACCCGCGTGCAAGGGCTTTGCACGGGAGGAGGGAGCTGCACGCACGGGAGAGGCCGGCACCGGGCTCGGGGGGGACCTTGCACCCAGCCCTGCCCTCCCTCCTCCCCACGCCGGCACGAGGGCGAAGGAAGCGGAGCCCAGCGCCCGGCGGGTTGTGCAAGTCCCCAGGCCGGGTGCGAATCCCGGCCATGCGCAGACGCCCCGCCGCCTTCCCCGAGCCCGTTCCCACAGAAAGCAGGAAGGCGCCAGGGCAGCGGTTCCCCTTTCGCACCCAGCGCCCAGGCAGCCCAGAGCCTGGGGGGGGGGCGGCGGGGGCTCCGGGCTCCCCCCGCGCCAGCCAAACCCGGCCACCGGGACTCGTCCCCTCCGTGCACAAACGAGGGACCGAGCGCTAGGGGCCAAATGCTGCCCCACAGCCCCCCCGGCTGCACCCCGGTGCCCCTGCGCCGGCCCGGCCGCCCGCGCTCCCTCGGGAACCAGCCGTGCCACCACGGATAGAAAAGAGGCGCTCTGTAAACTTGGAGGGTTTTTCTTCCTTTTTGTTGTTTTTTTTGTTTGTTTGTTTCTTTGTTTTCGTTTTTCTCTTATATATAAAAAAAAGAAGACACGTGGGTGGTGGGTGGGGGAGCGGGGCAGGGCGCGCGGTGCCCTCCGAGCCCCCCGCCGCCCCCGGCCCGTGGCGGTGGCTCTGGCATGATACATTCGCGTGTGGCTCGGGGTGTTTGCACTCGGCGGAGGTGAATACTGATAGACGAGTGCCCCCGGGGGGGGGGGGGGCACGGCCCCGGGTCGGGCTCCGTCCATCCGGCCCGGGGACAGGGACGGGGACGGGGACGAGCTTTTTTGGTTACACCGTGCCGCTGCAGACTCCTACCGGCTCTCCGAGGCTCGGCACCCGGCGGGGCCCCGGCTGCCCCCCGGGCGCCCCCGGCTGCGCGGCACGTCCCGGCCCCGCGGGAGGGGGGAGCCCAGCCCGCCTCACACCTTGAGCGTCCTGTCGGCCCCGCCGCTGGGGCTGCCGGCGGCGCTGCCCTCGCCGCCCTTCTTCTTGCGCAGGGTCTCGATCCAGCCGGCGCTGGGGCGGGCGGCGAAGCCGGAGAGCGCCAGGGAGCTGAGGCGCATGTTCTTGCCCGACATGATGAGCTCCCCGAAGCCCTCCTGGTGGGAGAAGGCGTAGCCGGAGCGGCGCGAGCCCGCGCGCCCCACGCGCCGCATGCACCGGTGCTGCGCCTTCTGCTTCTTCCGCACCAGCTGTGTGTAGCGCACCTGGGGCGGGAGGCGGCGTCAGCGCCCGGCCGGCGCCGCGGCCCCCCTCGCCCCCCGCGGCCCCGCGCTCCTACCGTGTCCGAGAGCTCGGGTTTCAGGTCCAGCTTGAGGAAGCGGAAGGCCACCACGGGCATGATGCAGACCACGGTGGTGAGGGCGATGGTGAGCCAGACCGCGGGCTGGGCCAGCGTGTTCTGCGCGTTACCTGGGGAGAGGCGGCGTGAGCCGGGGCTCGGGCGCGCATCGCCCCGGGCAGGGGGGGCTGCGGGGCCCGGCCGCACTCACGGCCCCCCGGCRCTCACCCACGAAGCGGAACTGGTTGGGGAACATCTGGAAGAGGCCGTCGCTGTGCATGGCAAAGAGGATGGCGAAGTAGGCAGCCAGGCTGCCCCAGATGAAGAAGTGGTTGATGGCTGTCCAGAAGCCAGTGTCCAGCCCGATCTGGTGGAGATGGGAAAGAGGAGGAGGAGGAGGAGGAGGAGGAGGCGGAGGCAGGGGCTCCAGGGATCGGCCACGGCACTCAGGAGCAAGGTCGCGGGGCTGGAGGGGACCCCCAGCCCCAAACGCCCTTCGTGCTACAGCCGTTTCCCAGCGCGGCGACACGGCAGGGCCGAGCAGCCGTGCTCAGCGCCGGAGCCCCTACCTGCACGCTGACGACTATCACCAGCGAGGTGGCCACGGTGACGGCGAAGGACTGGTAATCGGCCAGCTGGGCCCCGTCGTCACGGGTGGCGTCAGCAAAGACGCCGTAGGGGATGAAGAACATGAGCACGGAGGTGTAGATGCCCTGGGCGATGCAGATGAAGAACTCGCGCTTGTTGAAGAGCAGGTTCAGCTGCCCCGGCTCGTACAGCTTGGGGTACTCCATGCTCCGCTGCTCCGGCACGTCCTGGGGGCGCGGGCGAGATCGGGACACGGCCAGTGCGGGCACGTCCCTCCAGCCGCGGGCGGGCGCAGCCTGCGCGCTGGGGCTGGGCCGGCGTCTGCCGGCAACGAGCACGAGGACAACCCAGCCCGGGAGCGGGAGCAGCCCTGCTCCCGCAGAGCGGGTCGCGGCGGGGCAGCGCAGAGCCGGGATGGGCTCCCGCGGCCTCCGCTGAAACCCCGCGGGGAGCAGCGGCGCCGGCTCCGACCCCCTTGCGCGCCCCCGGCCTCGCGGCGCCCCGGCGCACCTGGTCGAAGACGCCCATGGCGAGCACAGGCAGCGAGGTGTAGACGATGTTGTACAGCGTGATGAAGTACTGGTCGTACACCGTCTGCGCGGGAGGGAGCGCTCAGCGGGGCGCGAGGCCCGACCCCGCATCCCGGCCGCAGCCAGGGCTGCGGGAGCCGCGGCGAGGGAGAGCGGCGCCCGCGCAGGCGCCCACGCCGCCGCCGCGCGCGGGGTGCTGCTGCCACCGCGTGGCAGCCCATGCGACGCGGGCTCCTCGCGGCRCGCCGGCCTCGCTCGAGCCTCGGGGCCGGCGGCATCGCGGGCTCTGCGCGCCAGGCACGCCGGTGCCGGCGGAGCCCAGGGATTCGGGCACGCGCTCAGCCGGGAGGCAGAGGGACCCTGCGCGTGCCAACCCTCCCCGACTCCTGCCCGCGGAGCGCGCGGAGCCAGCGACGCACCTGCGCCGAGAAGCCGCAGAAGAAGCCRAACCAGAAGTGGACCATGGTGAAGGCAAAGTTCTTGTAGAAGAAGTAGCAGAGGAACTTGCACATGCGCAGGTAAGACCAGCGCCCGTGCACGAGCAGGAGGCGCTGCAGGAACTTGAACTGCGAGAAGGAGTAGTCAGAGGCCAGCACCGCCTGGATGCCCTCCTGCCCGCTGATGCCCACGCCGATGTGGGCGGCTGCGGAGGGAAGAGACGCGCGGAGTCAGTAGGGCCCTGCCACGAAYCGGGGACGGGGACAGCAGCTGCCCCCTCCCAGGTGGGTCACGTCCCTGCAGGCTCAGAGGGGCAGGGACAGAGACTCCAGAAAGCCTTGGGACGGGGCAAGGATGGACACGGCTCTCCCCCGGGACTCACTCTTGATCATGCTGACGTCGTTGGCCCCATCGCCGATGGCCAGGGTCACGGCCTTCTTGTACTTCTTCACCAGCTCCACCACCTGGGCCTTCTGCAAGGGGGTGACACGGCAGCAGATCACGGCCTTGCAGGCGCACGCCGTCTCCAGGAACTCCACCTCCATGTCGGCCTCCAGCGCGTGGGCCTGCCGGGAGAGCGCGGGCAGTCGGGGGCGAGGGCCACCGCCGCGACGGGCCGCCCTGTCCGGCGCGGCGGCCGCGGGCCCCTACCAGGCTGTGCCCGTTGATGACCAGGGCGTATTCGCCCGCGATGGCTTCCAGCACCGAGGTGAGCTTGGAGGAGGAGAGTTTCTCCTGGTAGGAGAAACCGTTGCCCATGGAGCGCGATGCATCCATCATTTTCTCCCGGGCTTTCCTGAGGAGGAGGAGGAGGAGGAGGAGAGAGGTCAGGGGCCCTCTACCCAGGGCCTTTTGGTATGCCCCAGCCCCCCCCGAGCACAGCCGTGCCCCACAGCGCCCCAGGGGTGTCCTGGGTGCGGCCCCAGCCCCCCGACCCTCACCTGAGCTCCTCCCGCACCTCCAGCACGGTGTGGCCCGTGACCACGAACACCTCCGTCATGTCATCCGTCAGCATCTTGCAGGAGTAGCCGATGTTCACAGCCGTCTCTGGCGAGGGAGAAGCAGGAGCTGAGCCGGGGGCAGCTCGGGGTGGGGTGGGGGGGAGCGTGTCCAACCGCCCCCCCAGCGAGCAGGACGCAACCCCCAACGCCCTCGCCTCCGAAGCCCCCTGCCCCTCYGCCCCTCTGCCCCGGCGGCTCACCCTGCTTGTCCCCCGTCAGCACCCAGATCTTGATGTTGGCCAGCGTGAGGATGGCGATGGTTTCGGGCACCCCCTGCTGCAGCTTGTCCTCGATGGCCGTGGCTCCCAGCAGCTGCGGGAGCCGGGAGGCGGCGGGAGGAGGGGGGGGGGTCAGCATGGGGCCGCCCTGGCCACCCGCCGCCCCGGCGCTCCCAGCCCACCTACCGTCATATCGTGCTCCACCTCGTCGTAGAGCCGAGCCAGGCGATCGTCGCGGGCCTCGGCGGCGCCGCTGGCCCGCCGCAGCCGCTCGGCCCAGTCCTCGTAGTAGCTCTCCTCCAGGTCCTTGCAGGCCAGCACCAGCGTGCGCAGCCCCTCGCCGGCRTACTCCTGCGAGCAGCCGGCGCTGGGCGCGGAGGCAGAACCCCCAGGGCRTCCCCGGCCCCCAATCCCACCCCGGCACGGGCACGAGCCGGGCTCAGCGTTTCCCAGCCCCGGCCCCGCTCACATTCAGGTGGTCGGCGGTGACGTTCGTCAGGTCCTGGTTCGCGGGGCGCAGGCGCTCCAGCAGGATCGTGTCGGCCCCTTTGCAGTACAGCCGGATCTTGCCCTCGGGGTTGCGGACTGCGGGGAGCGGGGTGGGGGGGGGACAAGCGGCCTGGGCGCGCGGGCGCAGCGGCGGGTCCCGCTCCGAGCCCAACGCCTCCGCGGTCACGTCGCCCTCCGCGCGGGGCCGGTCCCCAGCCCCACCGCGTCCCTCCCAGCGGCCCCGCGCCGGCCCCAGGACCTCACCGATGACGGACATGCGCTTGCGGATGTTGTTGAAGTCGAGGATGGCCAGCAGCTGGTAGGTGACGGCTCGGCCCAGCTCGTGCACCGTGACGGTCTTGGGCGTGCGCGAGCGGAACACGAAGCCGAAGTTCCTGGCGGCCGTGACCAGCGCCCCCTCGTCCGGGGACTGAGCCTTGTAGTAGAGCTCCCCTGCGCCCGGCACGGGGACAGCGCGGGGCTCAGCGCCGCTGCCCCGGCGCCGCGGGGGCGGACGGGACGGGACGGGACGGGATGCTCCTGCCCCCCCCCGCGCACCCACCTTCGCTCTTCTCCTCGGACATGACGGTGTGGCAGAGCGAGAGCAGGCGGAAGAACTCGTGCACGTGGGGGTCGCCCAGCTTGACGGCTTCGAGCAGGCCGGGGTCCCAGAACTGGAACCGCGCGTCAGCCAGCGGGTTGAAGGAGAAGTCCACGGGCTCCGGCCTCTGGCGGCGGCAAGGACGGCGTTACAGCCCGCGGCCCCCCCCGCCTCCCCCCAGGCCCCGGCTCCGCGGCATCCTTACCTCGCCCAGCTCCGCCTTGCGCCCCAGCACGTCCTGCGCGTCGCCTGCGAAGCGGGGTGCGGAGTCAGCGTCCCCCAAAC
>NW_020450795.1:440415-441818 GCF_003343035.1 Apteryx rowi | reverse complement strand
CCATCCCAGCTCCATCCCAGGCCCCCGGCTCCATCCCAGGCCCATGGCTCCATCCCAGGCCCCTGGCTCCATCCCAGCTCCATCCCAGGCACCCGGCTCCATCCCAACTCCATCCCAGGCCCCCAGCTCCATCCTGGCTCCATCCCAGACCCCTGGCTCCATCCCAGCTCCATCTGCAGCCCCCAGCGACCCGATCCAAGCCACGGGACCGCAACACGGACGGCCCCGGTCTCTCCAGGAGAGCGCCGGATCCCAGCCAGGCGACGGAGGAGGAGACRCGGGGGCCGCCCCACGGCGGGGGCCCGACCCCGGCCGCCCTCGGCTGCTCACCGTCGAACCGGGCCAGCTCGCTGGTGTCGCCCAGCTCCGAGGTCACGGGGATGGCCTGGCGCACCTTCGTGTTGGTCTCCCTGCGGGCGGAGGGGCGCCGCCGCGGGGGGGGGTCAGCGGCAGCCCCCCGGGCCCTCGGCGGACCCCCCCGCGGCGGCCGGGACCCGCTGCCCGCGCGGAGCAGAGCGGAGCAGGCGGCACCTACCCGTCGAGCTCGGCGGTCTCTACGTAGCACAAGCCGTGGGGCTCGCTGCTGCAGAGGAGGAGGAGGTCCGCCTGCSGGGAGAGGGGCGCCGAGGGGCTGAGCGGGCGCGGGGGCCCCCCCTGTGCCCCCCCTGCCCTGCCCGGGGGGGGGTCCAGAGCCGCGTCCTTAGCGCGGCACCGACTCACCGCCACGAACTGGTTGTTCTCCAGCTTGATGATGTCCCCGACGCGGACGTTCATCCACTGCTCCTGCCGCAGGCTGCGTTTTGGGGAGGGGGGGGACGGATGGATGGACGGACGGAGCGGCGTCACGGGGGAGCGGGCGCCCCGTCCCATCCCGTCCCGTCCCGTCCCGTCCCCGACACTCACACTCCGCCGAGCAGCACCTGAGACTGCCGGTTGTTCACCTGGTTGTCGCTCTTATGGCGGAACTGGGCACGGAGGGGGGGAGACGGCGGCGTCACGGGGGTGCACACCAGCGTCCGTCCGTCCATCCGTCCGTCCCCGACTCCGTAAACCCCCCCCGGGGGGGGACACACACTCACGTAGTCGTCGGTGGCGTCCTTGACGGCCGTGATGGTCAACACCAGGACCAAAGGCACGATGGTGGTGAACCAGGAGAGCGAGGAGATCTGCGGGATGAGCTGGGGGGGAGCAGCGGGGGGTCAGGGGGGGCCCGGCGAGCCCCGGCCCCCCCCGGGGGGGTGCGAGGGTGCCCCCCGGCCCCCGGCGCCCACCTGCAGGATGAGGAGGAAGAGGAAATAGGTGTTGGCCACTTCCTGGAACTGCTCGAAGAGGTTGACGGGCAGGAAGGTGACGACGTTGTACTTGGAGGTCTTGATGCAGTTGCTCTGGGGGGGGGACGGGGC
>NW_020450795.1:398246-438560 GCF_003343035.1 Apteryx rowi | reverse complement strand
GGGGTGCTGGGACCATTCCCGGGGATCCCATGGGTGCAGAGAGGAGGGAGCATCCGCAAGGGATCTCACGGGTGCAGGGAGCAGGGTGCATCCCCGGGGTGCAGGGAGCATCCCAAGGGGTCCCATGGGTGCAGGGGGAAGCACGTGGCCGGGGGGGCCGGGGTGCAGGCCCCGGGCGCAGCTGGAGGGAGCCCACTGAAACCCCCCGCGGCCGACTCCGCTCACTGGGCACCGTCCCCGCAGCACACACGGACACCGAGGTCCACGGACACGGACACGGGTGACACCTCCTGCCTCCTCGGGGCTCCTTTATTGGCGCCGCAGAAGCCCGGTGCCCAGGGGGACCACACCGCCCACGTCCCCAGGGCCGCAGCGCAGAAGTCACTTGTCCCCTTAGGGCGTCCTGGTGGCGATGGGGATCATGATGTTCTTCTCGACGCCGGGGCCGTCGCAGGCCGGGGCCACGCTCTCCTCCGCCGGGTGGTGAAAGGCCACGAAGAGCTGGTAAAGGGCCGAGCCGGCCACGGCGCCCAGCAGCGGGGCCACCACGGGCACCCACCACCAGCCGTTGCCCCTGCTGGCGACAGAGCCCGGGGCACGGTGGGGCCGGGGCCGCGGTGGCGCCCGCCTGCCTGCCGCCCACCCCCGTACCCACCTGAACACCTCGGAGCCCCAGCCCGCCACGTAGGTGAAGAGCCGGGGCCCGAAATCCCGCGCCGGGTTGATGGGGCAGCCGCAGTTGGAGCCCATGGAGAGCTCGATGGAGAAGACCAGCAGGGCCAYGGCCACCGGCTCCAGGCCCCTGGGGATGCCGTTGTTGCGGGGGTCCCCGATGGCCAGGACGCCGGCCACCAGCAGCCCGGTGCCCATCACCTGCGGGGCCGGGCGGCAGCTCAGCGCCCGCCGGCCCCGCGCCGCAGCCGCCCGCCCCCGCCACCCACCTGGTCGAGGAAGCCGTTGCGGAGCGAGAGGTAGTCGGCCGGGTAGGTGGCGAAGATGGAGGCGGTTTCCCTGGGGCCGGAGACGGCCAGGGTGCCGTTGCTGTAGTGCTGGATGGCGTCTGCGGAGGCAAGGCAGAGCCGGGGGAAAGCCTGGGCCACCCTGCCACGGCCCGCAGGGTCCCAAGGGTGCAGGGAGCAGGGTGCATCCCTGGGGGTCCCATGGGTGCAGGGAGCAGGGTGCATCCCTGGGGGTCCCATGGGTGCAGGGAGCAGGGTGCATGCCCAGGGGGTCCCATGGGTGCAGGGATTGGGGTGCACCCTGGGTGCAGGGAGCACCCGCGGCACACTGTCCCGGCACCGACCCCCATGCCGAGCATCCTCCCCACTGTATTTGCCACGTGTGCACCCACAGCTGTCCCACAGCACGTGCCACCTCGCCCCATGGCACCCGAGGGAGCGGGGTGCATCCCAAATGGGTGCTGGGGCTGCGGGGGGCGCGGGGGCTCCTGCCTACCATAGTAGAGGGCGTAGACGGCGCCCGCGGAGAGGAAAGCTCCCAGGGTCTGCACAGTGAGGAAGATKGGAAATTTCCACCAGGGGAACTGCGCCAGCGTGCACAGGGCGAGGGAAAAAGCCGGGTTCAGGTGGGCCCCTGCAAGAGAGCCGCCAGGAAGGGCTGGGGGGGAGATGGGCAGCAAGGCCGGCGCGCGCAGCCGGAGCCGGGCCGAAGGGTCCGCAGGGCGCRGAGCTGGCGAAGGCCGGGGTTGATGCCGCTTGGTGGCCAGGAACAGGCAGGGGACGGCGGGAGCGAGGGCAGAGCAGAGCCCTGGGGCGGCGGGGGGCCGGGGATGGTGCCAGCCTCACCTGAGACGCCGCCGGCCATGTAAATCGCCACCATAACGGCCAGGGCCCCGGCCAGGTAGGAGGTGAGGAGGTCGCCCTTGGTGCCCGAGCTGGTGACCGTCTGCGCCGACCCGCCCAGGGTGATGAGCTGCACGAGAGGGGGACGGCTCTGAGCGGGCGCTCGCCCGCCCCGGCCCCCCACGGCGCCCGCCGCCCCCTCGCCTCGCCCCCGCGCGATGCCGGCTGCCCGGGAGGGGGAACAAGTCACGGCAAAGGCTTGGCCACTCTGGTGCCTCTTCCTGCGCAGTCTCTATGGTACCGCTTGGGTCCGGTTGAGCACAGGGCTCCCAGGTGCCCTGGGCTCTCGCTCTCCGCTCAGGATGGGGGACACGTGCAGATGTGTTCGCTGGGCAACGTGCGGAGCGGCTGGTCTTGCTCCCAGTTTTTGATGACAARGTGAAAATTTTATCAGTTATTAAGTATACTTAATAACTTCCCAGCCGGGAAGCTGGGGGAAGATGTGCTGCTGGCAGGTGCCAACGTCCACGCGCGTGGGATCCGGCCCGCCGTGCTCCAAACACGGCTCACGAGCCCCGACCTTTGCCTGATTTGGGGAGGATCGCGGCAGGGGGTGTCAAGGCACGCGTCTTCCCGGCTCCACTCCCTCGGCGCCGCGCRGCAGCACCCGCGTCCTTATCGCGCCGCGGCTAAGGCTGTATCGTGCCGCAGGAACAGGGTCCAAGGGGGAGCTCAGGTGAGCACAGTGCAGCCCGCGCCAGGCCGGGGCGTCCACCGGAGCAGGGCAACCCCCCTCCCGCCCCCCAGGGACGGACGAGGGACGGGGCAACGCCGGCAGCCTGGGGCTGCTGGGAACCAGCGGGGTCCCCGAAGCCTTCGGTCCCTGCCCGCTGCCGCCGCCCTTCACCCCCACGCGCCCCACTCACGATGAGCACGAAGACGGCCAGCAGCTCGGCCAGGCATTCCCGCGCCAGCTGGTTGCGGATGCGGAGCAGGGCCCGGGCCCTCTTCAAGAAGGGAGCGGAGACCATGGGGCCGGCCGGGCGCGGAGGCAGCGGAGGCTCCTTCCCGGCGCGGTGGTGTTTTTATGAGCCCCGGGCTGGGGTGGGTGATAACGCGCAGACTTTAAACCAATCAGGGCCGCGCCGCCGCGGGGAGGCACCTCGCCGGGCCAGGGACCAGAGTCCCACCCGGAGCCGCGGCGCCTCGGGGCAGCCGGACCCCRGCTGCCACCCCACGGCAGGGGGCTACGGGGGCAGGACCGGAGCCGGGCACGTGGCGCRCTCCGGGTCCCGAGCGGCAGGGAAGGCGACTAGGGGAGGGCCGGGCCCTTGCTCAAGGCAGCGGGCGCAGCCCCACGCTGCCGCTCAGCGCAGGAGTTTCCCCTCCGGCAAGCCCCCGCCCTTCCCTGCCGCATCRCATCCCTGCGGCCGGCACAGGCAGCGCTAATGAAACGGCCTTGGAAAGGCTCCCGGAYGGGGCCCTCGAGAGCGGCCCAGGGGAGGCGTTAGCACGGGGCTGCGGGAGCTAATGAAACAGAAGAGGGAAGCTGGGCCGGCGCGAGGCCAGGGCGGACGAGCCCGGCAGCCGTCCGCGCCCCGAAATCCATCTCGGCGAGGGGAGCGCGGCTCCCCGGCGGCGCCCGAAGGAGCCTCGCAGGCAGCCGTTAGCATAAATAGACTTTATTTTTCGGCACACACACACACACACACACACACACTCGGCCCCACGGGGGGGGGGGGAGGGGCAGTGGCTCAGCGGCACCCCGGAAAGCAGCCCCCGCCTGGGCGCCGGGTCCCAGCAGGCTCCGACGCGCCTGCAATGAAAACGGGCTGTGAGGAGGGGCCACATCCCGCCACCCTCCCGGGGGCGCGGAGCGGGGCAGCCCCGGCCCCCAAGCTTTGGGGGACGCAGCCCGGGCCGCCCCCCAGGCCCATCCCCGCAGCCCCTGGGAAGCCCCGGGCTCCCCCCCGATGGAGCAGCTCCGTGGGGCGGAGAGGGGCCACGGCCATCCTGCACGTACGGATGCTCCTGGCACCACTCGGCGGGACRCAGCTACCAGCCGGAGAACCAGCGTCGGAAGAGGCGGCCCAGCGCGGACGAGGAGTCGCTGGTGCCGGGAGCGCGGAGCTCGTCGTGCTGCTGCCAGGCGTCGGCGAACCGCGCCAGCTCCCCTGCGGGCAGCGAGGGGAGGGCTGGTTCGGAGGGGCCCGGCCCGCCGCCCGCGCCCCATCCGCCCCCCGCCCCGCACTCACGGTCGTCCATGTTGACCACCTCCTCCCGGTAGTCTCTGCTCTCCCCGTCCTCCTTGGTGGTGGCGATGAAGGCCTGGTCGCCCCTGCGGCGCGTCACCGTCGTCTCCCGGCGGCCCTGGCTGTCCTGCACGGTCCGGCGCTCCTCCACCGCCTGCGCACAGAGCACCAGCCGCGTCGCACGACGAGCCCGCGTCCCGGGGACGCTGCCGGGGCCCCTGGCGCCACGCGGGAAGGCGCTGGGGACAGCGGGCCGCGTCGCCCGCGGCCCGTCCTTCGCCCGCGGCAGCGCAGAGGATGCTCACCCCGTCAGGGAGGGTCACTTTGGTGATGGAGACGCTCTGGAAATAAGAGCGGGGCTTCGGCTCGTCTGGTTGCAGGATGGTCCCCAGCCCCGCAGAGGAGACCTGGGAGTCCAGATCTGCACGGAAGACGCGAGCCCGTGAGAGCGGGGCGCAGCGGACGATCCCAGCCGGGACAAACCGCTGCCGCGGGGGAGGCGGAGGAGACACTGGCGCCCGCGGCCAGAGCGGCGCTACGCGGCCCCGCTCCCCCGCTGAGCGGCCACCGACCTTGATCTTCCTTGAGGCCAGGAGGAGCCGGCTGAGGGTCTTCCCGCTGCAAGGCAAAGCCGGACACCAGTGAGGAGGAGGCAGAGYGCGGCGGGGCACCCGCGGGCTCCGTCGCCCACGAGGGGAAGGGCCGTGGCAGCAGCATGGGGCAGCGCAGCCCTCACCCACCCCCAGGAAGGGTCTCCAGGGCCGCCGGGCCGGCTCGCGGGCAGCGCCGGGGCCTTCCGGGGGCGCCGGACCATCCGGGTGCTTCAGCATGGAGTCCCGCAGCGGCCGCCCCACGCCGTCCTCACCGGGGCTGGGCAGGGGGAGCCCTGGGGGGGCAGCGGGGGGTCAGGGCCGGGCACCCCACGGCGCTGCCAGCCCCGGGGCTCCGTTATCCGCCCCCCCCAGAGCCCCGGAGCCCCGCGGGGCCCCGGCCGGGGCGGCCCCATGCCTGTCCCCACCAAAGGGCTGGGGGGGCCCGGCCCCGGCGCCCCCGAAGGCGCCCAGCAGCTCGCCCACGTCGCGCAGCAGCTCCTCGAAGCCGCCGAAGCCGAAGTGCTCGGGGGGCCGCGGCGGGGCCCAGCCGTCGCCGTCACCATCACCATCGTCCTCCTCGTCCTCCTCGTCCCACGCCGCGTCGCCGAAGAGCGGGTCCCGGGGCCTGCGGGGCGCAGCGCTGAGCCCCACGGGCCACCGGGCCGGGGGGGCACCGGGGCAGGGGTACCGGGGGGGGGGGGGGGAGGTCAGGGCCCTGTGAGTGCCGGGATCAGGGTCCCGGGGACAGGCCCGGGGGTTGCCGAGGACGAGGGGGCACCGAGAAGGCCCAGGGGCACCGGGAAGGCCCAGCCCGAGGGCACCGGAAAGGCCCGGAGGCACCGGGAAGGCCCGAGGGCACCGGGAAGGCCCGGAGGCACCGGGAAGGCCCGAGGGCACCGGGAAGGCCCGGAGGCACCGGGAAGGCCCGAGGGCACCGGGAAGGCCCGGCCCGAGGGCACCGGGAAGGCCCAGCCCGAGGGCACCGGGAAGGCCGAGGCCGCCGCGAGCGCGCGGCAGGGGAGGGACGCGGCGGCCCCCGGGGCCGAGCGGCGGCGCGGAGCGGCGGCCGGTACCTGCGCGCCCCCGGGAAGCCGAAGAAGCCGCGGAACACGTCGTAAAAGCTCATCCCGCTGCTGCCGCAAAGCGCCGCCGCCGCCGCCTCCCGGCTGCCGTAGGGCGGGCCGCGGCCGCCGCAAAGCGCCGCCGAGCGTCGCAAGGCGCCGGGGCCCGGGCGGCACCAGCGCGGCCCTTAGCGAGGAGCGGAATCACGGAGCCCCGCGGGGCCGGGCTCGGGGCCAGCGTGGGCCCGTCCCGGGGCTCCGTCCCGTCCCCGGGCTCAGAGTCATTCCCGGGGCTCCGGCCCGTCCCCGGGGCTCAGGCCTCGGCCCATCCCCGGGGCTCCGGTCTTTCCCCGGGGCTCCGGGCCCATCCCGGGGCTCCAGTCCGTCCCCGGGGCTCAGAGTCATTCCCGGGGCTCCGGCCCGTCCCCGGGGCTCCAGTCCATCCCCGGGGCTCAGGCCTCATCCCCGGGGCTCTGGTCCGTCCCCGGGGCTCCGGTCTTCCCCCGGGGCTCCAGTCATTCCCGGGGCTCTGTCCCATCCCCGGGGCTCCAGTCTTTCCCCGGGGCTCTGGGTCCATCCCAGGGCGATGCTCTGCACGGACACCGGGGCAGGGCGGTTCGTGGGGAGCCGGGGGGCCTCTGCCCTGCCTGGCTGCGAGCCCGGAGCCGGGAGCCGCCCCGGAGCCCCCCGTGCTGCCCCCGCCGCCCCCGGGAGCCAGCGGGCTCCAGCCCACATCGCCCTCCGGCCCCGCACGCGTCTGTCCGGCTCCCGCCGGGGCAGCGGCTGCCCGCGGCCTCGCGGATCCGGGCGCGGCTGGGTGGTTGCGACCGGCTGCGGCTGTGGCTGCGGCTCCCTCCCGCAGCGCTGCCGTGAGCCAGGTCCCAACGGGGTCCCCGGGGCTGGATTTGGGGCGAAGCGCAGCTCCAGGGCTCGGACCTGCTCCCGCACAGAGCAGCGCGGCACGGCGGGGACCGGCYGGAGAGGAGGCTGCGTCGGAGCCGCGTCCACCTGGGCCGGCAGCCTCGAGGGTGCAGGCCTGTCCCTGGCCGCCGGCCAGGTCCCACCTCGGGGCTGCGTCTTCTCGGCCTTTCCCGAGGGAGCCGGGAGCGGCGGGCCRGCCGAGGGACCGGCCTCGAAGAACCGGATGCGCTCGCGCAGGTCGATGCGGGGGACGGCGGCGTGTGGCTGGGGCAGCCGCTCGCGCAGGGGGCGCACGGAGAAGGGCCGCGGCGGGATCCCCCCAGGGCCGCCTGCGCTCGGCTCCATCCTTGCAGGAGCCGGGTCCCCAGCTCGTCCCTCTAGGTTCCTGGACTGGATCCGTCCATCCCGGGATGCTCCGGCAGGGCCAAGCATCTCCCTCCTGCGGGGCCAGAGCACAGGGGGGGCTCAGGGCATGTGGGGAGTTGGTGCCTGCCCCCCCTGCAGCCCCCCAGCCCCCTTACCTGCCAGCGCCGCCCCGCTCGAGCCCCACAGCCGCCCTTCCACAGCGGCTCCCGCGCTTTTTTTGAGGGCGGCGAGTGGGAGCGGAAGGCAGCTCTGCCCCACAGCTCTGCACGCCGCCAGCCCCGCACCCACACGGCTTCCTGCTGCGCCGCGGCTTCCCCTCACCCGCCCCGTGGCCAGGGGGACGGGGACAGGGGGGCCCGGCTGCATGAGGACCCCCCCTCCGGTGCATCCCTGCCTCCGCGCAAGGTGCCAACGGCTCCGGCACAGCAGCTGCCAGGGGGATGCAGCCCCCACCAAGGAGCTGCCTCCAACATGGGGATACGGAGGCAGTGCCAAGCCCGGGACTCCTGCCCGGGGAAGGGACAGCAAAAACCAGCAGCGATGCAGCCCCGGGGCTGCGGCTGCTGCAGGGCCAGGCCGGTAGCCAGGGCTGCAGGGGGGAAAAATAAAACCTGCAAGGAAAAAAAAAAAAAGCTGGAGGCGCTGCTGGCCTCCAGGGAACCAACCTCCCGCTGCCCAGGGCTCCCCGCACCCTGTGCCAAAAATACTAAACAAGGCTCAGAAGGTAGGTATTAAAAAATACACACATCACTTTGTGATCTTTATTCTCTTTAGTAAATAACCCACACGGGGCTTCATTTGAAGTGACCAGTTTGAACTGAAAAATACAAGATCTGGACTGCATAGAAAAAAAGACCAAAAAATAAACCAAAAGCAGAAGATACTTACAGCGTGCAAGGGGGCGGGGGCAGGACCTGCACTCGGGGCCCACAGGGAGGGGGGCAGATGGAGAACAGAAAATAACGGGGTGCCCTCCATGGCTCCTCGGGGCTGGTTGCAGAGAGCAGCGGAGTGTGGGTGAGGAAATGAGAGAACTACAGGACGGCGTGGGGTTTTTGTTTTTATATACAAGACACATTTATCCATTAAATTTAGAACACGGTACAAAAAAACACTTCAACTAATTCATCTTACAATGCTGTTCATATCAATTACTGTTCTTATTCCTAATAATAAGGGGGTTTGCTGTAGGCGACTCGCAGCTTCCACTCCTTTGGATCCAAGAGGTTCTAGGGCAGCAGGAGGCGTGGGGAGGGGCAGGGGAGAAGGGAGAAAGGAGTAAAAACCAAAAAAGGCCCCTACGGCAAACGGTTCAGAATCTGAATGCAGAGAGAGAGAAAAAAAAAGAAAAAAATACAAATTCTATATTACATACAACAGGAAAGGTGGCTGAAAACAGACAACGCAGAGCCGCCTGCCGGGCCGCCCTGCCCTGCCCTGCCCCGGGGGCTGCGGGGCCCGGGCGCTGCCCTGCGGCAGGGCGCTCTCCTCCCCGGGGATCCTTCGGCGTCGGGTTCGGTGGGATTTCTCTTCCGGAAGCGAGTGGTGGGCGGGGGGCCGCTCGGGCCTCAGTTGGCGCCCCAGCTGTAGCTGTTGTAGGCAGACTTGTTGGCCTGGGATTTCTGGGGGATGGAGCTGCCTTGGCTGCGCTGCCCGGAGCCGCTCTGCGGGGAGGGGGCAAGAAGGGGAAGCAGAGGGTTATCGCGAGGGAAGCGGGTGCCTCGGTMCCAGGGTCCCAGCCCCGGCCTGCGCCGCAGGGCGACACCGGCACGGTGTCTCAGGCAGCTCGAGCTCGGTCGTGGGCAGCACCATCCCCGCGGAACGGCTCCGGCCGGCAGGGCCTGCAGACCCCCGGGCGCTCGGGGCTGCGGCTCCTCAGCGCTCCGCCGACCCGCCTCGGCCCAGCACGAGCTCCCCGGGGCCTGCGGCCACGCGGCCCGGGCTGCCTTCTGCACCGAGCGCCCGGCACGGCCTGCGGGCAACCCTCACGCGATGCCGTCCGCCGCCCCAGCGGCCACAGAGCCTCCCCCGCCACACGAGCCGCTCTGCGCCTTCCTCCAGGCCAGCACCGCATCCAACAGCGCCGGCGGCAAGGGCCCCGGCGGCTCTGCGGGGGCTGCCGCTCGGCCGCGCGGCAGGGAGAGGGGGAGAGGGGGAAGGGGGTGAGCACGGGGGGTGTGTGTCTGTGCGCGCGGGTGTGTGTGGTGCACATACTGACTGAGGGCCTCTCTCCTCGCCTGGCAGGACCACGGGGAGAGAAGGAAGGGGCTACATGAGCCTGGGGGGCCTTAGGGGCGGGGGAGACCCCAGGGCAAGTGCAATGCATTATCAGAGAGGTTCATTACCTGGTCTTCCTGCTGGCGTTGGCAGCACAGTATCATCTGCAAATATGGAAGCTGTTGCAGTACCAGGATATGTAAAATAAAGGGACAAACTATGACAATAGAAATCCACGGTTAGACCTGCAAGCTACGGCGGGGTTGTGGCTGGTGGCGAGTAACCCCTTTACTGCTGGCCTGCGAAGCCGCCATTCCGAGGAACGGGGAGGTCAGGACGTACCAGGTATGTCTGCGTGAAGGGGCACTACCCGAACGTACCTGGTACAGCCCAGCAGCAATGGGGCCGTGCCGAGCACCCCCCAGCCGAGCGCACCCCGGCCCTTCCTCACCTCTTGCTCTTATAGGCCCTGTGTGTATGTGCAGGTGTGAGCATGTGCGTGTCACCGCGTGTCTGCGCGTGTCCGCTGTGGGGCGTGAGGGAGGGAGGGAGAGGGGGGCCAGGGGAGCGAGAGCCCTAGGAGACACCCGGCAAGGGCCTGGGGGAGGGAGGGAGGGAGGGAGGGAGGGAGGGGGTCGCTTACCTGCCCGTCCTGCTGCAGGTGGTGGTGGAGGATCTGCGAGTGGGGCTGCTGATGCGGGGTCAGGATGTGCATGAAGGGGGTGGGAGGGTACGCCGCAGCCGTCGCAGGGTTGATGGGGCCGCCGCTGCCTAGCGCCGAAGGCAAGTTGAAGGAGGCTGCCGGGGTTCCAGTGTGAAATCCCTGCTTCTCGAAGGATTGCTGGCAAGGAGACGCCAACGGTAGAGTAAGGGCTGGGCACCTGGGCCGGGCTCCTCTGCCTCTTTCAGGCAGGGTCTGCCCCTTCCCAGCACCACAGGTCACGGCCCCAGCCATGGACAGGGCAGGGGAGCCTGCACGGTGCAGAGACTGGAAACAACTGCTGCGCACGACCCTCCCCACCCTGCACGGGTTCAGAATTGCCCCAGGTTGGGAGAGGCCATACATTTYGCTCTGTTCTCCCTGTCCGGCTGCTCCATGGGGAAGAAGCCTCATCACCCATGGAGACTGCATTAGGGCCAGGGTTTTGCTCCCCAGCGAAGCGGCACCTTCCCAGARAGCAGGCAAGAGACACTAACCTGAGTTTTGGAGTAGACAGAGCCCGAGATGTCTGGCACTCCTGTATTACTGGATGTCACAGATACACCTGGGGAGGAGGAAATACGGAAGGAACTATGAGGAAATAGGCAACAGCCACCAGTTCAGCAGGAGCTACTGCCAGTAACACCAGCACCACAGGTAGCAAAGAGCTCTAGTGGCCCAGCAGACAAGTAAGGTTTGGAGACAGCTGTCTTCCAAGAGAGCAGAGTCTGGAAAAGGCCAGGTCACAATGTGCCTGTATGTGTTGAGGTTTCTCTCGGTCTGGACAACACCACTCTGCTGAATGCCTACAGAAACAAATGCATGTGCCTGTTGCCACCCAGAGAAACACGTGTTTTTGAAAAATGGAGAAAGGAGCAACTCCGAGAGGAGCCAAGGCGTTGTAGCAGGTAGGCAATAACACAAGCTCCCAGCTTGACGTGGTGGCAAGAAGGGCTAAAGAGCTCCTTGGCCACAAGTCAGGGAATTCCAGGTAAAGGTGACTCAACTCCGTAGGCTGGCATGGCTGGTGCCACAATCAGCAACACTGGCACACAGCCCACGTTTCTGATGCCCACAGTTTCTAAAGGGTGGCGGTATAGGAGGAAAGCCTCCGCAGTCATTTGAGGGCTGGAAAGTGTTGCGATGAGAGAGATTTGAAGGACTCAGTGCTTGGTTTCTCAGGAAGATGATTAAGGTAACTTATTACAGAGTGAAGCATCTTTGTGAAGAGGAAAAAAGTCCTCAAAGGCTCCAGTGCAGTGAAAGAAGGCATGATAGGAACCTAAAGGCTGGAAGCAGGATCTAAAGGTAGGCCCTTTATAAAATCAGCAGAAAAATTAACCAACGAATCCCAATACCAAGAGAAGCAGCAGGTTCACAACTTTCTGGCATCTTTGAATTAAGACAAGACACTTTCTAGAAACATGCATTTGCCAAACAAGCCAGACAGTAGTCAAATAAGTTCCCAGGCTCAAATATGGAATGATTTTTTTATCTATTGATTACATACAGGCAGTAAAAGATGCAATTATGTGGCAACTTCTTGTTTTAAACTGACACAACACAAGTGTTCCAGACCTCAGCCATCCAACTGTGGCTCTCAGAGGAGGGTGCGAAACACTCTGTACTCCTCAAATCTACATCAGACCTGCTAACACAGGACAAGCCTGGGCCTTTTCAAGGAGAATCAAGTGACATGCAAGTTGCATCAAGGCCGTTTTCCCTTGCAATCCATTCCGGATGCTGCTGGAGACACTAACAGAACAGTCCCCTCATCCTGGCAGTGAGGCTGAACAAGCCCTGCCGCTGCCGATAGCAACTCTGCCGATGAGAAACACGGTCTGCCAGGCCTCTTACCAGTGCTGTATCCATGAGAGCCATAGCCGCTGGGCTGCTGGAAAGGGGTTGCTGATGCATTGACGCTGACATTCACACCATGCTGCTTGGAAGAGGTAGGAGCAACCTAATGGGTGGAGAGGAGCAGAGTGTGAGAGGAGCTCTTGCTGCGTTGCGCTCTCGACCCAGATCCCCAGTCCTGCCTCCRGGACACTCACAGGGAACACGGCGGGCCCATACTGGAAGGTGCTAGGGAGCCCTGGTACCCCTGTGTAGTACGGCAGACTGGTGTAACTGTAGCCAGGAGGCAGCGCTGGGTTCAGGAACGTCTGCTGCGTTGTGTGGTGAGTCTGTGTCTGGCTCTGCTGAGGCTGGGCCAACGTTGTTGCAGGAGCGGGCGAAGAGGCATCACCTCGACCAAACTTTGTTAAGTCACCTGGAATAAATGAGAAGGGAGACTGAAGAACATACATATCATCTATCTTAATCTAGAGGTGACACAGCTTTCGATCAACAGCGGCTGAACCAATGCCTCCCCCAGCTACTAAGGGCTGCCGTRCTTGCAGTCTTTCCCCTCGGATCCCTGCATGCAAGTGCCAGGTAGATAATACATAAAGCTAAGCTGTTAGCCGCTTCCCTGTTCTGCATATCCCTTGCACCACCGAAGGACCGAGAGCAGACGACTTTGGCGAAGAGGGGAAAGCCACAGCAGCTAAGCTGCAGTGCTGTGCAGCCTGATGTCAGCCCACGATCCAGCACGAGATAAACCCTGCCACTGGCCACCTGCACAAGAATGGAGCCCAGATGCTAGAGCTCTCCCTAAGCCATCTCAGTGCATCAACAGCAACCCTAAAAACAACTCGCTCCAGAACCAGACCAGAGGCAGCAGCCTGGGGGCCCTGTCCTACCAGCAAACAGCTCCTCACTGAAGATAAAGAGTCAAATATCTTCCAGCTGAAGATACGTGAATGGCCTCTTTCTTACAGGGCTGCTCACACCTCCCTCCTCTTCCTTGTATCATGGCACCGAATCAAATGCGCTGCAGAGGCCCAGCAGCCCTCGGAGAATACTCGGAAACATCACTTCCTCTCTTCCTAGCTAGCAGTCTGGGCACTGCGYGAGGGCTTGGCTTCGGGGCTTGGGGAAGCCTCCGTTTGCTCTTCTTTATGAGCACCTGCTTGGCTCTTTCATTCAAACACTCTCCCTATTCAGGGCTCACACAGTAAGGCAGTGAATTTCTCAATGCTGCTCCAACTCACAKGCAAGTCCAGGATAGCTACAAACATTAATTATCACCGAAGTTAGCTTGGCACATTATGTATGCAACAGTCCATCATCCCGAGCTTGGGGTTTGAACCTCAACATGCTGGGCAAAAGCGCTTTCGCACTATCAAGGTCCCGCTGAAGCAGGGAAGAAGCAATGCTGGAAAAGGAGCGAACCACAAACCACAACAAGTCCTGAAGTGCAGGAAAGCCCAGAGCAACTGCTGCTCACAGGTTTCAGTGCTTCACTCAATCAGCAGCTAGAAGGCACCAACCAAGGTCAATGAAAAAAAGTCACTCACTGGGCATTTGATTTAATTTTGACAAAGATTCTAAACATCCTGCTTGCTTTAACCATGAGATTGCTGCATAGCTTTAAAAACTTCATTTAACCAGATATTCAACACTGATTTTACATTTCTTTACACTCTTATTCAAAGCGCCTGCAGAGCAGTGCTCACTGCTTAACTCCTGTCTCACCAAGACCTGAAAGGCAGTTCCACTTTTCTGCCTCCTGCATTCTTCCAGTCCTTCCTCACTCCCTTTCCAGCTGCTGCAGCAACTCCTACTTGTCCACATCTTTCTGGTAACATGCCTAGACATGACCAGATGGATCCAAGAGAAGTCAAGAACTTAGCTTCYGAGAAAAGCGCTACAGACTAAAGCGAGTACAGAAAGCTGGTGCAGACATAATTCCAGTGGACAACTGCAAAGGAAACTAATAAGCAGCAAGGTGTTCAGGAAGAACACTTGATTCGATACATAATCAGATTGATCCTTTTCCCCTACCAGAGTATGGATTGCTGCTCAGGCTGCCATCTCTTCCAGTCAGCGGGGTGGTGGGTGTAGGGAATGGGATGCTGTAGTAATCCTGAAGGATAAAAACATAAGAAGAAACTCCATAAGCTCTGTCCATACATATCAAGATGCATCTTCTGGAAAACAAGGTTTTCTGGGATGCGGCCACTAGATATGTTGGAGTATTGCAGTTCAGTCAGTCACATCAAGGCTGATGACAGCTTGCAGCAACTCCAGGTTTTTGTTGCATGCACCATCCCCCTCGTCTGGCTATCAGAAGAACCAGATAAGGTCTACTGGTATGCAGTCCTTAAACTGCCCGGACTTTCCCCAGCACAGCACAACACAGGGGACATACATCATACTCCTAAATAAAAAACAATTCTCAGAAGAGTGCTTAGTCACTGCCTCTTTCAAGGATCAGAGGCAAGTATCTGCAAGAACCCCTCTCAGCACTGTCAGACAACACAGCTTTGCCTACATTAGCTCATACATTCCCTAGCTCCACCATCAATGCTGCCGTCTGAACAACTAGTGCTATTAATTCCCAAGTGCAAAGGAGCAACTGATTAATTCATCACTATTGCCAAAGAGGTGCATCCTTTTAGCATCCCATTTTGCCAGCTCTTCAGGATGACTTCACAGCCTGACACGTCTGAACACCCAAAGCACGCAGCACAGGCTAGCTGCTGGGACTAGCGGAAGCAGTGTATCTGTGTTCATCTTCAGTACTCACCAATGGGAATCTCGTCTGGAGCATTTGCAAGTCATCGTATCCATACACCTGTGGCTAGAAAAGGAGCGGGAGGTGAGGTTAGGAACACAGACTGTGAATGTTCCAATCACATCGTTAGATAAAGCTAGAAGCAAGTGATCAGAGGCTACGCAATTATCCAAGCGCAGGCAGCCAGCATTCACAACTGCAAGACTGACAGTGTGAAGGGTTTTTTTCCGAGCCACCCAAACGAATGGTGAGCACCACTGCTTAGCACCACTGCTTCATACTGCTTAAAGCGGTGGCACTTGATAATCTTCCCTCTAGAAACTATTGCAACATTGACAGCTCCGTCTTTACCTTCAGGAAAAAACTGCAATGCAGCCCAAGACTTTGAGGCAGTCACCTCCCTTGTTCTGACTGGCCATTATCACACCACGCTGCTGATGCAGCTCCATGCTTTCATGAGCCATACTCCGACCAAGGGCCACTGCTCCCCAGAAGGTTGGGAAGGTCGCATAAAATGGGCRGACAATCCCTGCTCTGTGGTGAGCAGCATTACAGACATCTATCCCCATGGGCACATGGATTTCTCCTGCTCCTGTCCTATGGCAGACAGGACATCCAAACTCTTCCCACCCAGGGCAGCGCCACTGGGCTATTGTTAAAACATTTATATTACAAGGTCAACCATGTTAAATCTGCTCGACTGCACCTGGTGCCAACTTTGTTTCTTTGGCATGTTCCATCCCTCCCTCCTAGCTGAAGACAGGGCTGGGAGGATCTAGTGGCATGCCATACCGCTGCAAAGAGCCGGCAGTCGCCCCACTCACCGGATAGGCATGTAGTAACCCCGGAGCCATGATGTATGGATTAGGCAACAATGGTGGGACTCCAGGAGGGAGATTGGGAGGGGCTTTTCCTGAAGGAAAGGAAAAGGTGCACAGTGAAACAAAACAGCAGAAGCTGTTTCTTTGAGTCCCCACACCCTCCTCCTGTTTAGTAGTACCCAGGAAAGTACCTGATGTTGTTGCAACTGAGCTGCGAGTTGAGGCGGTCACTGTGGAGTTACTGCTGAGGCTGAGGCCCAGGCTGCTGACACTGCTGAGACTGGATGAAACACTCACCACTGGCGGAGCAGCTGATACCGTGCTGGAGGAGGTGGAGAAAGTGCTAGCAGAAGAATGGAGGCTTGCTTCACTCTCCACACTCGTGTGCTAGGGAAGGAGGAGAAGAGAGTTAGGAGATCAGGCAGATGTAACCGACYGGCTGCTGCAGGCTAYAAAGAAACCTACTTTGCATCTGGCYTAAGTCCAAAGTCCTGATAGCAGCCAACCCCTAACGCTTCCAAGCCACTCATGCTGCTTTGTCCCAACATGCCTGTCTGCTGGGAGAAGCASGACTAAACAGACGTTTGCAGCGGGGAGATTCACTCCGCTGTCGAGGCCAATAGCACTGGACTCCACACTCCAGGCATTCCAGCCATGAATATGCTTGGTGACACTCCATCAGCTACCAGTTCGATTTGATACCTGGTTGCAACTCTGCCTTTTCTGTGGCACTTTTCTCTCAACAGCTACTACAAGCTAGAAAGAAGCTGCTATTAAGTCTGAAACAGGCTGCATGTCAGAAAGCCTCGAGCCAGAGGTGCACACGCCGTATTTTGAAGTAACCCTCCCTCCTCTCTGCACCCAGCATACAAAGTCCTCTGTGACACCACTAGGACAGGTGGCATTCTTCAGTGTGACAGAATGTGCTCACTAACCAGCAACCAGGCAATTCCTGTCACTATTGCATGTTGCAGACCCCTGCCAGCTGCACGTCCAAGGTAAGGAACATCAGCAGACCTCTCTGAGCTGAGCGAGAGTACAGGGCTACACAGTGCTAGAGCGCACCCAGACCCACCAGAAGAGTTGAAGTTGACGTTCGCCCAGAGGATGTAGATGAGGACAGACTGTTCTGCTGAGTGGGTAATGTACTGTGGAAGAAGGAAAAAASAGTCAATTCAAGGTGCAAAAGTCTGCATTGGTAGCACCAGGTCCACTACCACTTCTGGCTCCCCACCCACTCTATGAAAGGGGGCACAGCTCTGTTACCTGAAAAGACACTGATCATGTCCGAGAAACCCGTCAGGCCTAACTGTACCGAGACGCCCAATCAGTAAGAGTGCATCGTAACAAATCTAACAGCTCACAACCCAGGACTTGAAGTGGCAAGGCTTCCCAGACAGAGCACCTGCGCTGCCCTAAGGAGGAGGGCCTGGCTGCTTGCTGAGTGCCACCAGCACTCCAGCCGCATATGTGGTCCTCTCATATAATTCTGGATATTTAGATGTTTGTTGTCAGGGCAGTAGCAATAGCCAAGCAGCTCTAGATGGACCTAGTCCTCTTCAAGGAGGCATCTTTGGACAGGATGAGTTGCCTCTGGGAGCATCTCCCCACCCCGGCTGCATAGAGCCTATGTGAGAGAGACAAACTTTGACATTTACTGGATCCCTGGCATTAGCTAAACTGAATCCTACTGCTGTATCAGAGTATGGACCCCGAGTGGGAAGGAAGACTGCAGAGGCAACCAGGCAGAGCCTGGCATCTGCTTCTGTAGAAATTCATCCGCCAAGCTCACCTGCTGAGTTGGGCGGTGGTCGTACTGGGGAGCTCCTCACTGTGGCTCAGGCTGCTCAGAGCTGATGAGTGCTGGCTGGCTGTTGTCAGCAAGGATGAGGCAGATACCCCATCGTTTAGAGGCGTGATACTGGGAGCAGAGGGGGAATCAGATTTCACTGCGGGGCCTGTAGCACCTGTGAACAAAGTCTTTGTGTTAGGGGCAACTACTAGCAGCTCTTGGAGGACAACTCAGGGGCACAGAGCAGCAAAGGCCCAGCTGGAGGAGCTGGGAGACCTGGAGCTTCCCTCACTGCTGCCAACCAGTTCCACAGCTGTGACTGTGCCACTACGCTCTACGCCTCAGTTCACACCCACCAATACCACAGGGCCATTGGCTTTGCAAAGAGCTTCAAGATCTGTGAATGAGATGCCTTTCACAGACAAAAATCAGAGTAAATTGTCATCAGGGAGATGATATTAAAGCAAATCATCATGGATCTCACAGATCTATCAGCAGAAAGCTGAACATTTCAAGGTAAGCAAATAATGTTAGCGGCAGCAATCAGACCAGCAGGGAAAGAACTTGCTATTAGCAGAGATGAAGCTTTTCACCCAAAGCAAAGAGTACAAGGAGTACGAGAGACTTGGGATACCCACTGCCCTCACAGACACTTACCTTCAACGGCCTGTGTGTTTTGTAATGGCGTGGGTTGTACGGAACTGAAACCATTCTAAGGAAGGAAAAAAAAAGATTGGGCATTGCAGCTGCTCATTTTCAGAGGCACACTTGTCAAATCTGTTCCACACTCCCTCCCAAATCATGAAAAAGGCATGCTATCAACAAGTATCAGATGGCACCAGGACTGGTCCCAAGTTCAACTAGCCCAATGCCACAGCTGACCCCCTAGCATACGCTGGAAAAGAGTGCAAGAAGTCTCACTACTGCTGGTAGTCAGACTGGTTCAAAATCCTGAACCCAAGTTTTAGTCAAAACCGATGTTACTGTAACTACTCCCAGCACTGAACGTTTGTCAAGTATGCAAGGCTCAAATCCCTAAGACAAAACTAAATCCTTGGCCTGAATGTCACTCTGCAGCAGGGTAATTACACATTGCATGAAACGTGGCCTGCAGTCAACTTAACCACTGTTCACATTTAACTCAATACCCCACAGTCTGGCCAGGGCCAGGGGGATCACAACCGGCACCAGTTCCCAGTGGCCCAGTCCCTGGCAAGTAAATACCGAATGGCTCTGGTACCAGCCAGAGGAAGGCTCTCGCAAGAGCCCACAAGCCACTTGGCGAGGCTGGAGGATCACAGAAACACTAGCTAAAACATTTTCCTCACTCCCTCCAAGACAGTGCTTCTCACACTACACTTAATCAGCACAAAGTGCGAGCAAAGCCATTTTCCTACCTTGGCCTGGGTCAGATCTTTCTGGGGTGAGGAAGAGATAGAATTTGGATATCGCCTTGTCTGTGTGGATCTCTGTTCGTACAGTGGTCCCTGAGCGCTGTTCTGGGAGGTAAACGTTGCTGTCTGTATTGTGCCGCTCTGGTAACCAGACTCCTGGCTTTGATTGGACGAAATTGTGGACGAAGATTCGCTACAAAGGAAAAAAGGAGTTTTCACTTTTCCCAAAGCAGCCCTGCTGCAAGCTGTTGACCCAGACTGTAGGGTCAGCATCTCAAATGTTCAAACTAAAGAGCTCCAAGCATTAGCATAAAGGCACCAGACAAAGCAGCCAACCAAACCAAGCACAGAAACATACCCAGAAAAGGGCTAGCCCAATACAGGAGAACACTGGCATCTATCTGCAGCCCTGCATCACAAAATGCTATGTTCTAGGTGATGTTACACAAGCTGTCGCCACTCAGTTCCCAGCACCCAAAGGACTGGCCAGATATCGAGGGCAGTCCAACAGAAGACAGGAAAACTTTGTTTTGGCAAGGCATCCTCACCTTAGATACATCTACTTCACCACGTTCTGGTTTGCCAGGCAAAGAGCATGACAAAGCACCCAGAACCTGTTCACCATGAAGGAAGAGCAGCTGCGCTGGGGATTCCCCTTCAGCATTTTCAGCAAAACAATTTAACTGCACCAGGAAACATTTGCTTTCTGTACAAGTACCACAGGCCAATCAGTCATAGATCTGCCTGAATGAGTCTGCTGGCAACTTATGCTTTGCTGTTGCATACACTGTCCCCCCTTTATGACCACAGGCACAGTCAAAAAGGGTCTACTAGTATGCAGCATAACTAAAGCCTGACGAACAAGTTGCCTTCCAAAGCTATTGCTTGGATTAATCACAGCAGTCTCATTTATCTGCTAAAAGGGAATCTCTCTCTACCTCATATCTCACTTCCTTGCCCCACATTTTCCCTGAGCAGAGATGGGCTGAAGAACAAGCCCTTCTCAGTTACACTGCTCCCTCACGGTCCAAGGCATGCGGAATCAGCTTCTGTCCGCAACAGATGTGTGTCCCAGTTCTCTTCCTCATTCCCGGTCCTCACCTCGCAGTGCTGGTGTACAGGCTGCTTTGAGATTGGCTAACGGCGGCGCTTGTTGTGGGCGTCGATTCGTACTCCGAAAGAACAGGCTCCGAACCAAATTGTAATGCCCCRAACTGCAGGTTTAGCCCTGAGATATCTGCTGAGCCAGGCATTTCCACTGCAAGTGCAGGAATCTGCAAGGGAGGAAAACGCAAAAGGTCAGTCTCTCCTCAGGATGAGCACAGAAGAAAAAAATCCACCTCAGACAAGGGCAGACCAAATCAGGCAGAGAATTTAGCACAGAAACAGGTAGGCTCTTTGATGTCAGGCTGGAACATGCATCTCACTCCACTGCAGAGGAGCACAGAAAGTCCTCAAACAGCCTGAGCTTCTCAAAAATAACTTTAGCATCCATCCTCATTTCCCACATGATGGTAGTTACAGGCTTGCATCTTCTGAACTATTCTGCTTGCCTCTGTTCAACCCAGGAACACAAGCTTTTCTCTATCACCCCCACAAAAAACGATGCTAACATCAGAAAAGCCAAGCCCAGCCTCTCCCTCACCAGCTCGAAGGGAGTTTGCTGCAGCTCTAACACACAATGCAATGCCTCCTTCCCCAATCTGCACCTTTGATGTTAATGACGCTTTTTTCTTTTGCTGCTTCAGCTTCTGCTGTGCTGGCTGGGGACTGGACGACTGGTTGTCTGAGGACCCTGGGGACATCTGGGGAACAGGATTGGTTTTGCTGGGCAGCGGCGAAGAAGGGGGTGCCGGCACTGTCGTGGAGGCAGTCACCACAGGCTGTTTCTCCTGCATAAACACTTCTATCATGGTGGAAGTTGATGTGAAGGCCTGACGCTTGGTGAAGGGACTATGCACAGAAGAGTCTGTTGGGTTCTTGAGATCTACCAGAGGAGAGAGTTGAATTATCAGGATTTTTTTCCCCTTAAAATTTAAGCAAGTTCTAAAATTTCTCAATATCAAGAAAAATAAAGTGAGTCACACTATGCCTTCTCCTGGTGCCTGTTAAAAATCAGATCTTGTGAAACAGAATTCCCAAACCGCATGCATCATTTAGCACTTTAGTGTCCTGCCGAAGCAAACTGACGGTTCTGCAGAGTAGAGAACTCCAGCATCCCCACTCCCAACCTTGTGCTCTAACTGCCAACGTGAGCCTTTTAATCCCTTCTCCTGTCAGCTCTTTCTACCATCTCTACAGGACAGAGTGAGCTTGGACAGCAGAAGCCCTTTATCCTCCTATGAAGACTGGACTTCAAAGTCTCTTGTGTGGAGGCACCGCATGCCTGACTCCTGCAAGGCCTGACACCGCTTCCTTCCCTTTCTGTACCAGCACTGCTGCATTTCATTGCCTGATCTTTTCCTTGTAAGTAGTGGGTATCCTGGGAGCTACACCACCACTCARGGCTGCCCACTCAACACCCCACACCACCCTCTTCCTTCACCGAAGCCTACTCAATACCACAGCTTACTAAAAACAACTCCTATGCTCTCCAGCTCTCCTCTGTGGCTCCTTGTCTGAAAAGATCAGGAGCTGCCAACACTGACTGTTACTAGGACAGGGCTCAATTTTTCTTCAGCTTAGATTTGAACCAGAGCCATCTCCCTATAGCAAGAAATAAAATGCACAAGCTGAAAGAAATGGCATCAGTACTCGACCACACTAGGGCTCAGCACTTCATGTGAAAAGCAGAAGCCTCTCAATAATCGCTGCTTATTCCCTCATGCTAGTTCAGAGGCAGAGTTACCTCTTGGCATTTAACAGTCACCAGAATCACATTCCTTTGCAAGAGACATCAGGTCAGCAGTGAGATGAGACTCATAAGTGTCTGAATTCAGGAACTATTCTCTGGAGGCACCCATTTTCAGATCTCTTCCCTGTTACATAGCTTTCCGCCAAAAAGTAGCTCTGCACGCTGTGCGGGACTTGGGAACACCAGATCCCTGGCCCAGAAGTTGGCTGGAATGACTAAGAGACAGACTGAATTTGACTGTTCTAAGTATAAAAAGAACAAGGACAGATTCTGATACAGTATTACGCTCTACTCTAGTCAGGAAATGTTTCCCACAAACTCATACCTRCAATTCTTTTAGTTTCTCTAGCAAAGTTAGTTTGGTTGTGAACTTGAGGAGCATTTAGTCAAACGGCTTTAAGATCTGGCCCTCCATTTGAATCCCTCACACTGTTGACTGCAGCATGTTTCTGCAGATCTGGGAGAATGCTTTCCCAGTTGGGAAGCCATACTGCTTTTCCTTACCATACTGCACAAGAGACGAGGTCTGCGTAGTGGATCCCATGTCCCAAGAGGAGGCAGTGGTGCTCCCACCAGGCTGGGTGTGCTGAGCAGCCAGCTGAGCCAGAGCCTGGGCTGTCTTGAACTGCTCCAGGAACTGAGAACCTGTGGTACTGCTGCCTTTGGCCTCCCCAACATCTCCAAATCCTTTCCCCAGCATGCTCACCTGCAATTTCAGCAATGAAAGAACAAAGTCAGTGTCTCCCTTGGCTTGGAACTTAGTTCCAAGGACAGATACATCTCTTTTAACATAAGCTGAAATGTACTGTAACGTGCTTCTTCTCACTGCATGCCTCAGTTTAAGTCTTGAGCTCCATGTGCACATGCACACAGACACCACTAGCAAAGAAACTTCATACTTCTCTCTCAACCTTTATCAGGTGTGAGCACAGGTAAGCTTATTTGTTGCCTAATCCACATATTGTACAGTGCCATAGGAGCTCACCAAGAAAGTTAACACACAGGATCTTTAAAGAGGTACTAAATTATTCACACACATCCATGTCGCTAAAAAAGACAAACATCAGTAGAACTCGGCTTTTCAGTAATTGAGATGGTTTTGAAAACCCTTCCTGAACTATGTCACCATTAAGCGCACAATTTTTATTTCTTTTGCTGAAGTTATACAAAGAAGCATCTGTCCAGTTCTGTGCACATCTCTGATGCAGATTCAATACCTCCTTTCTTCATCCTTCAGTACAGAGCTGCTAGCATTTTATCTCATACCAAACTCCTAACCAGTTCCACTTCTCAGAAACTACAGGATTTGCAAGCTTCTGGACTGCAAAAGCTTTTGTTTTTCTCCAAGCAGGAAAGAAGCACATGTTACAAGTCTGACAAGGACAACAGGGGAGGAATTATTCCAATTATTTCTAATTAAATAATGAGTTCCAGACTCACAAATCATTCAAGTGGAGGACTATGCCACAAGAAGTAGAACAGGTGTCAGAACCACATTTTGTATATTGTCCAAGTGCAGATCAAGAACGTAACAGAAACCAACACTTAAAAAAACATCACGTTGGCAGAGAACAGTGTTTTCCTTACCATGCTGTGGTGAGAGAAGGTGTTACCAGAGGCAGGCTGGGATATAGCACTCTGCTTGGAATTGCTGAACACCAGCGGCTGGGCCAGGGAAGGAGCCTGGGAAGACTCCAGATTTGTTGACTCACTCTCCATAGAAGAGGGCGTCTTTCCCAGCAGTACTGCAAGATCAATTCTGGATAAACAAAGAGGATGAATCCACTGAGGTTAACAGAGGAGCTGACACATTCCCCACTTTCACCACAGCGGTATTCTACCTCCAGCCTCCCAATTTATACTTTCTGCCTTACATACCCCGATGAATCTGTGGAACACTATTTCACAACTGCCACTAGCAACCTCAGAAGAACAGAGACCAAGCAAGACCCTACAGGGTCTTCCATTTACATTCATAGAAAGCATACTTTAAACACAGAAACATGCCCCAAACCTGCTTCACAAAGAAATCTGAAGAACCAGTGGCAGAGCCTAGAATAAAACTCAAATCCAGGATTGGGACCCAGGAACTCCTAATTCAGCATTTCTATTTAAATCCTTATTGGCTTATTCACAACTGCTGCATTTTACCTAATTGACAAGGGTTAGTATGGGATGGGGAACTACTCTGGGACTTCTATGTCACTTTTGCTAGATAAACAGTATCACTGTGGGCTATCACCTTTGTCCAGCTGTGATTGTCACATTCTCTGCAGGCAGAGGCACTGAAGACACATTGGAGGCAGTGAAGATCTTAGTCTCAGAAAGCTGGAAGACAAAAGAAGGAAAAAGAATCCAAAAGTAAGAAGAGTGTGTTGGGACGCCAACTAAAGCACACAGGTGTTTGAGACAAACAGTCACAGAAAGATTCAAGAAACAAAGTGTTCAGGTTTAACTACTCCCACAGAATCAGTTTGGCTCCCACAAGAATCAGCTTTTATTTCATTTGTTTCTTCTCTGCCAAGTGCACAAATCATCTGCCAGTCTTTTTCAAAAAACACGTTTTCCACTAATTTCTAGTGGTTCACAAAGCCACCAGGGCTGCTGGGGCCTTACAGATACTCCAGATCAGATGCTCCAAATTCAGGGTACGCAGCACTGATCTGCAAAACCCACCCCATAGGTAGGTGAAAATGTTGCTGGAGAAGTCAAAGAAAAAAGCTTCAGACTGATATTTGAGTTTCCAACAATCCTGGTATCACCTAGGTGATTTGACCGGAAACCAACAGATCTACTCAAAATTGTGGAGGGGAAAATAATGCTTCTCAAAAGGAACGAAATGAAGATTTAACAACCACCTGTGATTTAACCAAGAACATATCTGAACATGAACAGCTTTCATTCCAGACTAAGCAGCTGCCAAGCAACTATATTGCAAGAATAAAAACAAAACCAACAACAACAGAAAACCCCCACAGCCTTGAGGAACCTCTCAGAGCATACTACATACACCGAAGGCAAGAAGGGCTATCAAGACTTTCTTCAAGCAGACCTGACTTGGGTAGACACAGAAGCCGCTTGTGTCTCCAAACACAGCGGGATCACTTCCTTCAGATAGTGCCTGGAGAGCAAAAGCTTTCCCTTTGTGCCAGTTCCGTAGGCCTAGCCAAAACGAGCATGCAAACCTAATAATAATAGTAGAAAAACCCAATCCTGCTCCTAACTGCAAGAACAGAAATTCTCCCTTGATTTAAATGGTGGGACTGAGGCCCAGTTCAGAAGAAACAGACATACCAGCACTAGAGCAGGCGATAACAGTGCCCCATTCTCCCCTGAAAGATTACAGGTAGAGAATAGAAAGCAGTGAGGCAAGCCAAAGAATAAGTCAGAAGGTAAAGCATAGAGCTTCTGTTCGATCCCAATGTTTGGCAACAGAGGCCCGTGACGTGCACCAAGCCACTGCTGCCTCCTCCACTACGCGCACTGCGGATCAAAGGCAAACTTTTACAAAACGCCACTCAGCTGGAGGAGTGGAGCAGGAAACCTTATGTGGAGCCAGGTGAGTTCATAAAAGAATTCAATAATGCAGCTGCAGAAAATGAGAGGACCAGACTCAATGTCTCTGGAAGTCCCTTCCCATCTTAGGTTCCCATGACAAGTTCTACTGTCCGTGCATTTTAGAAGCATCAATATTTATTCTACTCCAATTCATTCATCTTAGTTCCTGGAACTGGGAGCCTGGCTTGGGCCATGCCCAGTCTGCAGAGGACAGGCTTTGTGCGTCTCTTCTCGCTGTGTACATACAAACAGGACACCAGCCTGCTGGCAGACATGCTGAGGAGGAGGGGTTGAGAGAGTACTTACATCTTCATTCCAGTCCTCCGTTCCCCATTCTTCTGTCGCTGCCCTCCATGCACCTACAAGGATAACAACAGGTAGAGAAGTTATTTGTGTATCAAAGCTCTACTTTTCAACAAAAGTCAAGGAAGCGCTGGGAGCTTTGCAAGCAGCCGAGTGGATTTTTATTTGCCGACCAGACAAGTTAAAGCAGTAGCCCCCAACCCAAGATTCACGGGCAAGATCCCCTCAGCCTTGCTCGGGCAGGCTAAGCTGAAACAAGGGGACCGCCGGGCTAGCAGGTAGGGCGAAGCACACACCCCGGCACCAAACAGGAAAGCTGAGCTCAGCAAGGAAGCCCTGGCATCTTCCCCAGCCTCCTTGTCCAGAGGCACCCATTTTCCCCGATCTCCCCTCTTATTGCAGTAGCTGCACGTTTCTGCACCCACAAGCAGTCAGTGTTACCCCAGCAGCTCCGACAGGGCACCTCCTTCGTGGGCCTCCTGACAAAGCCTGCTCCAGAGGCCGGCTCTTGTGCAGGATGTCACCACGCAGTTAAACCTGGTAGGCACATGAGTTTGCTTCAAAGGGCTCTACAGGTTAAGTTTAGCATAAAGCTCCATTTTACCTAAATAAGCTCATATAAAAGCCAGGAATAACTGAACCATTTGCATGCTTTTTTTTTTTTTTTTTTTTCAAAAAAGTGAAACCTCACTGCATCAGAAATTCCTGTGTAAAGCAGAATCTGAAAGGAAAATTTATAGGACCAACTGATCCATGAATTTCTGTGCCCAATTTCAGACACGCACAAAGTCCAAAGCGTAAAATATCAGTGAGAAAAAGCACAAGGTTTTCAGCCACATTCTATCTTAATGCAACTTGTAGGATAGCAAAATTTACTTAAAAAGAAGTTTTTTGCCTGCCCATGTCGTCTTTGACCAGTTCAGCCTCTCACTTGCATCCAAATTTAACTTCAGTACTTTGAATTTTACATGTTGACTTCAAGTCCATTAGACAACTTAAAATTTGGTGTGGGAAGAGAGCAGGAATTTTACGTCCAAAGAATTCACAGCACAAAAACAGCCTGCTGTTTTATGCCAGTCGTTTTCAGCCCATACAAACCAAAAAAACAAAAGCTGACACAGCCAACAGGGTTAATTCTGTAGACGTTTACAAGGACAGGACAAATTGGCATCAGCCCCTTTATCAGCTGAAAGCCTTTTACTGCATAAAAACGTACTGTGCGTGGAATGAGAACATTTTGGACTCTTCTTTAAGAAACACAATCAGACTCTGAGATTTTGGGGGGAAGAACACAGCCGAACTTCCCATAGGCACTTTAATTATGAGGCTGAAACATCCAAGCAACTGCATATCTAGAAGTGGGGGATTTAGTTCACCAAATAAATATATTACCAGCAAATTCATGGTTTTGCCTGACGAGTTGAACTAACCTAAGAACTTTTTCTGGATTTAAATTCAATTTAGAAATACAAATGTTAACACAACAACTTCCTTGGGTCCTGGGAACCTCAAAGCACTCTACTCTTTCCTCCCCAGGAAGAGTACGATACATTCAACACACAACACACCTGGGGTTTGAAAAGCTGGGTTTCACCATTTCCTACATTTGTTTGGGCCCCCCCAGCAGTAATAGGAAGGCTCCTTTCCAGATTCTCATGGACCAGAAAGATCTTCCTAGCTCAGTCCCCTACCCAGAGGGAGGAAGTGGGAGCTGGAGGTACTTCAGTCAGCTGCRATTGGCAGGGGAGAGCTGGAAGCCAGGAGGGTTTCCTGCAGGAGAGTCTGTGCACTGAGGAACATGGGCACAAGACTCTGTTTTAGTTTTGCTCATTTAAGTAGGTTTGCAGAAATAAGAAAAGCGAAGCAGCAAGGAAAGCAGAAGTAAATCCTGCAGACGAAGAAGAGCCATTAATGGGGCTTTCCCTATATTTCAGAACATCTCCTGGTAAGTCTACTTGAGTACTGGGCACCTCCTCAGCCTGGCTTGTGCTCCTTGCACATGGACAGGTGGAAAAACAAAGATCTGCAGTGAGCAGTTGTACAGCAGGCATCCTCCAGAAAAGGAACGGAGAGCTTTCTAACCAGCACCGTGGTTAACTTTTTGAAAGATACCAAGYATATCTCTCTCCCTCAAGCTCTTCTGCAGGGGAGATCTGTAATGCAAGCAGCACTCTGACACTTCTGACAATTTTAGAAGTGTCTTTTTCAGAACGGCAATCCCTCCTCTCTGCGGTGAGGAAGCCCTTCAGAGAACTGCAGATTTCTTAAAGCTCCTCAAACCAGAAAAAAAGTATTCGGTAGAGGTTATCCGTTTTTAGGCAGAACTTCAATTCTGTTATCTAATAACAGAGAAGGAGTAAAGTAACTTATCAGATACATAATATGCCACAACAAAAAGCTGCTTGACAGACAGTGAACTGTACTTGCTGCAAACACTGCTGAAGAAGGAAATCCCATGGTAAGATTTTTCTTTTTTCTGTCTACACAATTTCTTCATTTTACAGCAGGAGAGGAGCACAACTGCCATAAAATCAGTTTGCTCCTCCCTCAATCCATCAGGCAGTGAGCAGCTACCTTGAATGAGCGGATGCACGCTCATTGCCCAAGCCTGAAAGGGTGACAGACCCAAAAAGCAGCTCAGCATCCTCAAAAGAACACAAAACCAATCAAAATCGCAAGTGTGGCAAAAGCATAATGGCAGAACTCTAGCATATGGCCTTATGCTGCCTGTCGGAGTTAAAGATTAACCTAGAGGTAAGAACATGGAGATGCTCCAAAACAACAAACACTCGAAGCAAGTCTGCATTCAAGTGCCTTCAAGACCCTCACCCCACAAAACACTCTACAGCCTCAACAGTCCTCATTCATTCTTGACTTTCAAGAGCAAAGCAGCAGGTTCTCCATCTATCTGCAGTCTGGATATCAAGGCTAAATGTCCTTCTGGAGAAGATGTTAGTCAATCAAGTTTTTGGCCTTATTACGGATGCTGAAGGAATTCTGCAGGCTTAGTAGCGCAGCCGGGATCATCTCACGGCTTCTCTTGGCTTCAAAGGCATGAACATCTAAAAGCAGGAAAGAACAGCTGCAAGGCACAGAGCAGCTTTGCCACCAAGCATCCTGGTTATCTTAAAATATACGGTAACTTCCAATTGCAGGGCAGATCTGCTCAGGTGAAGCAAAGCAGCGGGGCAGTAACAGCACGCCAAAGCAGCCATTCAACGCATCGCTCGCCCAGACATAGCTGCAAGCAGAGGTGAAGTGCTGAGATAGTTTAGCAAGACGCGTTACCCCTGCAGCAGTGTTTTGAACCCTACGCAGAAACATACTACAGAGGCCAGTTAAGCGATTGCTGCAGACACCACACCGCGCTATCAAGAAAACAGCACTGGGACAAAGGCAAGTCATAACTTTCTGAGTGTGAGGCAAGCAGAATACGACTGAGCTGCCTAACACTTCCTCCCCTCGGGTAGGATCCTGTCATCAATGCTGTGGACACAGGGCTGCTATGGGTGCTGATAAGCAGTGGCTGAAGTCAAAATTTACACAGTCTACAAATAAAAGGGTTAACTTCTCCCAAGATAGATTCGAGGTGTCAGCATTAGTAGAAGCATAGTCAGAACAAACATCAAATATTCATTAAAACAAACAAATTAAGAGAGAGAAAAACAACATATCCACAGATATTTCTCTTTTTTTTTTAAAAAAAGCTATAAAGTAAAGGTATCCGGGGCAGTTAGTGCACCTGGATATATCGTACCAGGAGCAGTGTCAAATTTTCGGGGATAATTTGACCCCTCACCCCCAATGAAATCAAGTCCTGAAACAAAAAAAAAAGACAAGACAGACAACCAGTGAAATTTTGACTTAAGAAGTGAAAGTGAGTTTCATTGCCCCCACGTATATCAGTCACATTGTACCTGTGGATATTGTTAAAGAGATGCTTGAGGCTACTAAAATGGAAACAAAATGACCATGCATGACACATGTGAACAGTGTAGTTTCATGATAAACTTTATGGGTGTGTTGTAGCATTAGAGCTAATTTATATAGATCCATCAAAGAAAAACCTTCATTTCACCCCAACTAGTACTTAAGCTGCTTTATGTTTCTGCAAAACTCTCAGACACATACATCCTACTGTGCAGAATAGACAGTTATAAATTTCCAGTATATAGAGATCATACGTTCCTATCCCTTTTTCCTCCACAAACGCACCGACCGCCCTTAACTAACATGTCTACACCAGTCACCCGGTATTTAAATGGCTCCATTTCTCAAAGTCATCAAAAAGCTCTCCATTTTCTGAAGAAGAATAAAGTCTACACTGACAACGTGTAGTAAAAGGGATTATTGCTTAAAAGTATTTGTAAGTTAGATGTAAAAATTCAACTGCTAGGTTACCGTCTCTTCACAGATTTACAAACTAAATGAGGACAAGTGAGCACAGTACTTTATTTCTCTCTTCTTCCAAAGCAATCAAAGTTTGTCATCGTAGACAAGAAATAGTGAAATGGTTTATTGCAACATTAATGTACTGTTGTGAATGCTTCTTATAACTCAAACTTGGTATTTACTTGAATGCTCAAAAGAATAGGCATGTGGAAATGGTGATGCAAGACTACTCCAGGGAGAAGGGAAAAAAAGAAAGAAAAAACCCCACCCAAACACTTAAAAACACACAGCTAAAMAACTTTTGATTAGAGATTGTCCCATGACACACTGTCCAATTACTGCACTGCAAAATCTTGAGTTCACTTGTATAACTGTGTGCATCCTTAACAACGAAAAACCCACAATATACCTTTTTCCAGTGCAAGAAAATGTGCAAGGGCAGATTAGTGTTCATAGACAGCCCAGTGAACAAGAGGTTTCTGGTACAAACAGGGAAGCAATAAACAGACTTCTTTTCAGCTGGCTTTCTGTAGCAAGGTCTCATCTCAAAGCAGGTTGAGCAAGACCACCATGAAAGGAAGGCAAATGCTCCCAGTATCCCAGTCAAGATCAAGACAACATCTGAACTCAAAAAACATTCTCAGGAGGATGCACTGAATATCAGGAAAACCTGCAGGTGTTAGTCACGCTACTGTTTATAAAAAAAGCCTCTTTTCCCAAAGCAGCAGTGTATTTTCTGCTGGAAAGCAAACTGGAGGCAAGTGTTCCTGTGCCTCTGTTGGGCAACAGCCTGCACAAGTTCACACCACAATCATCCACCTCCAAATTTCCAATACAGTTACCATAACAGATCACATGATGCAGCTTTTCCAGTTAAAACTCTAGTTTCAAATTTATTTTAGAATAAACTCAAATATATACTGGATACTCCTCAATAGAAAGGCACCTCTGGATGCAAAGAAACCAGGCCATTGGATTCCAGCTCTGAACCAACCACCCATCCCACCAGCCCCGAGCCAAAGGGCTACTGCCAGTAACCTCCTCAGTAAGACTGAAGGGACACAGAATCAACTGGTGTCTAAACACAAAACAGTAAACAAGAGCACGAAGATCACTTACTTGTGCCATCGTCCGGCTCAAAGCTGCCAGTGTTGTTCCACGTGTTGTTGTTGCTATTCCCATAGTTCTCATCCGTGCTGGCTGGCTCAGCATAGTCGGCTGGGTTGAAAGTTCTGTAACATAAATATGGGGAAGCACATTTTTAAGTCTCTCTTCCCAAGCATTTTAAAAGCAACTGATTTCATTCAGACCATGACATAGCTAGAAAATTCCCAGAAGACAGTCCTCCTTCAGTACAGGGATGGTTCAGCTACGCTAGCCKTTCCAAATTTAAGTTAGCATGATGCAGCTTTTGTATTATTAACAAAAAAACAAAAACAAACAGAAGACACAATCAGATGACTGAAGCCACAGGCCACTCAAAGCAAACAATATTATCCCTGCGCGAAGGACTTGATTTGGGGGTTTTTTTGGCTGTTTTGTGTCAGTGAAACTTACCCCATGCCTTGGGCAGAAAATCTTCCTCCCCGCCTTCCAGAGCCACCTGTAAAATATAAACATAAGGACCACTGAGCACCTCTGTTGGCTCTGTGTCACTGGGAAAAGAAACATTAGAACAACATATGGAGCTCCTGATGCCTAGGATATGAAAGTGTCAAGGATCTTCCTGAGCTGATGAGATTTCCAGCATCATCTTTATAGGTATGTGAATGACCTCAGCTGGCTGGCAGTGTAATTAGTGATGCATGATTCCAGACTCAGATTAGGCTTCCAGCTGTCACAAAGCATAAATATTGGACCCCAGGTTCTGATTTCTACAGTGTGTGTTCTCAGCAACAATTCCTGAGCAGCACAGGTTTCATGGAAAAATGAATTCCTGAGWATTTAAAAGCCAAACCAAGTGTTCTGCACAGTAATGGTGCTGGGAGATACGAGTCCAGGGACCAGGAGGATACAGATTCTGCTGCTAACAGGCAATCTGCCCACCTGCCAGACAGCCACCTCAGTTTTTAATCTCCCCTCTTTGTAAAATAAAACAACATTCAGTTCAACTCCAGGGGTTGGATGCAGGAACCAGTTACTGTTTCTACCCTGCTCAAAACATGGAAGAAACATGTAGTGCACTAAGTATAAGTACAAGAACAGAAAAAACAAGTACTGATTTTCAGTTTGGCAATCCCTCTCATAAAAGAGGCTTTTAAAATTCACGGAGAGAGGTRCACCAACCCAATCCTTCTCCTGCCACCCCTCTGACCTCGAACCCTGGGTGTACCTCGGCCTCGGCCACGTCCCCGTCTTCCTCTTTCCGTGCCTCTTCCAGAAGACCCTCCACTCTTACCACCATCCAGTCCATTCTCCTGGCCCCGAACTGAAAGACAGAATGATGCAAAGACAATTTCAGGATTCATCCTTAGGGAGGATACAAGGCCAAACCTTGAACTCTAAAATATGGTGGTTGTGCAGGAGATCACGCTGCCAAACATTTCTGTAACTTATTTTGTTTGAGCTAGTGATACTGAGTGCATCACCCATGGAATCATCTCAGATAGGAGAGCATTAAATGGGCCTCTACATACACACACAAGGGTGATTCTCCGTAAAAAACATTTGCCTGCCCTAGGAGCTTTACTGCTAGTTTTTGTGCAGCGCATTAAGTGCCTTGGTATGCATCGTGACAGTTACGGTTGCTATTAAAGGGCAGGTCCATACACTCTCTTCCACGGCTGGCACCTCGCCCCCGCCTTGGTGGCCCACCACGTCGTCTGCTGAAATCCCGATCCCTCTCCCGGTTTTCTTTGCTTTCTTCACTGGGTTCTGTCTGTCCACTGTCCTTCTGTCCCGAGACACCCTTCTTCTTCCCGACCATTTCCCAGGAATGCTGAAGGTTGGCAAAAGGGAAAGTAGTTAATCACAGTTTGATCAATACTAGGTGCAAAAGACAAATACTTAAACATTCTACAGAGAATATAATGAGGGACTCCAGAAAAACCTGTTTCCAGCCTGATTTTATTAGAAAAACCTTTCCGCCTGCATACACCTACTATAACTTCTTCCTTCAAGGAAAGTTTTCTTACAGCTGACCTGCAGGCAGTTTGAAGGAAGAGGAGATGGGTCGTTCCATTTCTGCAATGATCTACTTAACATCTGAGATTGGAGCGGACATAATACTCATTGTTGTTCAAAGTGTGGATAGCGTTACCCTGTGTAGTGGAAATAAAACTGCTATTTCACATAGGTCACTGTTTTGGGGAGCTCTCAAAACAACCCAGGTAAATAGYCCATGGTGTTCTGCAGTCAACATTTAAGGGTAAACTATTCTCTCAAAAGCAGAAGAATCTTTTGAAAAGGCTCCAGGGATTATTTCCACTCCACTACCACAGGATTTCAAGGAAGCACCTGTGCTACATGCCAGAGAAGAGAGGATTAGAGGATTGCTAAAAAACAACATAAAAAGTAAATATTTGGACTGCAAGTGAAGAAAGGGAATACCCCACTTTTGAGCAAAAGAACCCTAAAAGTGGTATCCGTTTAGACTTCAATTTCAGGGTAGGAATCCCAAGCTTAGTTTGGGTAAGATGAGCCACTGGCAGCAGGTGCAACAGCACTTGTTTCCCTGGGCTACATAGGTATGCAAAAGGTACGTGGGGTCGACCGGCCAAGCACAGGGGTGCACCGTGTTGAATATGGGGCAGAATCCGTTCCTTGAATATGCTGATCACAGGGAGAAAATTATCTCAGAATTTATCCAACGGGCAAGTTCAAGTAATCCCAAGTTCAACTGTAAAAAGCTAAATGCTTCTCCAGCTCACTGCTGTGGGCCCACACCAGTTTTGTTTTATGACAGTCTGCAGCGGTTTCACATTCTTACCAAACCACTGCTACATACTGTTAGAACAATTAAAAATAGTCACAAGTCATTGACAAACACCTGAAAACATAACTYGCAGACAAGTAAACAGCTGGTTTTGGATGGCAACATGCAGAGACAGTAACAAAAAACCTTTCAGGCACAAACGGCCTTTCAAACCAAAGGCTTCTGGAGTCTCTCTCCATAGGTATCTGGCTCAGAAGGAAATTTAGGAAAATATTTACTTTGAATACTGTAATGTTAAGCCAAATCTAACTCAACACTAAGATCACGGAAGCTCCTTTATTGTTTGAAATATGGTAAATTACAAGTAACTAGCTTGGCAGGTTAGTTGTTGCCATTAGCACAGGGGTATTTGAGCCATTAACAAGTCTGTTTCTTATCACACAATCCATTTTCACAGGATTGCTGTATAAGTTGAATCCAGACCAGGAACAGCTCCAAGACCTTTGACCAATTACAGTGCAGACGCTGACTATGCTCAGTGCAGCAGGTACCAACCTGCAGGCCCCCCATGGCACTGCAGACTACAGAAGTGGCAGGCACCGGGAGGGCTTTACTCTGCCAACACTCTTTCCGTCTCTACAAATCTTCTGCAGTAACTGCACCTCATGCTGCTGGGTGTTTCAGCTGCTTCAGTAAAGGAGATGCTGCTACTGCAGCTCCGTTTGCTGCATGCTATCATGAATGCTATTTTCATGAGCAATGTGTTCATCTAGGAAATGTAATTGCTGGGTTAGCAGGGGTTTGTCATTTAAACCAGAAGCTCTTGGTTACAAGGGATGCTGAGGAAAATAGTGTCACAGMAGATCTTTGCCTAAGCAATGCACACTCATATCATTCCCTTTTCCAAAAGGATTTTACAAGTAACCGACAGTTTTGTTCGGTTACGAATGGAAAGGGCTGCTCCATAAACACACGTGGCTCTCTGAAGACAAGGCAGCAACCCCTATACGCACTGTGCAGAACTTAGTCGGTGCCAAAGCTAGCAAAGCACACCAGAGCCTGAAGACGGGAAGAAGCTACATTACAATATAGACAGAAGAGCTGGACAGCTCAGTCTAAATTCATAGCTAATAAKCTGGGGAGGGGGCGGGGGGGAGTTAATGCATAACATTCTGAAGTGATATTTAGAGCCTCAGCTCTACAGAGTTCAGTTGGCGTCAGCCAATCTCAGCGTGCTGGGGGAGATCAGTCTGATCAGTGGCACAGTTTGGAAGGATCCGATAGTCAATTCTACTCAAGCTTTTTACTAGGTTGTAACAGAATTTGTGTCTCCACTACCTTTGTCAAGAAAAATATCCCATATGCCATGTGGAAGGCTTCTCCCAAGCGAGCACTTTTAGCTTGCCTAAAARAGGCACTTGTATGAATGACAGCAGTCAAGTCTAACTCAGTAGAAAACACTAGAGGCACATGAGGGGCAAAAAGGCCCACGAAAACACGGCACGGCAGTGGCACACAAGCCAGTCAGCGCACCACCGAGTACCAGATGTGAACATCCAGGGCCAGAGACGCACAGTTGCATCACTCCAGCACTAACAGGCAAGAACCATGGATGTGCACACACWCACACCTGCCCTAGGACACACACAGGTCAATCGAGGTCAGTTAGCCCTCAGAGAAAAGGAGGTTAGTTGCTTCACACCTACAGCAGTGTGAAAGCTTGCACACGGGCAGTTACTGCAAAACAGATCCACTGTACCGTGTCAAAGTGCTGGGATTCAAAAGGAATAGAAGTAAATGACTAATTGTATTTTCTCCTCTATTCTTTTGGGCCTGTTGCCTGTGTTCATATTTTGTGCAAAACTACAAACACCAACATTAAGAAGCCAGGACATAATCACACTTTACACACTACTTGTGTAACTAGCAAGTCCTTTTGGCTCTCGTTGTCTAGACATTATTGTAGGTCTTGTCTCCAAATAGGCAGTTACACTGAACTAGGCCTCACCAGATTTATAGGACCCAATCCTACCGTGTCCGGATTGCCCTCCAGCAGCACGTTGATGGCTCTGTTAACATCCCCATTGCAATCATGCAGAGCAATCACACACTCATCTTGGTTCTTGCCTGTGATGTCAATCAGCTGTAGAGGAGAAGATGACAGTACAGTCAACGCACTCCAAACCAACGAAGCACCAAATCTCTACAGATCTCTTAAGAGGCTATCAAATTTAATCCCAAAACAGAAATCCTACAAAGAAACGCCAGGGTTTGGCAGTCTCCCCATCTGCCCCAGCTTAATTATGCCCTAGAACGAAGAGTTAATCTGCAGAACTGAGGGTAGGAATTTCTGAGTTACTGTGTTTTACCACAGCCTAACCTACAACCCCCTTGTTTCAGAGTGCCAGCAGACCCTCCAGCCCCTGGAAATTAGGCCTGCCCCAGGAAATACAGGAAACAGATAGCAGCCTCCTTCCCTGCCACCACCTTCCCCAGCATTAACTGTACTTTTGCCACTGATCTTGCCTTCCCAGCAGGGTTCACTCCCACCTTCCATACTCACTTGTTTCACCTTCTCCTCAAAGTCAGCATCATTGTGGTCCGAAATCATCTGTGCAAGTCGAATCTGTTCTGCAGTGGCCTAAGGAGATTGAATGCAAAAAAGAGTACAGTTAGAGCAGCACATTTCAAACTAACCCTCCTCCAAAGGTCATACAGCTTCTCCGAAAACACTGGAAAGGAATCAATATGACGAAGAAAGAGGCGCAAATGTGGGTCAGAAAGAAGAAATCTTCAGAAAGAAAGTCAGACAAAAGAAGAGCAAGTGGGTGACATCTAGAAGTGAAATACCATTGGGCAGCCTCTCTGTAACGGATGAGCCAAAACAACCTAAACTATTTTTCCGTTTTGAGGCAGACYTTAACACCTTCAGAAAGTCATGGCAAACTCCGCACACAGCTTCTCAGCTGCTTGCATTTATTAAAACAAACAGGGAATGGTCAGATAGAAGTAAAAAAATTCCAGCACCAGTTCCTACTTGGAGGCACTGATGCAGAAATCCCACCRTGTCAGTGGCAGCCCAGTTAACCTGCCTCCAAGAGCAGCACCCCGCAGCCCACAGGAAGCGGTTCTAGGAGTTCGTTAGGCCAAGCCCAGCTCTTGGCCACGAGCGCTCAAGCCAGGTAGGAGTGCCAGGTCTCCACCTCCAAGCTAGCTGGTTTCCATGGATGCTCCCCTTACCTGCGGCCGCTGCTTGTGCTGTGTCTGGCTCTGTGTCTGTGTCTGCTCCCAGTTCCCCCGGGCTCGGTTAGTGCCCACCGATGTCATCATTTACAGTATATACAAATAACAGTATTTACAAGGTAGAACTCTGTGGTGGGTCAGGGGAGAAGAGAGAACAGACTGTTAGAAAATGAAAACAAAAGGCAGCACCAAGACTGAACAATCGAGTGGGCGAGACAGCAAGGAAAGCCGTCACCGTCCCCACCCTCCCCTCTGCTTCCCCCAGACCGCTCCAGGACAACGTAAGATTTCCATGTGCATCCAGGATAAAAAGGCCACCTGTCCTTTTTGTATTTTCTCCACTACTAACATACAATCTCAAAAGTGGAGTATTCCAAACAAAACATCATCACCTCATCTCCCCCACCTCACCTACACAGCCTGCACCCAGATGTCAGCAACCAGGACCTAAGAGCTGAAGTACTTTGTCTTAAAGGTTTAATGATTCACTACTGAAAACACAAGCAAGGGTATGAACTGGCATGAATTTGCCCCGAAGGGGGCCTTAGGAGGCAAGAGCAACGAGCTCTAGCAAGGAACACTTCAAAAAGCCCCAAAGAAACTTCATTTGGAAAGTAAAATACCTCAAAGCCTCAAACCTATCGACTGAATTTCTAACTGCTTTTCTCTCTCCTTTCCTACTTCCTTCACCTTTGAAGTAGGACAGGGGAAGCAAAAACATTCTAGCAGAAGAGTTACTGGTTTGTGGGATGYTGTGAGATACAGTGTTCTACTGTCTGTGTGGAAAGACATGTTTCTGCTTATTTCAATTATCAACCAGATCTAGAAATATTAAATTTACTCTAGAATACTCCAAATTGAGTGGAAGAAAAGTGCTACGAAAATGAAGTAGATTTCAACAAGAAATAACAGCTAGTAATGTTGTTATGTAACTGTTTGATGCAAAAAACTCCTAATAATAGAACATAGAAATTCCAGCACTGGTAGTTAAAATGAGATTGACAGTGAATAATCTTACCCTACCTACAAATCTCTCAAGAATAAGGAATGCCAGGTACGTTCTAAGGCACAAGGCAGGACTTGGTATTTATGAGCCTCTGAAAACTAAATAACTACGAACTTAACATTTTAGGTTTATTAGTCCTATTAACAAAATCATTTCTGCAAAGCAACAGGTTCTACTCCAGTTGCTAGTGCTGCACACAGAATTCTTTGGGTAGATGAAGGAGACAGACAGAAGAGTGGGGGGGAAATCTGAGCAAGAAGACCCAATTGCCAGGATACGATCTGAAACTTTGCTTATAAAGATCAATATTGCAGCACAGAGCAAGATCCAGGGTGCAGCAGGAAGAAAGTGAGACAGGCTGAAAAGCAGCACTAGCAAAAAGCACTGTAAAAATTAGGGAATCTTTCTTTTCAAAGTCCACGAGCAGAGAGATCAGCGAAGGTTCAGAAACTTCTCCTTTAGAGCACAAAGACCCTAACATCACCTCTGCACTGTGGTTTGATACACACAACACTATTTTGCTGTTCCAGCTTGCATCAGCATCTATTGTTCATTTGTATTCAAATTTTCAAATGCAATTGCTCCTATAGCTTCCCACAAAACCTCAAAAGTTCACCCTTTGGGGCTACCCATGCCTCGTGGCAATTTAAGAATACAGTTTTCTGGTTACACAGCTCGAAATCTTTGCTCATTAGAAAGCAATCCGTGCTACCTATCCGTTCAACAAGAGCATTCGAGGCGCATGCAACAAAGAATAGATTTAATGAAGAGTACCAAACCTTAATGCTCACCAAAGTCAGAAAACAAAAAGCCTCTTCGGATACATAGTGAACCCTCCCACACTTGATATGGGATTCTTCCCCATGGTATTTATTCTTGCTCCCCACTGCTGCCTCTCTTCCAGTTCTAAGTATTTCACATACAAACAAGTTGTCATATTAAACCAATTTGGCAGCAGAATTGCAGGCCCAGAGGGAAGCAATACTGCATGTTTGCAGTAACTTAATCTGCAATTTCAATAGGATATAGTTCTATTAGTCTGCTGTCCTAAACCTTTGTGCAGTAGCTGGGCATTGTTCAACAGCTGCCACATTCTGCTCCTGCCCCAGCTGCATTTTAGTGACAATTAAGTAATTTTTTTTTTAAACATGTAAAAATACATGTTAAACATAAATATCAGTCAGGCCCTGATCCTACAAAGACCTTCAGGTAAGCGTGCATGTCCATGCAACGCCCCACAAGTCTCTTTCAGGGAACAGGACTTGTCTACGGATAATTTATTCCTTAACCATACAACTTGCTGTAGTACAGCTCACGGGCAATATTTAAATGTAAATATTAGCTGATTATTCTGACACCTGAACTGCCACTGCACAGAAGGAAAGATAATCTGATTTTAACAGCTGGTTCAAACAAGTATTTATCAAAACTGTTTTACATGTATCCTTTAAAAAAAAMAAACAAACAAACATGCAGAGAGAGACATAATAAAAAGAGCAATTCTAGAGAGCCAAAACAAATTCTTGAATGAATCATACTRGAGAAATAACATTACACCAGGCTGACTTTTACATTTCAAGGCAACAGTAAAGCAATGTATTTGTACACAATTTAGGGAAAACAAGAAGTTTCACAGCTACAGGTTACAAGATCTTTTCTTCAAAGAAGCTGCAAGTAAGTTTAACACACTTTATAGGTACCCTCTTTGCCTTTTCATGCTAAAATCACTACTTGCTTTTCACTTACTAGGTAGAAAAGATTCTTGTCTACGCAAAATGTTAAGCACCATGTGGAGTCTTTAGAAAAAGAGGTAATACAGAAACATAACAAAACTGTTAGTTTTATTAGAAATTTCAGGTAAGTTACAATTTTAGAACAATGGTCTGTCAATCACATTTACTATTTCCAGTTCTGTTAGACTTGCCGGGTGAAGCTACRCAAGTCACAGTACGTCCCAGCCTCAGTTTCCCTCATCTGTTAAAACAGAAAAGTGGTATTTCCATACCCCTCCACCAAAGCTTAATTAACATTTGCAAAAGGCTCGCAGGTTTTAAGTGCAAGGACTAGAGAGCACAAACCACGGGGAACGGCCATTCTGCACCGTGGGGGACAGCAAGCACCAGAAAGAGCCCGATACAGCGGGATGGTTTATCAGCGTTACAAGTTTTGCCCAGGAGCAAACGCATGGCAGCTGCAAATCAAGCAACTCACACATATGTGGAATAAAAGCTTTTTTTTTTTTTTTTTTTTTTTAATGCTCCAAGATAAGCCATTAGAGAAGCTGAGTTTAGCATCAAAGCATGTTGTTTTATTGAGGAAGTCTCACCGGACAGCTCTATAGTCTGAGAACGCGTGGATATATGATAGGAAAGCGCTTCGAACTGGCGTGGAAGCAAAGGAAACCCGCAGGATCTCGAGAGGACAGAGACCCGGCCGCGAACCCGGGGCGATTCCCGGGAGTCACCGGTGTTTACAGCTACGCCGGGCTCCCCAGCTGCCCCGAAACCGGGAGGGGGCCCGGGCCGGGCCGGGCCGGGCCTGCGG